>NC_080071.1:81825367-82168867 GCF_949987535.1 Balaenoptera acutorostrata
GTATTGTTAAGAGAAATAAAGATACGATACACGTGCAACAACCAGTGGAGTAGACACCATATCATGGTAGCTGCCATTATTGTTGGTATTATTATTATCATTACTATCATTGCTTTTACTGTCATCATTATTACCTTCATCTTCATCACATAATGTAGCTACATTAATAATGACATATGGTACCATGTCCAAAAAAAATCTACCTCCATTTAGGTAGAAAGCACCACAAGGAAAGAAATTGGATTGTTTGCTTCGAGTGATTGCAAATGACACATACACCCAGACTCCAAATGTGAATCTCTTACTTTATCATTTTGTTTCATCTTCTCCATGTACACATATTTTTGTTCTTTCTCCTAAAACAGTTAAAATTATATGAGGGCTGAAAGAATTTTGGCACATGAATAGACTCAAAAGGATGCACTAATTGGTAGTTTTAGTCTTAATTATTAAACTGGCTTCCAAGAGCAGAGAAATTGCTTCTTGCGCATAGTAGGTTTTGAAACATTTGTCATATCAAATTGTATCGAACTCATTCAGTGCACTGATGATCTATTTCCCAAAGGAATAGTAATTAAGCTAGCATAGCATGTGATATTTTAAATGTAATTCACTAATGAATTTCCGGATATTTACAGGGAACTACCCTGAAAGTTTCCCCTCTTGGCAATGAGTTGCTAAATTTTTTACTCTTTTCATGGAAATACATACTTTCTGTGAAGAAACTGCTGTAACATTTAGGCTAAAGCTAAACAGAGAAAGAAATAATGACTCATGAAGATAAAATAGCTACTTTATATCTACAAGAGCTACAGTCTAAAATGATTTTTTAAATACTCTGTGATTTGATTTCTTTTCTGGAGAGCAACATATTTTCAACATGGCAGTGTAAATGCTACTAAAAGATTTCAGCTTCATATTATTTTGAGGCTTCTGGGGGGGAGGGGGGGAGACTAACCACACGAAAGCATCTACCTGCCCTTCACACCAGGAAAGAGCTCTTCTTCCTTTTAAACCACTTGATGCAGTAATTATAACACTGACCTATCCAGCTCTTTTTCAAAGAGAACCAGAATTGCATGGAGACACTCAAGTCTTTAAGAATTTTCCTAGAGGGATTCTTAACCTCCTAGGATGCTTCTATTCAGATTGTCACATATAACTTCAAAAATTTTTTGAAATGTTCCAATGCCTGTTATAATACACAATTGAAATAGTATTTGTTTTGGAGATAAATGACAAAACAGGACTAGAAATCATTTGTCAAGCAAGTGATTCTATAGATCATTTTTAAGGAAACGTTATTCTTTCAGCAGCTGGAACTTTATTTTGTTTTGGGGAGAGATGGAATTTTGTGATTTACAGAAAAAAAAAAAACAAACAGTAATGGAGAAATATTTTATAAAGACAATGGAGAAGTATCTATAGCAATGAGAGTACATATAGACTCTTCTCTCAAGAGAAGGGGGATGACTTCTTTTTTTATCCTCCTCCCATACCAAGTATGAAATTGTATTGTAAGGAATGTTTGATCAGAGTGAGACTAGAATCTGAAATAACTTACCCTTATGTTACATTTAAAGTGTTTTAGAAAAAGCTCATTATAATTGATGTAAATTATTCCCTTCTGCCTTGTGACCTCTGGATAATGAAGCAAAAGGTTAAGAGGTGGGTAGTTTATGACTTTTCTCTGGATTTTTACTGAGCTCTTTTTGAAAGCCCCAAACCTCAGCCACTCCCAACTCTCAGTAGATCAATACAAATAACATATCTTATTTAGAAAGAAATCTCATGTGCTTTACAGCTCCTGTTAGTACAGACACATTCATTTCTAGAAATCAGTTTTTTCAAATGCCAAATTTTATTCTTAGATTATGTCTTCTTTTCCATGTCATTTTACTTTTATTTCTTCTTAATATCTTTTTAGGATTTTAATTCCTTTCCTTGGTCCCTGTGTTTCATAATACACTTCAATTCCAATCTGGTGTGTGTGTGTGTGTGTGTGCTTTGTTCAATTTGTGCACAATTATTTTAAAAAGCCTAGGTATTTCAAATAAAAATAGATGAGAGAAACACATTTTCAAAACATGGTACATGGTTCAACAGATTAAATGGAATAAAGAGTGATGGGGGAGGGGGACAGAAAATGACTGCCCAGTAAAAGGCTTTTTAGCAAATCATACTGAATCTCATTAATAAAGAATACGTCCACTAGAGCCGTACAATCAATCTGCCGTGTGCATTAGTGATGTCTAGCCCAATTCAGGTAGATAAATTATTCCCTAAGTGTTGGTTGCCTGTCACTCAAATCACAATACCAATAATACATGCCATGCTGAATTTCCCCTGACTCATGATGAAATTTTTCACAGGGTTAGACTGGACTAACAGGTGAAAGAGAAGAATGATGTCTGTCTGAATGAACACCACCAGCAGCAGCCAAAAGGACAGATAACTGGAGACCTAAGCAATAGAATAGGACACTGTGAACTAATCTACCGAAAATAAACTGGCAGGGAGTAATCCAACTAAACATCACTGCCAAAAGTGTCAGCTAAAAATGCAACCGGAAAAGTGTGTAGTCAATACAGATCTTGCAAAGCCAGATGAGAGCATTACTGCAGTGTAGAGAGATCCATCACGGGAAAACAGGCACAAGACAAGGAAGATAAAAGGGAATGAGAAACAGAGTAACTAGTTACTTCCATGAATATTTTAATTACAGCATCTAGTTTGGTTTCTACCCATGAACAATTCTATTTAAAGATGGATACCGTAACTAATATCCTTCCCCATAGCTAGCTGTCAGAGCATTCATTATTATAAGCAGATACTTTTTAAAAAAATCTTATTTTATATTGGAATATAGTCGATTTACAATGTTGTACAGTTTCAGATGTACAACAAAGTGATTTAGGTATACAGATACACATATCTATTCTTTTTCAGATTCTTTTCCCGTATAGGTTATTATAGAATATTGGGCAGAGTTCCCTGTGCTATACAGTAGGTCCTTGTTGATTATCTATTTTATATAATGTGTCTATTAAACAGATACTTTTTCAAGACACAATATAATACACCCTGTGAGACTCTGGTTTGAATTGACACCATGTGGTTTTTCTAAAGAAGTCTGTCAGTTTCACATATGACTGGAAAACAAAAACACCCCTTTTCCACCTATAGGGGAAGGGAAAGTCTTCTATCACCCCTTACAAGATTAAAAGTCTCTAAGGAGATATCGTGCATTTAAGAGAGTATTTTGAAATGAGGTGGGAACTCTAAGCCTGTACTGTTCCATGATTGCATTAAAGTGGAAGAATGAAAGATTAGCCCGTATTGGGTTTACGAAGAATGCCGCTTGCGGATTTGTCATTAATGCAGTGACCCTATCTGCCCAAGCCTTTCCATTTCAATGTGACTTAGAATTCTAAAAAGAAGTCAGCTTAAAGGTGTCAACACACCCTGTGTAAGTTGCCTTCAGCAAAAACCTCTATCTTTCATTTAACACAACTGGCAATCTTGGTTTGAGACAGACTGTGATTTAGTTAATATGAAAACAGATGACCTCTGTCACCCCGGAGTTAAATGAGAAGCTCAGTTCAGGCTTGATGGCATGTATGAACTATTGTAGGAATGATAACCTGGGAACAAAATGAAATGGCCTCAGTGAACGTGTGGAAGACTGGACGTATCTCCCTTCTTGTGGCCTGATCTCCTGGACATGTGTATGCATGTTTATTTTTTAAAGACGTGCTTTAATAATGCATGCATGTTATGTTACCTCAGTCACACAGATAAAACTCGATTTAATGAGCAGTCTCAGCATAGTCAACCTGATGCAATAAGACTATCTCCACGTGTCAATTAGCAGCTCTTGTTAAGTCCTCATAAGGACACAACATATCCTGGCAGACAAGAAATAGCATGTAATGGAAACACTCACTACTTGCAACTCCTTGAGTAGGCAGTTAAGTTAATAAAAATCTCATCCTTTTACTACATGGATCATGAGATATCATCAATGATGGAAAAAATTATCTTTTTAGAAAACTTTCTAAAGTGAAGATTTGGAGACATTTTACTCCTCAAGTGGACCGTATAATCCCTAAGATACTTGATGAAATGCAATGTCACATGTTTAAGATCGGACCTGAAAGTCAACATTTTATTTAATTTTTGTTTATATTCATGTCTGAACTTTGGAGAAAAAAAGACATTTCCCTCAATCCTTTTAAATTCATTCAGATAGATTTTTCAAAATGAGTGAAGAAAATGTTTTGTATTCAAAATGATAGTGGGACAATGAATTAAAATTTCATCAAATTATTTTTCTTCTCAGGTATAAAGACGTCAAATTCATCAAAAATCCCACTTGCATACTTTCTATATATGATCTCCAGCCTCAGTTTGTCTTATTTAAGCCCTAATTATCATCTATGAGCAAGGCAAATAGCCACATAAATAATGCAGCCCACACTTATATAAACTGTAGGAAGAGTCCTCTGTTGTACACGCTTTATAAATTAGCATAGGGATTTTTAAAATTTTTGAACAATGGCTTTTGAGACTTAGAATCCCAAAGTTTTGCTCTACTATTATTGTATTGGGACCATGGAATAAATATTAAATGAGGCAAAAGAGAGGAAAGTATAATTTGAGGGAATTCTAAAGCCCTTAAGCTTGACTTCTGTAGTTTAGAGAAGTAAATATAAGTAATTGCATTGGCTACCAATGCCCTTATGATACTTATATTGTAGATATTTATTTATTTATTTTAAATTAATTAATTAATTTATTTATTTTTATTTTTACTTTTGGCTGCATCGAGTCTTCGTTGCTGCACACAGGCTTTCTCTAGTTGTGGCGAGCAAGGGCTACTCTTCGTTGTGGTGTGTGGGCTTCTCATTGCGGTGGCTTCTCTTGTTGCGGAGCACAGGCTCTAGACACATGGGCTTCAGTAGTTGTGGCACGTGGGCTCAGTAGTTGTGGCTCGCGGGCTCTAGAGTGCAGGCTCAGTAGTTGTGGTGCACGGGCTTAGTTGCTCCACAGCCTGTGAAATCTTCCCGGACCAGGGCTTGAACCTGTGTCCCCTGCATTGACAGGCACATTCTTAACCACTGTGCCACCAGGAAAGTCCCTACTGCAGATATTTAAATGTGGGCAGGACTTAGTCCTCCTAAAACCAAAGCAGCAAATGGAAATAAATTAGATAAAAAATAAGGTGAAAGTGAAATGGGAGAATAGAGGTCAGAGAAATCTTAGCCAAGTCACTAAAATGCTAGACTGTGTTCCCGTCTTCTCCAGTCTCTGAATTTATAAGTAAGTTTGCAAAATGCTTGTCAAGAGTAGTCATTAAAAGAATCCTTGCAGTTTTACAAAGTAAGCCAAAAATAATTTGAAGCTATTTCCATCATACTAAAAGTTGTATGCTTAAACTGGCACTTAATCACTATGGTAGCATTGTTTTTCTAGAAACCTAACTTTTGGCAACCTCAACAATTGAAATTAATTTTTTAAAGGAGAGAACTTTTAATAAAAAAGAGACAGAAACATGTCAGGTGCCTGGCAGATGCATGTCTTTGGAGTGGCCATGTCCTCTCCCACTATGAGTCAATCAGACACAACTGTGCCACAGCTACAAGACAAGGGAGCTCGTGGATTCACACGAAAGGTACAGTCATCTATATGCTTTATTTCAAACTAGTCAACTTGGCATATCAGAATTTTTATTTTAGTTCTCTGTGTGTGTGTGTGTGTGTGTGCGCGCGCGTGCGCGTGTTTGAGCCATTGATGTCTTGATGGATTACACACAGAGCATTTCTCACCAGGAATTTATCCAACAAGTAAGGGCACTTTGGTTATTAAATTGAGGTCTCATGTTAGAGGCCATTAGGCAAATTATTTAGTGCATTCTGCTTTAGAAGGCAAGGGCACAAGTACAGTATTTTATAACTCGTTAATTTCATGCTGCAATTTAATTCTTGACACACACTTGGAATGGGAAACAATGTGGAGGGGAAAATTAAAGAAAGCTTTCTATTGTCAAGTTTCTGTTTGAAAATAGACCTTTAAAAAGAGGTTTATCTAATACATTTAAGGAGTCACATCTTTTGTCGTATGGTAGGATGGAAACTACTTGTTGTGTAGAGAATAATCCAAGCAGAGATAAATGTTTGGGGTTTTAGATTTGTTTTATTTTTAGGTTTTATATGACTTTATTAGAGTTGTAATAGATTTTAGCAGGTACTTTAACGAAGCAGGCAAATACTTTTTAATAATGAAATTGGACTAATTCAATATACATGTTACATAAATGTCTAATTTTCAGTTTGATGGCTGGATTAGGAGAAAGTGGAATTATTAGTGTGTGTGTGTGAGAGAGAGAGAGAATATTAAAATTTAGACTCAAGTTTAAATTCGTTACAGTGGGAAATATCCAGATGAAGGAAAAATAAGGAGATAGCTTGTCAGGGATAAATTCTTAATAATTGAAATCAAAAGAAAACTATTATGTCCTCTGGAAAGTTAATTTCATGTTATACCTATCTCTTTTTTTTCTTTTCTTTTCTTTTCTTTTTCTACTTATTTAGTATTCTCATCTGAGCCCATAGTATAGTACAGCAGATAAAAGTGTGATCTACAGCATCAGACTTCTTTCCAGGCCAGATTTTGTTCCTAACTCCTTCTGGCTGTGTAATCATGGACAAAGTGTTCAAGCTCTCTGGGCTGCAGGTTTTTCCATGATAAAGCAGTGATGATAATAACAGTGTCTACAGCTCATGATGTTATAAGAAACCAATGACATCAGGCATGCAGAGGGCTTAAAACAGAACTCATAGCACCAAGTGAATGTTAACTTATCCACTGAAATATTCACAGCATGAAGGCAGGACCTTTGCTTCACTTTACTGTATCTTCAACACCTGGAACAGTAGCTGTTCAATAAGTATATTTGAATGATTTATTGAGTGTTTTATTGATATTATGAGACCTTATTCATGGGTTAATAGGAAGTTAGTGACGTGGCATAATTTGAGGGGATGCTAATATAACTCTCACCCTGTGAAAATCTCTTTTTCAATATAACCAATAGTATATATCTCAAAAGCATAAAATTGTTCTTTTGGCTTGCATTGGTTTACTCTTTATAAGGCAAGTGAAGAGACAACATAGTAGTATAGTCATATTAGCATTAGTCAATTTTGCCTTGCTGTGAATGATTTATTACCTCCATTCCTAATAATGGTTAGAGAGCAGTATTCTTTTAAGGGGATATAAAAGAGACAAAGAGGTTATGAATTAAAAGGAGTGGCAATGGGCTGGTAACAAACCCCCTATTTTATCAATACAATTTTTCTCAGACTTAGATCAATATGTAACGTCAGCCGGAGGGAAAGTGAGCTCCCTGAACGTATAGCAGATTGTTGCTGTATTTAGAAAGAGAAGCCAAACTGTTTCCTGGTATAACTGACCTAAATTATCTCCTTTAATTTTTTGTTGCATAATAGAAAACAGAAGACAGTTGGGCAATAAAATATGGAATCTTTGGATAAGAGAAATGGAAAGTTTAAAAACCTACTAAGGATCTCTGAACAAATAAAATGCTTCACATCCTACGATTCTCTCCATGAAACTCCAAATAGATGGATGAATATTAAGGAATATCTAGATTGGCTAAATTTTCAATGTTACCCAGATAATCACCATTCAGTAATTAACACCTGAGAAACTGTCAACAAATGGGTCATCTGTTTATACAATACTTAGTGAGGGGCTTCCCTGGTGGCGCAGTGCTTGAGAATCCGCCTGCCAATGCAGGGGACACAGGTTCGAACCCTGGCCCGATCCCACATGCCACGGAACAACTGGGCCCGTGTGCCACAGTTACTGAGCCTCTGCTCTAGAGCCTGTGCTCCGCAACAAGAGAAGCCACCACAGTGAGAAGCCTGAGTACCACAATGAAGGGTAGCCCCCGCTCGCCGCAATTAGAGAAAGCCTGTGGCAGCAATGAAGACCAAACACAGCCAAAAATAAATAAATTAAATAAATAAATTAAAAAAAATACTTAGTGAGAATGCAAATAATGGCACTCTATAAAACTGTGTAATTGTAGTCAGATTTATTTATCCTCAAATTATCTCAGTTTCCTCACTGATGAAAATCACAGTCATAATGCCCTCCTTGTTGGATGGTAGTGAGGGTTGAATGGAATATCAGTATTGCCGGAGGGACCACTACTGTCCAGCCATAGAGGATGTGTGCTTCCACAAGTTCAGCCTCTTGTACTTCCAACCATTCATGACCTGGTCTTAGACAGGTCCCTGTGATTCCTTCAAGACTCAGCTCAGGCAGTATTTCTGAAAACTTCTCTGGTTTTCAGAGACTCTTGTTTAGTCTTTCTTATTTGCTTCCATAGTACTCTATAATTCTGCATTTAATGCACCTTCTGTAATGATTTCCATATGTAAAACTAAAACAGCCAAATAATGGCCAGACCCTGGCACAGAGTCCCGTTCAAACAAATGAAAGTTTAGTAACTTGGAGTAATTGTAAAGTGGTGCAGATCTTTGCTGGAATCGCTCAAAGAATAGCCAAACGGCATTTCCTTCAGAAAACCTAACATAGTGACTCTCCTTTCCATCTATAACCTCCTAATAGTCCCCACACCAGACAACCTAGGCTCTCCTCTCTCCACTACCCTCCTCCATGACTAAGCACTTTATTTTTTACTTTTTAAATTTTTATTTATTTATTTATTTATGGCTGTGTTGGGTCCTCGTTTCTGCGCGAGGGCTCTCCCTAGTTGTGGCAAGTGGGGGCCACTCTTCATCGCGGTGCGCGGGCCTCTCACCGTCGCTGCCTCTCTTATTGCGGAGCACAGGCTCCAGATGTGCAGGCTCAGTAGTTGTGGCTCACGGGCCCAGCCGCTCCACGGCACGCAGGATCCTCCCAGACCAGGACTCGAACCCGCGTCCCCTGCATTGGCAGGCAGACTCTCAACCACTGCGCCGCCACGGAAGCCCCTAAGCACTTTATTGTGTAAATCAAGATAACTGGTTATTGGGATCTTATGGGGAAGCAAGAGAGGTTCATTTTTTCCCCCTTCATTCTTTGTGTAGTACCTGAACTCTGCTCAAGAGAGCAGGTCCCTGGATTAGCCTTGCAATGCAGAATTTTTCCTCCTTGGGAAGTGAAGAAGAGAAGTTTAAAATCATTTATAGTTTAAATTCTTCGTTTTTGTCCCAGTCATATACTTGACTATTCCACTCTCTTCGCTGTTAGACTGAGTTCCTTCTCAATATTGGTTCTAAGATGGAGTTGGGAAAAATGACAGATTGGTGTTCCAAACATCATTTTGCAGCTCTGCTTTTTAGGAACTTCCTCCCTTCTACCTTTACTTTCCTACTCAGGTATCCTTTAGTCCGTGGACCAGCAAACATTTCCAGATGGTCATTACTTTAGGCTTTGAGAATCATAAAGACTCTGTGGCAACTACTCAACTTTGCTTTTGAAGCGTGAAAGCACCTTCAACAAAACTTAAACCAATGATCATGACAGCATTCCAATAAAACTTTATTTAGAAAAACAGGAGGAGGGCCAGGTTTGACCTGTGGGCCATTAGTTTTCCAAACCCTGCTGGTCTATGCATTGGTTTTTGCTGATCTAAGTGGCACCATCAAGGCCAATTCTTCTGAAAGGATTTTCACAGGTATTCTGCCTTCCCCAAACACGTGATTTGAAAGCATCAAGAAACTGGGCTTTAGAACTATATTTGCTGTCGAGTTCTTTAGTTGGATTACTGATCCAGATACAAAATAAAGCTTCAAGAGCACTTTGGGGTAAGTTTTGAAATTCTAGGATAGCTAGTTTTCAAGAATGTACATAGTGTAAGAAAGAAAGATGTAAATAATCATAAAGAGATCACAATAGCAACTGACATTGACTTAATGCTTATTTCATACCAGATCCTATACATTTTCTACATGCTGTGTCTATTTAACCCAAATGATATTCCCATGAGGTAGATTCTATCATTTGCTCCATTTCACAGGTAGAGAAGCTGAGTCTTTGAGACTTTAAGAAATTTGCCAAGATCACATAGTGACGGGCAGGGCTGGGCTAGAGCTCAGGCATATCTGACTTCTAAAAACAATTCTGAAAAAGAAGAGAATAAATATAGTGAGAAATAATGCATTATTTTGGCAGTGGGATTTAGGGATGGGAATGGCCCACCCATCAGTTGCTTCTACTTGAGGCAATCTGACAGGTCACCTGGGCAACTTCAGGATTCCAAATTCATGAACCGAATGCTACACTTGCCTTTTACATAGTGACACTGCAGAGAGCAGAGAGGACCTTCTGAGCTCTCAGAAAGAGCCGGGAAGGCTCCAAACCCATGATCTAGTTTTCAGAGCAGCTTTTACATCAAATTCATAATGATGTCTTCAGATTTGCACAAAGTTCAGTATATCTGGAATTTCTTACAATGTCTGTGATATTTTGAAGAACAAAAACAACAAGAATCATTTTCTTGTGAAATAAAATCTATTCAGGTAGCTAAGAACTCCTGTATGATATAAGCCTCAACATAGCAAAAGAGGAAACAATGAAACTGGTTAATATATTTTTTAATTGTATGCTGGTGAACCATTGACCATTTTAAGATAAACTCTTTATATTTGAGAAAAAAATAATAAATGATGTAGCACCTTTGCTTACAGAATCTAGCATAAGTGCTGAATGTTTAACCAAAGCCCTTTAAAGCTTCCTCTTCCAGTGAATTCTTTATAGTATTAAGTTGAATTCTGGTGCATCTATGCTAAAACAGCATATCAGAAAAAAAACAACAACTCAGTTGCACACTATGTACTTACCATGGCAACCCCGGCATCACATGGTGCACATGCTAGTCTGGAAGCAAAGAGCTTCATGGGCTTTTAAGCAGACACACACCAGACTCCCGGCCACGTGACTTTGCCTACAGTCAGCAGCCTTTGCCAAGGAAATGTGTCAGCGTAAACTGATAAACTCCGGGTTATTCTGACTCCTGCAATTCTCTGCTTTCTTTAGATCTGCTCACTCATCTTCTCTCTCTCTTTTTTTCCCTCCCTTCCTCCCTCCCTCTCTCAGTTACTTTCACTTATTGTAGTTACAGAATGCAATAGTTGAAGGTTTATTTACCATCTCAGATTGTCTCAAAATAATCCTTTCTAGTGACATCTCCATGACTGGGGAAAAAAAATGCTTTGAAATGTCCAGGGCCTCATTAATTTCTCTATCAGTGTCTTAGAATATGAATAACATGCAACATTTCCAAAGACTGACAAAAAATCAGAAATGTCCATAGCATAAATGATTGAAATTTGCACAAATGATTTAGATTCTCTTCTGCAATTTTTGTGGGGATATTATTTGTTTAGCCATTATTTTAACAGAATCAAAGTTATTTATTAAGTAAAAAGTGATTTATTCATTTTATTAAAACCAAAACCAAAGATAACTACAGGCACAAATAGGAAAACAAAGCAAACAAAACAAAATAAAATTTTCAAACCAAGCGATGCATATCAATTCTATCTCTTGAAAAAAGTGATGAAAAATACGGTGTCTCCATCTTTTTCAGAAGTTACTTCAAAGCCCAGACTAGCATTTTAACCCACTTGGATTAAACACACCGCAGTTACACGCTCTCCGCATTCTACTGCTATAGAGGAATCAAATCACAGCCACAAACGGTATACTCTTGGCATCCTCTCAGATTTTCAGTTTACGGGTTAGTTTTATTAAGAAAATTCTATACTTTAATCCCTTACTGGGACTCTCCCCCCTCTAGTTTAGCTTCACGAATATAAACGTAGCAGATTTTATGAATAGGCAACTCCCAAGATCCTATGTAGGGTAATTAATGAATCTTGTGATTTGTGGTAGGGCTTTTGAACTTCAAGGGAGTCCATTTTCAATTTCCAATGCCAGTCAATCAGGCTTGAATGTTATTTCACAAGAAATCACGTTTATGTGCAAATGTTTTTAATTAACAGCCATTGAGTAATTGCCTACCCCCTCTCTTTCCTCTCCCCCCACCTCTCTCTTTCTATTTCTCTCTCTGTCTGTCTCTCTCTCTCTCTCTCAAATGAGCTTGTTTGCTTACAACCATTTTGGAAATGATCCAGAACAAAATATCATTAGCATGTTCCGGGAACTCATTTGCAAATGGATTTATGCATTAAGAGGCCCACTTATAAGACAAGCAGGGCCGTGTGCTGCCTCTACTGTGAAAATAGCAGAAAGGTCGAGGAACGGAGCATAGGAAGGGTTGACCAAAGTCTCCCATCAGTGAGCAAAGTCTGATGTTCACAAAAAATAGAATTAAATGTAAGATAATAATAAACAATATTTTAAAGATATACACTGCAAACGTGTAATTGTTTAATTCAGTATTCATAAAAAGCCATTTCTTTTGAAAATAGTATTAACGTTGTATTTTCTCCCCTTGCCAAAACCCTAGAATAGGGACAATTACTGAAAAATTAGAGTCAATCCTAAATTAAACAAGAAATGTATAGCCAAGTATTTTCAAAGAGCAAATTTTTAAATATTTAAAAATTTTACAGTAGATACTATAGTAAATATGGTATGTACACACATTTTAGTTTGTCCCCTAAACTTTACCAAGAGGTAAAGTCCTAAAACTAAGTGATTTAATGCTTTTCAAATATTTTTTTTCAAATGATCCTGAATATAAATTACTTTAAAAAATGTTACAGTCAAGCCGTACGAATCTGAAAATGTCAGCTGTTTCATTAAGCTGTATTTTGCAAAGATCAGTATTTATGGGATGTAGAACTGACTGTGAATAGAATGAGTGGGAAAAACATGTATCTCTATAACTATCAAACCATGAGCCAATATATCTTAATAAAAAGATGACTGTCATTTGACTGCCTATGAGTTTCTCCTGTTCAGTCATAAGGGAGGGTTTATGTGAATATTGAATAGAAGTGCTCTTTCTTTGTGTTACCTTCGGAGGAGTTATGGAGAAGAACACGGCAAAGGCTTTCTTCTGTGATGTATAAGATGCTACATGAGACAACTGAGTACCCAATGAGGACGCTGCAAGGGGTGGGATTGAGAGCATCAGCATTGTAAGTGGCCTCAGGGACAGCTGCCACTCTGCCCTCTGCTACAGCAGCTTCCTAGGGGGCTTGAAAGCTGCTTAGGAATTTCCATCAGCCAACAGCCACGGTAGGACCAGTTTTCCACACATAAATTAGGGGAATAAACCTATCTCTTTCTTAGAATTCTAGCAGAACTTTGAGTATTTTAAGGCAAGAGGGAGCTGTTCTTTGATTTAGGAAGTGTGATGATGCGTTAAAAGGAAATACTTAAAAAACATGTTTTAGATTTCCATAACAGGGGAAGCAATTCCTTTATTTTGAAAATGTTCATGCATTCATAATAGGCACTGGAATGTACATCATGAACTTGGAGGTGCTCTATTAAACCAGCTGGTATTTCCTGATAATGCATTTTCTTTGTGAACTTTCTCTTCTGAAGACTATGCACCATGTTAGTTCATAATAGGTAAATATATGGATGGTGCCGTTGCTGTAGATCGTGTGAGGCTATATATTATAATTTAACATATCTAATGTGTTTCTTTAAATAAAGCAATACACACACATACATATATATACACATGTATATAGAGGGAAAACTGATATTAGTATGATTAAAAAGCAACTTGAGAACTTGAGACCCTTCAGATAGGATCAGACTTGCCTATCTGCGCCAGACATCAATGCTGAATCCATCCTTCGTTGCGGGGGGCACTATTGGTCTCAGGAGCTATTGTACAAGCAGCTGAGAGTGTTCTCAGAGACGAGCCTGAAAAGTGTCCTGGGTTAGGAGATTATCGTATTTCATGATACTGCTCTTCCTGCATCCTGACCCATGGTTTGTAACTTCTTTACTAGCCTTTTCTATATATTTTTTCTTTGTTTTGCTTTTTTTAGAGGCATTTCTCCTCTGAATTTTCAGCCCTGATAGCTGTTATTTGCCTTCAAAGATCTTCTGTAATCAAATAAACATTGAAAGTAAACTAAACAAAGAGATAACTAAAACATCATTATATTTTATTCAGTATATACAAAGGATTAGGTAAGAGAGGGAAAGTGACCTATGTAAAGGGATACAAAAATATGTCTTCTTAAACTCAGCTGTCCTTGCATTATAAACACAAACGAGGATGAATTGAAATGGAGGCCGTGAGAGTCAAATGATGTGTTACACATCAGTTAAAGTCTTTGAAAGTAGTCAAAATCGAGGCTAAATGGGCTTAATTTTTTAATTTGACTTGACTGGTCAAATACTCAAATCTCCTTATGCCCATAGCTACAATCTGCTTATTGATTTAGTTTCCTTTTGGCAGCATAAATTGCATATCACTCTTAATTATTAAAATGCTTATGAATTTTCAACACATGGTTATTCCTTTTACTAATTAATTTCTCCGTAAATTATCCACTTCGATAATCTAAAGGGATGAATTTATATGATAGCAGTTGCCCTTCTTGGCTTTATTTTTCAGTCATACTTATGCATATGCATACAAACCTAAGCATATAACCTGTACTCATTCAGTTATTACACATACATTTATTATAGGACTACATATCATATTGGTAAAGAACGTGGACCCTGGAAACAGACAGAGCTGGATTTAATTTTTGGCTCCACCACTTACCCCTTTGGAGCATCAATTTACTGGTTTGTAAAAGGGAGATACTTGATATTACCTCCTTCATGGGAGGGTTGCAAGAGTTCAGTGTAATGTGCCAGGTATTAATTACTAGTAAATGTAAAATATAATTATATACTGATCACCTACTAGGTGCCAGGCACTGGGACTTACAGTTGTGCTGCAGACTTCTTACTGGACTCCCTGTCTATAGTTCCTACGCCCCACATTTAGTCAATTTAACATGCAACAACCAAATTAATTGGTCAGATGAAGTCTCTTCCTGACATTTTTGTGCTTTCCTTTTGCCTGTAAACTAAAGGTCAAACAATCTTTCGTCCAACATTCAAAATAAATTAGTTTGCTAGGGCTGCCATAAGAAAGTACAGTAAACTGGATGGTTTAAAAAGCAGAAATTTATTGTCTCACAGTTCTGGGAGCTAAAAGTCCAATATCCAAGTGTCATCGGTGTTGGTTCCTCCTGAGGGCTGTGAGGATGGATCTGTTTCCTGCCTCTGTCTTATCTTCCGGTGGCTTGCTGGCAATCTTTGGCATTTCTTGACTTGGAGATACATCACTTCCATCACTGCCTTCATCTTCACATGGTGTCTTCCCAGTGTGTGTCTATGTCCAGATTTCCCCTTTTCATAAGGACCTTAGTCATATTGGGTTAAGATCTCACCCTACTCCAATAGGACGTCATCTTAACATCTGCAATGATCTTATTTCCAAATAAGGTCAAATTATGAGGTGCTGGAAGCTAAGATTTCAACATATGATTTTGAAGGGGGGGCACAATTTAATTCATAACGTAAAACATGCCATAACCTAACTCTGATCATTTCCCTCCATATGGTTAAAAAAAAAAAAAAAATGCTTGCTGACCTCTACACATACTATACTTGCCTGCCTTTTATAAGCATAAAAGATATCAAGGTGCCCTTTTCCATATTTCTAGTTCTGAGGTCAAATTCTGCCTGCTTAATAGGCATTCCTTGTCTCCAGGACCCCTGTCTATTCCGCCAACTTATTCCTGCTTAAAAAACTCTCCTTCTCTGAACTCCTGCCATACCAGACCTTCATGCCCTTAGCTGGGGTCTGGTGGTGGTGCTTAGGGTGTGGATACCCACAGGGGCAACAGATGGCTTGAGTAACCCAATGAATTATCAGAATGGAACAGGCTACATGAAGGAAAAGATGAACTGAGCTGTAAAATGGAAAATAGAATTTAGCAAACTATACTGCACCCAAAGGATATAAATTACAATAATCTTGTTGTTTTGGTGTCTAGCTTCTAAAACCAAGCATCTGTGACTTCTGAAAAGGTGTTATGCTGGGCTGGAATATGGGCACTTTTCACGTCCTCCTCCAAAGCCACTTGGAATGGCTTAATGGTATCAATAAAAGCTTAACGTTTACAGAGGAGTCAGTATGTGACAGGTGTAAAGGAATTTCCTGCTCCTTCGTGTTCTAATCATCTAAAGATAAGAGCTGGTATAAAACATCAGTATTACCATAATTGGGGGGCAGGTTTGTGTCAGTATGAGCTAACAGGCAGCTAGGTTGTCCCTTTCTATAAATAAAACCATCACATCTGGCTCTAATATCTGGGGATGTTTGGTTCTCTATTCTCAGAACACACTGCCTGTAGATCACAATTGTTTCATTGTTTTCCTCTTCAACTCACTATACAGAATAAAAGTAATACTACATGATAATTCTTTGGGTCTCTCTCAGAAAAGAAGGGCAATTCTCCACCATGTTAAATAAACTTAAATCAACATGTCTACAAGTCTAAATGAGATCTTTTTTTACTAGACACAGACACTGGGCTATGTGCTTCAAACACATTATCAACTTTGATCGACCTTTCAGATGAAGCATAAAGAGGTTAAGTAAGGTACCCAGTGACAAAGAGCTCATAAGTGTCAGAAATCATATCAAACCTAAACCTGTCTGCTTTTAACCATTGCTTCATCTTAGCTCTCTTTCTCTAAGTAATTTATGGATGAGAATTTCAATTCAGATAATTACAGATGAAATGATGGTTATTTCTTTTTCTTCCTCTGTCTGAACTAACATAGAACATACATATGGTTGAAATAAGCAGCTAAAAACATGATTGCTTTCTTGTGATTTCATGTGCACCTATTTAGATCTTGAGTATGTTCCGAACAGCAAGTTTCACACTGTATCTTAGTTTGTGTCTCCTGGACCCTTTACTATGCCAAGTTCAGTACCGAGTACCTAGTAGGTGTGTTCAAACTATTGGTTGGTTCTGAATATTCAATTTTACTGGGGACAAATGAGTTTTATTACATATGGATAAAATTCTTCTGAAAACTACCACATTAAATAATGCCATGGATAAACTTGGGTGTGAATACAGTGTTATTACAGTGGTTTTAAAAGCCTGCCACAGAACACAAGATTCTGGCAAGTGCCCTCACTTTATCAAAGATAGACACAGTTTGCCCTTCTTCACAGAGCACTGCCTTTGCCAGGGCACTACACTGGTAAGCTCATCCCCTGAGCTCTGAACTGGGAATTCAAAGACCCTATTTGGCAAGTATTGTAAAATCATTGACAAATGACTGATTTTTTTTTATAGGTCTTTGCACTGATTTCATTTCTAGAGATAAAAATATCAAAATGTTTCTGTAGATAATAACTCAGAGCTCACATAATATCCTTCTCTGTTTCTAAATGAAAGAATTAAGAATTAAAGATAGTAGGTATCTTTAAAATATAATCATCATAAGTCCAAGGGTGAAACAGGAAGGCAATCTAAATGATTTGTTCATGCACCTACTCTTTCACTCAACATATATTTATTGAACACTGACCATTTTTTGGCATTAAGAGTTATGATAGAGGGTGTACATGCTTTAAAGAACATTTGGTTGTGAACCCAAACCAGAATTAGAGTGTCAAGTAAGGATTCCTGGGTGAAGCAATAAGTGGATTAAGACCTATATGATGAGTAGAAGTTACCCAGGATAAGATTAGGTAAAAGACTATTCTAGGCCAAAATGAGAAGTATGATGAGGAGCTCCCAAGAATAATGGGTTTGAGAAACTCAAAGAAGTTCAGTGGGATTGAAAGAAAATGTACTGGTTGAGTGAGATGTGCTGGAGATGAAAGCAGGGGCAAGATGATGGGTGCATTCCTATGTGAGTCTGAGAGAGTTGACATGTTTGAGGGATGGGGAGGAGCCAGCTGAAGGTCTGAGGACTATGGGGAAGGTTTGGCATTGCTGACATGCAGCCTGGGAGAGGGAGCTGCATGAACAAAGAGAGTGCCGGCATCACTGAAGGCTGAGTTTAGCTTGCAGACCATGAATGCATGTCAACAAATTACCCCACTGGTGATGGATATTCTTGTTGTGCACAGGATCTTGGATTAGGCTATGGAGAGGGCAAATTTATATGAGTTTGGTTTTTGAAAGTTGGATTTAAAGGGGAAAAGAAGTTGAAGATATGGGAAAGAGTATATATATACAGATAGATTATGGAATCTAAGCCAAATAAAGAAGATCATTAAGCCAGGAATGGCCTCATACTTAGAGAGAAGGTAGAAAGGCTAAAATTTGGAATTTCACTGGGATTAAAATACAAGGGGGCAGATCATGAGTAATAGAAAGAATAAAAAGGAGAGCTGAAAGGATTGAAATTTGTGATCACAGACTAGGGAATCTGAATTTATTATTTTGGCGGTAGAGAGTTCTGGATCATTACAGATTTCAGACTATAGCCATGGAGGCAGCTCATTAAAGTTAAACAGAAGCAAAAGTTGTTGGAAATGAGGACACCAAGGTAATGAGAGACGAGAATGAGCCAGTTTTCACTGAACATTGAATATTCCTAGAATGATGGCAAGATGTGGAGTGGATGGGGACACAGTGACCCACATACCCCATCCTCAATTAATGGGGGAGGGCTAAAAAAAAAAAAGGAAAACCTAAGTAAATGCCATGAAATTCAAGGGACCAGCCATTTATCGCATGACGATGGTAGGTTAAATGCCTGGAAGCAGCACTGTGTCCTCAGGGGGCTGCTGATTCCACCTTCAGATCATGGGGCCCATCAGGTAGAATAAATGAAGAGTTCCATTTGTCACTAACAGTTAATGAGAGAATGATGCAGTGAAAAATCTCAGCTGATAATTTCAGGTAATGCTGCAAAATACTGTTTTGACCAAATGATGTAGAGTTAAGCGTGTGGACTCAGAAATATGGTGGTTTGGGTACAAATATCAGCAGAAAGGAAAACAAAACAAAACAGAACAAAACAAAAACCACCTCTCTCTACGAAGAGTTTGTGGTTCTTTTCAGCTAAGGAGCCATAGGATATACTCAATAAAGACTTCTTAATGCATAAAGGATTTTATGAATATGGAACATGGGTAACAGAGTACAAGGTAGATTGGTTTAAGAACCAGAAAAATTATGTGAAGTTAAGATAAGCTCAAGGGGAGAGTGGGATAGACTGAAGTGCATGTTCAACGCACAGGCTTGAGGAAAGACACAGAGTTTGGGAAAAAGGAAAAAAGTAGATTATTGTGGAGGACATCGTTACATCTGGGACAGTGTCTGAGGATAGCTGAGCTGTGAGGTATGCTGAATTTATCTGATCTCAAAATTTGCCAAAAGATTTAGTTCTTCCAGGTCAGTGGAGGCAAGTTTGCCCAGAATTCTAAGAATCCTGCTCAGCTTGGGTTAATTGTACTTCTGATGGGAGACTCCTTATGCATAGAACAATGGGAAAACCCCATTTTCCATTGTGTACATGAGTCTATGGGAATTTGGTTAACCTGAGGCCATCACTGAGGGACAAATCCACTCCTTGTATACAAACAGATCAGGTTCTGAGCCTGGAAGGCTGGGAGCAAAACCCTCACCAGGGGCAGGTCCACAGCAGAGTGTAGGGAACGACAGGACCAGGACTTGAGTGCCACTTGCAACTTAAGCTTCAGGCTGAAAATCTGCATTTGCTTATTGGGGAGTATTACATGAAAAGGATTTTTACACATGACCATGGGGAATTCACCAAGCATTACCATGCCCCTCTATGATGACATGTCTGGGTTACCAGCAGGTTTTTCTGGGATAATACCATTCTGGATTGCTGTGTGTTCATTGAGAATTTTCAGCTTTGACATGCCTACAGATGTAATCTATATGAGTTCCAAGCCACGTCTCAGGTTTGTGCAGTGATTTTTAGATTAAAAGTATAAGTCGTTAAAAAAAAAAAAAGTATAAGTCATTGATGCTTACGACTTGATATGCTGTGAGATACCTCTCCCTAATGTCTCCTTTGCTCATGTCCCACCTCCTGTCTCTGTTCAAATTGGCATGTGAAAGGGTTTTTCCTGCCAAGTGAGGCAGTTAGAGGAACAATAATTAATTTGAGTGGATTTAAGTCAGTGTCATTGCGGAAAAGGTGACAGTGCACCGCATTAGTGCTTGGCATCATGCACAGGGGCTGGGCTTGCAGTTAAAAGGCAATCCTTGCAGAAGCTGCTTAATTCTTCTTTAAGATCAGACCTGCATTTCCAGGAGCTGCCACAGATAAATGATGCTACATCCCAATGATCACATTGACGAATAACTGACTTTTCTCAGACTCGATAATTTTTAAAAGTTATAGCTTTTACAATGCATATTAATTTTCTTAAAGTTATTAAACTATTTACTGAGAAAATACTAAATTCTAATGAAGATAATCCATTTAGTGAAAGATATAAAAAAGGACATGCATAGCATTTGCATAAGGACTATGTGACATGATAGATTGGGGACAGAAAGCAGGGAACTAGGAAAAGAAAATGAAACTAAGGATAAAACAAAGGGTAGAGAATGAACTGGGAGTGGGGGATTAGTTAGACCTGAACAGGAATCTAGAGTATGTCAGAGGTCGTCTGGGTTCCAGAGACTGGAAAGGGAGTCCCAGATGCCCTAGGTCAAAGGAAGATGATTGGTTGAAGACAGGCAGGTAGGTTAGAACCCAAAAGACACCAATATTGACAGGTATCAGAGTAAACACTTAGAGAAATAGTCAAGGACCAGTAAGTCGCCAGAAGTCAAATGGCAGGATGGAACAACAGGACTTGAATGGCACTAAGTCAGATGAGATTAGTACTGAGATTTCAATGAGAAAGGCTAGTTTCACACATGTACAGAAATTCCATAAATCAAAGAACAAATTATAAAGACTTGCTAAGAATAAGCATGCAGGAACTCAGAACCCAAAAAGTAAAGGAACAAGCTTACACGATATGACAAATGAGCTTCCAGGAAGGAGAATCTAGGCAAGGTGGCAGAGTAACAGGTAGAGAGAGGGATAATACAGTTTACACTGACCCCAGAGCTGTGTATGTCTAAGCTGCTGAGTGTAATTTCCTCTCTATAACAGAATAACCTCACAGTTTGCATAGGTATAGTCCCTCGAGGAGATTCACCTGACTGACGTGACAGCAAGAAGAGATGGCACTTTTCCAAAGTGTGTTCTGTGGGGCACCAGTCCTTCAGAAATGCTCCTTGCTTATGAAGGCTCTCTGATTTTACATTCTGGGAATGAGGCCAATACTGTCCCATCTTTAGTATACCTGATGCACGTTCTCATATTAGAGACTGAGAAGTTGTGCAGGAAACAAACCTTTAATTTTTACCCTGTATTCCTAGAATTCCTCAGAGTTACTTGTCAGAGCCTAAGTTGGCCAACCAGCAAACCAATGATGCTGCTTTCTGGAAAAGTCTTTAGAGGGAGAAAAGCCAGGCTTCAAATTGTATCTCTGCCACTGACTCTGGGCAAGTTATTAATTTTCTGGGATTTAGTTTCCTCACCTATGAAATAGAGGTAATTACTAATCTTATAAAGTTGTAAGACTTAAATGAGATTAAAAAAATGAAAGCCTCCTCCAAGGGTACATAAATATTATTTCTCTTTCTTCTTGTCTTTCCTAATGAATGCTCAGGCAGCATTTTAAGACCCCAGACACACAGCTCTGGGAACAGACATAAGGTGTTAAGTGAGGGGCCTCTCTGATGCTCTACAACCAGAGGTTCCTTGACACATCAATACTTGCCGCTTGACTAGAACTAATTCCTGGGTCTGGTGCAAAATGATGGTTCTGATACATACCTGATTCCATGGCAAAAAAAATAAAATGTATAATCTCGTTAAAAATAGAACTAGACTTTCAAGAAACTATCTGTAAAATAATGAGAAGGCCCTGTTAATCATTAGACCATCTATATTTTCTTAGAATTATATACAAATATTACACATGGAGTTTTGAGTTTTCTTTAAAGGAACAGCTGCGTAGTAATTGTTCCACACAATTTAGGCCTCTTTCCCTTTGGACTGGTGAAGTGACTTTATGAGATGCCTGCTCAGACTTGAAAACAATAGTCACTCGCCATAGATAGATATAAGTGAATTAACAAACTTTTGCAGAGATCACATTTTTGGTCTTGTGTGATCTGCCAGCTCCCAAGGAGTTTAACACCTTCTTTGCACACTCTTGTGCCAAACCAAGATGGCAACTGCTAGTTGGATTCAAATGATCTCAATGGGTAGTTCCATATTGAGTGAGTTAAACACTTAGTGGTAATCATCTTCTCATGCTATAACTTTTTCAGATGACCTTAGAATTATTTTAAAAGCCTGAAACTATATGTATTCAAATGGCAGCCAACTACTCAGAAAGAATTAATCGTTCAAGCCATTGATTCCCAGGGAGATTTGTTTCATCTCTTCATTATGGCATCGACACTTCCTATAGAAACTCAATCAATGTGGTCTAATGCCAAGATAGCTGGAATCAATATGAGTAAAATTATGTGCACTGGGAACAACGCCCACCCTGAGTTCGGTGTTTCTCTCTCTCAGCACACATGCCGTCTGTGTCCCATGCCATCTGTGCTATTTTAAAATGATGTGAACATACATGAATATAAAATTGTGATACAGACTGCAGTGCTTCTAAAAAGTAAAATCTTGCCACAAAGATCTGCATAGAAACCTACACATACCTGAATGATTTGTTTTTTTGTTTTTATACACATACACACACATATATACACACTAAAGGTGACGTGGTAATATAAAATGTAGGAGTCAAAATTAAGAGAATAATATGTGTTCAATTAAATTTACTTGGAGTAAATTTTTGAGCAATGTGATTCCTCAGTTAAATAATAAAGGATCTCTAGAATTTTTATGGTGGTGAGGAAGGGAAAGTGGATTTCTGAGTTTACTCCAGTCATCATGGGCCAGGTGTTACTAGAACAATATTACCTTCCAGTCATTTGGTTGCCAAGTTGTAATGCCATGGTAAAATAACGCGGAGCCTTAGAAACACAGGTATTTCTCCAATCTAGTTTGGTAATACATGTTAAAATCTGATACTACTTATTTGTGTTATTCATCAGCTTCTTTCATAAAACTGCAGAAAGAAATACTGAAAATCTGGGACATTTTCCTCCTCTCTCCCTTTAATGGCACAAACCATATAGAAATAAAAAAAAGTCATTTCATATTCTATGTTATTGACCTAGCTATGAGCTATGTCACATTGCACTTTATGTTCATAAAACAATTTATAAAAAGTGTTGTGTTTCGTTAAAAAATACAGAGGTATATCACTGATATTTTCTGTGGCCAAACGTTAAAAACATGTTTGAGTTAGTCATAACATCTAAAGATGTTTCAACCACTCTTACTAGAAAATATTGACTTATTTTCTATATGAAATTTTGCCAAAACATTACCTACACCAAATTGCTAAACTGTATCAAAATTTTGTTCTTTTAATATTTTAAAGAATAACAAAAATTGTATCAAATGAATATAAAAATGGTTCTCATTCACTGATATTTCTGATGGGTCATTTGAGTTTGAATTTATATGAAGCCAGTAAGCAAATCTTAGAACTATAGACTAACCAAGTATTTGGGGTACCATCTAGAAAACACCATGCTTCTCTCTTACTCCACTTTTTGACACTGGTGTGATATATTTATATACTTTAATCCACTGAGTCATGTGTATATTGGGATTTGAATTAACTGAATTCCAATGTGAATGGCCAACATGTGATTTATGTGACCTGTGATACCTCTTAAAATGGACTTAAACACACATATATGTGACTTAAAATCTCAGTAACCCAATTTAATACTTGGCTAAAACAAGAATGAATTAGAGTGAGAATGTCTTATAAAATACTGCAAAGCATTTTAATTAAAGAGATGTGTAGACATACACATGTAAGTTAATTTTTTCCTAGTATTTTTAATAAAATATTTTATGTTTTTACTTACGTATTAGCAAAAATATTCAGTCTTACCTTCAGCTATATAACCTTTCTTTGTTTAAATTTCCTAATCTATAAAATTAGTACCAAACTTACGGAATTATTATGATAATTAAGAATGACTTGGGGAATTCCCTGGTGGTCCAGTGGTTAGAACTCCATGCTTCCACTGCAGGGGGCAAGGGTTTGATACCTGGTCAGGGAACTAAGATCCCACAAGCTGTGTGGTGCGACCAAAAGAAAATAAATAAATAAATAAAGTAAAATCATTAAAAAAAAAAATAAAGAATGACTTAGAAAGTGTATGGGACCAAGAAAGCATTAAATGAATATTAGCTCCCACTATTTTCTATTTGTTCATTTATTCATTCATTCATTCACTGAATCAATTATACTGTGTTGAATCCGGAATACAGAAACAAATCATTCTCTCCAATGTGAACAACTAATTTCACCAGGTAGACAGAGATGTGAAAAACAATGACTGATTCAGTCAAAAATGAGAAAATATGAAGTTATCTAGAACCACAGAGAAAGGAAGTACTAGGTGAAGAAGGACCAGAAATGAGAAGACCCAATATCGTGGCACCTACAAATGTTAACCATTTTTAGTGGTTAGTGTTTCATTGTAAGATCCAATTATGTAATACTGATTTATTAAGAAGAGCATATACTTCAGGGAAATTGAAATTTCTCTGTTAAGTGGTAAAGCAGTCCATACGCAGCAGCAGGGTGATTAATGGGGCCACAAGGATTACTCCTGCAGCTGTTACCTTTGGCTGGTAAGGAGACAATGAACCCAAATGGATTCAGGCAGTTTATTCCTTACAGACAGCAAAAGCAAGATCAGCATGATGTCTGCTCCCCATGGCCCTATCCCACAGTACAGCTCTGAACCAGAGAGGCCCTTTGAGAGACAGTGAAGGCAGGGTCTCTTCCATTGAGAAGCCAACACTAAACTACAGCCAAGCAGTTTAGCAGATGTGCACAGAATCTGACAGCTATAGCCTAGGGTCAGTGAGGATGGAGCAAAACTGATGAGAAACTGCCTCATGGCAGCTTCTCAGCAGACTGCTTACCTCCACTGGCTGCAGCAGAAATTGAAGGATGCTGTGCCGAGACTCTGTGAAGACCGTGGTCCAGCCTTGCCCACAGAGCCCCAATGAAGACATGCAAAGTCATCAGGTCATCTCCTGCTGGAGCTGTTCCCTTTCACCCCTAGACTGACCCCATGTTCTTTGATTCCCATAACCGATAACCCAACCTCCCTCAGGTTTGTTTTAAAACATTTTTACTGTAATTTCCAGTTATAAAATTATTTATATATTAAACTTGTTAATACTAAAATATTCTAACATATTTATACTAAAATCAAATAAACATTAACTTCATTACCTAGAGTTCAATATTAAGACAATATGAATTGTCTAAGAATGAAGGAATTTGATTTGCAAACCCCAAACCGGCTGTCAAATGCTGGCACTGAAGAGGAACTATAAATAAGACAACATAAATAAGAATAATGTTGAGTACATTCCAAACCTGAAGGGTAGAACCTCAAATCTACCGTCAATTATTTAAATTATATAGAATGGATGAAAAAGTCAGACAAAATGATTAGATAAAAGAGGTTGAAAGATCAAATACAATAAATCTATGCTGGTCAGAGCACTAATCTAGAAGAAACTTGGAAATGGCCAGGGAACAGTAAAATCGATGTTTTCTACGTTCCACTGCATCACTTATGCTTAATTCAATATGAGCAATTTGAACTTGTAGTTCCCTTACCAAGAGATTATAAAAGAAGATTGTGAATACAGTGAGAGCAGTTCCAAACAGCTGTTCAAACAAATGTAATTTCTGTGAAAGTTCTTGATGTTCTTGGGTCTGATCTTTAGTTTAAAAAGAACTCAGGTGGGGATTCCATTTGAAGTAGAATTTAGGAAGATTGAACTTGTGATGAAACAGCAAATGAACCTGGAAGCTGTCCCAGTTTATTGCCACTTGAGATTGGCCTTTTCAGCTTTGCTGGCAAAATACAAGTGCGCGGCTCTGGCTGGTTAGTGATAGATCCAGCTCTATAGAAGCAGAGTAAAGACAGCATTTGGGTAGGAAAGAAAAAGGGAGAGAGAAAGCAGCCCAAGTGGAGGAATTGGAATCTTTTCAGCCAATTAACACACCACCTCCTGCTTTTGAGGACACAGGCTGTAATCCGGTGACAGTCATCAATAATTGTTAAAGATGGAAGAAGGTGACACAGCTGTGGTGGTGGAGGGTCACACTGGAAAGAAACTAGAGGAATTATAGGCCACAGAGGGAGATTTATTTAAATCGAAATATCCAGGGGATGGGGAGTAGGGAAGGAGGCTAGACTGTTTAAGTAGATACCTTTCTTTTAATGAAATACCTATTTAATGTGCTCATTCTTTGCTTATTGGCTTAAGAAAGAAGTCTATGAATAAATTCATCCTTAAAGAAAGCTCTTATACTAAAGTTACAGGAAATGAATGCTTCTGTTTTATTGAGTTTTAGAACTCAGTTAATATACCTGTTCACATCTCTTGTGAATGGGCATAGATGCATCCAGGTCTAAATATTACCAGTGTGCTGGTTCTCCTCTCCTCCCAGAGAGCTCACGCTTGAAGCTACACCTTCCAAGCTTTCAAATTATCATCACTGTTTAGAAGCACCGAGTGGTGACAAACCATCGTCTTTGTCATGCTCCAGAATCAAAATTAGCCAGCGGGGATTCAATGAGCAAGTTCTAAGTTTAGGTTGTTAATTTTCAGATTGTTTTGCAAACTGTGAGCTTTGTTTCTGTTCATTGCCCTTGTGGTTGGTATACATTCAGATCTGCATCAATTCTGGTGAGTGAAAAGGACACATATGTGTTTATGATAGAGCTCTTCTGTACAAACTGCGTGGTGAATTCCATGGGGACAGTAAACGTGCCTGTTTGTTACAGCATCTCATTACATTGCATGATATTCAACGTAACAGGCTGAGAGTATATTGGGTTGGCCAGAAAGTTCATTTGGGGTTTTCCATAACATCTTCTGGAAAACCCCAAACGAACCTTTTGGCCAACCCAAGATTTTTAATAATAAGGAAAGATAAGAGCCAGTCAAACAAATACATATTTATTGAGCATCTGCTATGTGACAGATACTCTGCAGACCACAAATTAATAAAATAGAAGAGCAGAAAGGTTTACATTGTAATAGTAGACGTCCATTTACTAGCAGTCGTTTATCTTTGAATCTACCTTGACTGTATAAGAGTAGTAATAGTACTGACCTCACAAGGTTGTTGTGAGGGTCAAATGAAACAATACATATTCTACACAGTATAAATTCTAATATGCTATGCAGATATGGAGAACTCCTATAATATTGTACTATAGAGATGAGGCATGGTCTGCCAGGAAGAAAGCTTTTCTATATATTTGAGGACATGGGAGTTGATTCTTGATATAGCAAAAACTATGCAGTGATGAGTAATATTACAACGAGATCATTTAATGTATGTAAATATTGCAAAAGCAGAATAAAATCTAGACTAGTTTCCTTAAAAATACATTTTCATTCTGAAACACCCTTTTCTTTTTTCTAAACGTCTTTATTGGAGTATAATTGTTTTACATTGTTGTGTTAGTCACTGCTGAATAACAAAGTGAATCAGCTCTACGTATACATATATCCCCATATCCCCTCCCTCTTGTGTCTCCCTCCTACCCTCCCTATCCCACCCCTCTAGGGGGTCACAAAGCACCAAGCTGATCTCCCTGTGCTATGCAGCTGCTTCCCACTAGCTTTTTTACATTTGGTAGTGTATGTATGTCAATGCAACTCTCTCACGTTGTCCCAGCTTACTCTTCCCCCTCCCTGTATCCTCAAGTCCACTCTCTATGTCTGTGTCTTTATTCCTGTCCTGCCCCTAGGTTCTTCAGAACCTTTTTTTTTTTTTTTAAGATTCAATACGTATGTGTTAGCGTACGGGTATTTATTTGTTTTTCTCTTTCTGTCTTACTTCACTCTGTATGACAGTCTCCAGATCCATCCACATCTCTACAAATGACCCAATTTCGTTCCTTTCTATGGCTGAGTAATATTCCATTGTATATATGTACCACATCTTCTTTATCCATTCATCTGTCGATGGACACTTAGGTTGCTTTCATGTCCTGGCTATTGTAAATAGTGCTGCAATGAACATTGTGACACATGACTCTTTTTGAATTATGGCTTTTTCAGGGTATATGCCTAGTAGTGGGATTGCTGGGTCATATGGTAGTTCTCTTTTTAGTTTTTTTAAGGAACCTCCATACTGTTCTCCACAGTGGCTGTATCAATTTACATTCCCATTTTCTACCTTGTACCCAAGGAAAGAAGATGTCTCTCAATTCATAGCACCTAAGCCATACCTCACGTTTTTCTGTGCACCGGAACCAGTTTTGATAATCTGGTACCTAATAAATATTTGTTAGATACCAACTTTGTAGGATGCACCCTGCGGAATCAGAGAAAGACAATATGTAGTCTTGGTCCTTACCTTAAGGACATGTATATATTTTTTTGTGTGTGGGGGGAGGTGATGTAGACATTAGAAATAAAGAATTCAGCACCATTAAGGGAAATGTTTGGTGTAGGCATAGACTGGAGTGGACGAGGAGAGCTATGCATTGGAAATGTGACTTCAGTAGAAATGACTCAGCTAGAAAAATAGATTTAGTGGACTATTTCTAATGTCAGTAAATATGACGAGTGAAATACATGAGATACGCTTTTGTTTCTGAGGAGACTGGTCTGGATTTTAGCAGTGATGGCAAACCCACCTCAAAATGTCGTAGTGGGATTTATTTTAGCTCAGTGAAATGGAATTCACAGTAATAGAACTGGCTTCAGCTCAAAGGATGAGGCTTGAAGAAGCAGACGACAATGATTAAGGCTGTACTTCCTGGAACCACACTTCTCAGGTTCAAACCCCATTTCTGTCTCTTGATGACTGTGTATCCTTTGGCACCCCTTAAAAACTCTGTACCTCTGTTTCCTCAACTGTAAAACAGGAATAGGATTGTTGCAACCAGCAACACAAGGTATTTACCCATGTATAGTGCTTAGAACAGTGCCTGCCACATCGTAAATGCTCCACAAGTGTTAATCTTTTTTTTTTTTTTAACTTTTATTTTTTTATTTTTGCTGCCCTGGGCCTTTGTAGCTATGCGCAGGCCTTCTCTAGTTGTGGTGAGCGGGGGCTACTCTTTGTTGCAGTGTGCTGGCTTCTCTTCTTGCAGAGCACAGGCTCTAGATGCGTGGGCTTCAGTAGTTGCAGTGCGTGGTCTCAGTAGTTGTGGCGCTTGGGCTCAATTGCTCCACGGTTTGTGGGATCTTCCCCGACCAGGGATCAAACCCACGTCCCTTCCATTGGCAGGTGGATTCTTAACCACTGGACCACCAGGGAAGTCCCACAAGTGTTAATCTTTAATTATTAGGACCCAGTCTCTCTAGATCTTTGCCATCTCTCAGGAACTGGGGGGTGTCTAAAACCTCCCAGATGAGGAACAGTAGATAGAACATGTCTTATTCCAGGTCATGGCTCTGACTGGTTACCCTTACACCAATCACTATGGCCAGAAAACTACCATGTTCTGACCAAGGCTGAATGCTTTGCATGCAACATCCTTGGAATAAGGTGAGAAAATACCACCTCAAGGAAGGGGTGGGGAGGTTTCCAAAAAGCAAATTAGGAGTGCCATGGGCACATAAAGGATGGCTAAATACTAGGTAGCAAATGCAATAAGTTACTTCTGCAGGCTTTAAAGGGAATAATAAAAGTAAATTAATTAAATTAAAAAGGAAGGTTGGAACCAGGTTGTGAAAAGACTTGATTTTTGGCACTGGAGAAAATAGGTGAATAAAGGGAAGAAACACTGGGGACAGAAGATCCAACTACAGCTGCCAGGTGCCAGAAAGGTAAGAAATTACCGGGATCAATTTGAAACTCTCCTCATGATATGTTCTTGTCCACAGCAAATGACAAGAGCTTTTATCTGATTTCAAATGCCCGTGATCTTTCACTATTAATGTTTTCCTTGTTTTAATAAATATATATCTAGGAGCACAAAATGTATCTGTTTTTATGCAGAGAATTCTTTCATTGCACTTCAGTGAAACCAAAGAGATTTTTTATTACACTATGAAGATTTAGATCTGGCCAAACTCCATCACTATGTGTAAGAGTAATTTAGAGGCTGGAAATTATTGCTCTGCCTTTTTAAAAAATAGAATACAGGATGAATGCATTTACCAGACCTGGCAGATGATGCACACGTTATGGAAACCATTACCAAGACTGTAATTTAAAGTAAAAGGTGGACCACTTTAGCGCTGATAGAAACCGCTGGCTAATTCTACAGTTCACGTGATCACGAAACCTCACAAGGCCCACATTTCTCATTTTACTCAGGTACACATTTCTGTGGCATTTAATAAAAATAAGATAAAAATAATGGGCCAAATCGTGTTTTTCTTAGCTTCAAACCTCTATATATGATGCGTTGATAAGAATGGAAATTTCGTTCATTTGTACTTTGATTCAACAAACATTTTTCGAATTCCTTCTAAGCCATATACTCCTACATTGTTTTACATTAACTTCTATAATCGTCACAATAACTGTGCAGTACGTATGCCAACTCCCACTTTCTCCTCTATGTATACATCTACACACGCTGTAAATATACAGCTACGCGTGTATATGCATCTACACGTGCTGTAGATACACAGCCACACGTGTATATGCGTCTACACGCGCTGTAGATACACAGCCACGCGTGTATATGCGTCTACACGTGCTGTAGATACACAGCCACGCGTGTATATGCGTCTACACGTGCTGTAGATACACAGCCACGCGTGTATATGCATCTACACGTGCTGTAGATACACAGCCACGCGTGTATATGCGTCTACACACGCTGTAGATACACAGCCACGCGTGTATATGCATCTACACGTGCTGTAGATACACAGCCACGTGTGTATATGCGTCTACACACGCTGTAGATACACAGCCACGCGTGTATATGCGTCTACACGTGCTGTAGATACACAGCCACACGTGTATATGCATCTACATGTGCTGTAGATACACAGCCATGCATGTATATGCGTCTATACACGCTGTAGATACACAGCCACGTGTGTATGTGTCTACACACTCTCTCTATATATACAGCCACACGTATATATACATCTACATAACTTGTAGAAATATTAAATGATTTACCCCATGTCAAATAACTGGGAACTGGTAAAATCTAGTGTTATTCTTCAAAGTTAGAGTCATCCTATGCCTCTTAGCACTCATTACCAAGGCAGCATTGGTTTTGTTTGTTTGTTTGTTTGTTTTAACATCTTTATTGGAGTATAATTGCTTTACAATGGTGTATTAGTTTCTGCTGTATAGCAAAGTGAATCAGCTATACATAAACATATATTCCCATATCTCCTCCCTCTTTTTTTTTTTTTTTTTTAACATCTTTATCTCCTCCCTCTTGCATCTCCCTCCCACCCTCCCTATCCCACCCCTCTAGGTGGACACAAAGCACTGAGCTGATCTCCCTGTGCTATGCGGCTGCTTCCCACTGGCTATCTATTTTACATCTGGTAGTGTATATATGTCCATGCCACTCTCTCACTTTATCCCAGCTTACCCTTCCCCCTCCCCGTGTCCTCAAGTCCATTCTCTAGTCTGCGTCTTTATTCCTGTCCTACCCCTTGGTTCTTCAGAACCTTTTTTTTTTTTAGATTACATATATATGTGTTAGCATATGGTATTTGTTTTTCTCTTTTTGACTTACTTCACTCTGTATGACAGACTCTAGGTCCTTCCACCTCACTACAAATAACTCAATTTCGTTTCTTTTTATGGCTGAGTAATATTCCATTGTACGTATGTGCTGCATCTTCTTTATCCATTCATCTATCGATGGACACTTAGGTTGCTTCCATGTCCTGGCTATTGTGAATAGAGCTGCAATGAACATTGTGGTACATGATTCTTTTTGAATTATGGTTTTCTCAGGGTATATGCCCAGTAGTGGGATTGCTAGTCATATGGTAGTTCTATTTTTAGTTTTTTAAGGAACCTCCATACTGTTCTCCATAGTGGCTGTATCAATTTACATTCCCACTGACAGTTCAAGAGGGTTCCCTTTTCTCCACACCCTCACCAGCATTTATTGTTTGTAAATTTTTTGATGATGGCCATTCTGACCAGTGTGAGATGATACCTCATTGTAGTTTTGATTTGCATTTCTCTAATGATTAGTGATGTTGAGCATCTGTTCATGTGTTTGTTGGCAATCTGTATATCTTCTTTGGAGAAATGCCTATTTAGGTCTTCTGCCCAAGGCAACATTGTTTCCCATTGAGGGGACAATAAGGGTCCAAACCTATCTTGCTCCATTTGAAGTGTCTTCTAGCTCCATAATCTGCGGTACTTGGATTCAAATTCTGTCTTAGTCACTCTCTACTTGCACAACTTAGCTTCTCCAAGCTTTTGTTTAAAAGGGAGAAAAGAGTACCGCCCATTTTACAGAGTTGGGAGTGAAGGACTTAGAGTTGTTAAGCTGCGTCAGCACAGTGCCAGCCTCTTAGACAGGGCTCAGTAAATGTTACCCACCATTATTAATCATCCAAGTGAAACTTGAATCCCCTCTGCAGTGGTCAAACAGTCATGCTGCCTAAAGCTAAACACTTTCAAGGCAGAAGAGAATTCATTAGCTCCCAAGCCAGCCCCTTTTATCTTTAAACAGCTCTCCTGAATGGTTGGAAAATTATTTCTTATGAGGTATAAAATCATTCTTCCTGTAACTTCTTCGTGTTGGTCTTTGCTTTACCCCTTAGGACTTCACTGTATATTTCTCATTCCTCTTTCATTTGATAGTCTCCCAAATACATAAAGACAACTTTCAAGTTTCCCATTGAATTTGTTTTGCTCTAAGCTAATAAGCAGCCCAAGAATGCCTGGAGGTGTTGGGTTGATTAGTCTTTTGCTATTTACTTTGATTTGCTTCCTTTCCAAGTTAATGTTAAAAGATAATAAAATCTGCTAACAGACACACACACACATACACATAGAAAATTCAGTTTCAGCCTCAGTGTTACCTTAAGTATACTCTAGCTTTGGCTTTATCCTTGGCCCTTGAAAGGCAGAACAGCAAGATGCCTGTTTCAATGTAATTCTTAGAATTCCTACGTTTGTGTGTAATCAACCACTATAAGATTTTTTAGGATTCTTTCAAATCCAATCGGCACACCCAGCTCAGTAATAGAACAAGGCATGTCATTCAGCTCTCCTGTGTAATTACCTCTAAATATTCACTTTCAAACATACGGGAGCATTCTAGATGTAACTCAGAGCATAAGTCTTTTTCTTTCTTTACAGAATGAAAATTCTATCAATGATGTGGTGTCAATGTTTATTTATTATTGTACAAATGAAACTATGAATGTGAAAGCTGTTAATTCTATGCATGAAACATTAACCAAGGCCTTTTTTTTGAAGGCCTTTTAAACAGTTAAATAGGGAAACATATTGATAGCTAATATAAATGTTTACATTAAGTAAGAGGCTCTGCTGTATCAGTGTTTCTCATACTTCAGTCTGCTCACAAATCAGCTGGAAATCTTATAAAAATTCAGATTCTGATTCATTTGTTGGGCCCTAATATTCTGTTATTTCTAGCAAGCTTCCAGGTGATGCCTATGTTGAAGAATATTAAATCCTGTTTGGGGACAATTAATGCTTAAAAAAATAAATATGAATACATAGAAGAAAAACAGAATGAGATATCATAATTCTAAGAGAATTCTTTTAACATTACAGACAATATAACTTTTATTTGTTTTAAAATTTCAGTTATGTCATTTCTTTACAATCACATAGGATACATTCCAAAGTGCCAGTCTATTACTTTTTCAAACAAATAAATTAGTGGTTTTGTGTTACAATGTAAGAGTTTCAAAATTTGACAAATAGATATTTTACAATAAATCTCAATAATAAGTTTTTTGATAAAATTACATATTTATTCTCGTATCCCAGGTGTTCAGTTTCGATGGTGATATTGGCTTGAACTTTATAGCATGGTGAGCAGAATAATGGCTCCCCAGAGATGGCTGTGTCCTAAACCCTGGGACCTATGCATATGTTATATAGCAAAGTGGAATTGACTGTCTGTAAAATAAGGAGCTTATTCTGCATTATCTGGGTGAGAAGAATGTAATCACAGGAGTCCTTAAATGGAGAACAGGGAGGCAGAAGAGTCAGAGTGATAGGATTTGAGAGAGGTTTCAGCCACCCATGGCCAGGTTTGGAGATGGAAGAAGGGGCCGTGAACCAAGGACTATGGGCAGCCTCTAGAAGCTGGAAAAAGAAAGAAAACAGATTCTCCCCTAGAGCCTCTAAAAAGACCTGCAGACACCTTGATATCAACCCGTGAGACCTATTTCAGACTTCTGAACTCCAGAAGTATAAGTAAATGAATCCGGGTTATTTTAGGCACTATGTTTATGGTCATTTAAAGCAGCAATAGCAAACTAATCCGCTCATATTTGGCTGAATAATTATCTTAACACTTAGCCATGCAGCGCACGTCCAAAACATGAGCCTCTGATCTATAACCATATCCACAGTCTCAGCTATACCTTCTCTGTGCAAGACACCACTTAATGCCCAAAAGCCCAAGAAATAATGACTGGCATATCCCCTTCAAAACATAGTCCAGTTACGTTTTCCTCATAATTTGCCATAAATTTTATCAGCAATGGGCCAGATAGGAAATGGCCAACGGCCTTCTCTGAAACTGAGGTATAAATGTCTTTCATTTTATGCACGTGTGGCTAGGGTATGTAAAGTGAGAAGAAACATGGTATATCTTCCCAAAGCATTTTATTATTTTTATATTTTCAAGTGGATATGTTATGAAGAAGATGAAACAGGACCATAGATTTTAAGGGGAAATCAAGGAAATGATGGTTGTAGGGTCTCCTCCCAGATTTTCCCTTCTCTAGGATGGCAGTTTCATACTTCTCAACTCTTAAGATTACTTGGTGTAAACGTTTGAGCAACTTATTGCTTTTGAAGGAGTTCAGAGAATGTCATCCCAAAATATGCCACTTTGGCACATTGGTTATTTCGTTAAAGGCACTTGAGAAACAGCAGGTGGAAGAAGGGCCTCTGACCTTACTTTTCCTTCCTAGAAACAGGAGATACAACCCCCATGTGCAAGATGCCCTCCTGGACTGGGAGGTAAAGAGACATTTTTTTTTTTTTTTTTTTTAATAATAACACCTACAATCTTTTTTTTTTTTTAATTTATTTTTATATTTATTTTTGGCTGTGTTGGATCTTTGTTTCTGTGCGAGGGCTTTCTCCAGTTGCAGCAAGCGGGGGCCACTTTTCGTCGCAGTGCGCGGGCCTCTCACTGTCGCGGCCTCTCTTGTTGCAGAGCACAGGCTCCAGACGCGCAGCCTCGGTAGTTGTGGCTCACGGGCCCAGCTGCTCCGCGGCATGTGGGATCCTCCCAGACCAGGGCTCGAACCCGTGTCCCCTGCATTGGCAGGCAGATTCTCAACCACTGAGCCACCAGGGAAACCTGGTAAAGAGACATTCTTATCTTTAAGGACAAGAAGCTGAAACTGAAAGAGTTCTGTACAAACAGACCTTGTTAAAATAATTCTCATCTTCTCTTAGTCCCCCCCCCCCCCATAGCTTAGTCACTTTTTCACAATTGTCTCTCTTTTTTCAACCTAATATGAAAGCAAGTAGGTTTTGCCATTTCTTTAGGTCATTTTCTTACAAGGGCACCCATGTCATATGAAACTTATATTAAATGAATTTATATACTTTTTTATTGTTGGTCTGTCTCTGTTAGTTTAATTTTCAGACACAGTCAGGGACCCTAAGAAGATTAAGGGAAACTTTCCTCCTCTTCACTTTGGTTTGAGGCTCAGCTTTCACTGAGCTTATTAAAGATTATCAATAAATTCTTAAAATTTCAGTTTGATTAAGGGATGCCATAGACCTATCTTTAGAAAATAATTTTTTTAAAAGTCTTATGATGGGTCCACTCTGTTAATCAGCAATCATAGGAGTAGTCCTGGGATTTCCAGAAGCACTGGCCCATATGAGAATTAGCATATTTACCAGGCAGGTTGGCCTCCTAGAATCCAAACACACAAAAAACAATCACTTCCATTACCTTGTGGGAGGAGTTCTCAGATGAGAGCCTTTGCCACACATTACATTTGCAGAAGAGTTGCTGTTTAATTACCAATGGGCTTATTCTGCTCCTTAAAAAAAAAAAAAAATCTAGGCCAACCAGATATGACTCAATGAATCTGAGACACTATGGCCCAGACTTTCTTCATGAGACCACGTTTCCTGATGAACGATTTGTCACTTACAGTTCCTCATACTGGCTTCGATTCAGAGCCCAACATCTGATGCAAGTCTGACTTGCATCCCGGAATCTTCTACCCTGAGACTGAGAATATGATTTTGGCTTTGATTTCTGTCTTTGCCTTTGCCTTGCATTCTCTCCTTCTTCCTCCATTGATTCAGTAGGTATTTATCAGGACTCTATTCTGTGCCAGGCACTGGTACAACACTGTTCCAGACTGAATGCAGTGCACATCCTTTGCTTTTCCTAAACTGTCTTATGCCTCATGTTGGTCTCTATTCAGCTCTGAAACTAATGCCAGACAGTATTTTATTCTATAGATTTAATGCCAATTGTTAACATTCTTTGAGAGGCTCCCAGATTTATTGCTAGAAGGCACACTAATGTTTGTTGGTAAAGTATAGAAGAGTCCATCAGTCCTTTCATAATGCAGTCCTTTATTGATAAAAGAAAAAAATCACTTTGAACTAAACCCACTTTAATTCCTATTGTGGTTACCTTTGTGAATCAAACAAAGGAACAAAAACTCTAACGCTGTATTATAGAAACCCCTGATGTAAATACTCTAAGTAAAATAGGAAAAAACTGAAGGTACTTAAACCTAAAACAAGGACCAGAGCAACATTTTAACCCATGAATCCGAAGAACAAGACGGGCTCTTCCACCAGGCTGAATGTGTTTAGCTAATAATAATTATGATTGAACAGATGACTCAATTATGCCATATGCCATTTTGTTGGCCCCAAGAGTGTATTTGTGACTATACAGAGATAAATGTAATTCATTATTATGTTAATCAAGACCGAAGGTCTTGTGGCAGGCAGGTAAGGAAAAGATGGTGCCTAATGAATCATTTGCTTTTCTGTGTTCAACATCATGAGAGGAAAATATTCTTAATGCCCATGAGTCAATAGTGGCAACAGTGCTAATATATGATGTTTTCTAGAACAAAAGTGTTTGATCGGGCAGAAATAACATGGAATCATTTCGAAGATTTTTTTTTTTTTTTTTTTGGCAACTAACTTTTTGGGCTTTAGTTCTCTCTCCTTTTTACTTCAGTTACCTGATTAAGTGTTACAAGTGAAATAATTTCCACTAATACTTAGGAAAAAATAAACAATATGCAGAGTACAAAGGAGAATCACTTAACAGATCATTTAAGGAAATGCACCTAGATTAAGGCATTCTCTTTAGCTTTATTTAAGATTTCAAGATACAAATCAGTCTATAGGTAAGATGTGATTGTAAGTTTTTGATCAAATTAATGTTTTTATAGCTTTAATCCTTTTGTTTAGAAAAGAAAATTGTTCTAAATTTTTAATTTTAATAGAATATAACAAAGGCTTAGATTTATCTGTATGCTAAAGTAATGCAGCTTTGTGCTGGGGAAAAAGAATTCTGAGCTCTGATTCACACTAAAGAAGAGATTCCAAGAAAATACCAACCTCTCTTATAGACAATCTGTAATTAATACGATAATAATGTCTTATTAGCCAATTTAATATATTTGAAGTGACAGTTTCTACTAGCATTCCTAGTGGTAGATTATTTTCATTGATGATTTACTTTGGCTAAAAATTCTCTAAAATTTTAACTAAAAATCTACCAATTTTTCTGATTTTTTTTATTTTCTGATTTTATTTCATTAGAAAGCTTCTTAAGTTATATAATAAAGCCACATTTGGTTATGTATTTACAGTTCTGTGTTAGGAGATAGGTAATAGTTCTTCTCTAACCCTCATATTTCTTTCCACATGGAGGGAGATCTATCAATGTAATATTTCTAGACTCTCTCTGAACACATGAGATGAGGAGTTACTCTCTGATTGATCCATTTGGAAGGAATAATCTGAGCATGCTCGTGTCAGCTCTTCCTTATTTTCTCTAGAGGGTAAGATGGCCAGAGGAGAAGGTATCCTCCTATGCTAGACCTTCACTTTGGAATTTAAAACTGGCGTTTAGAAAACAGAGGATGGGTATTTTGCTCCTGTGGAGTGGATTCATTGTGCCCAGAATAAGTGATTATAACCTGTTTTGGTGACTGAAAGTGTAATAACCTTATCCATTAAGTGGACAATATTTCTTTTAAAAGAGAACATCGATGGTCATTTGCACACAGGCATGGTGGGCATTGCTCATTTACCCCACCAAAATTATTTTTCCCACGCAAACATTTCTTCTTTTTTTTTTTTTTCAAACATTTCTTAAAGCTGAATGATGACTCACCCTAAATAAATGCCAGATGCACTTTATCCATTTTTTCTATGTAAGGAATCTCACTGGGTTATTTTAGACTCTGTCCCTGAGAAGTCTGTGTCAAACCCTTCCAGGGACTTGAGAACATATTACACTTTTTCCCGTAAGTGTGTAGCTCTGAAATTGCTGCCCAGACTCTTGTACACAATCCTCCATCCATCTTTTCTCGTTGGGCAATCCATCCTTGTAAAGTGGCATTTGAACACTTTACTGAACACGAGAAACATTTTATAGAGGAAAGAATTAATTCCAGATATAGTAAGAATAGAAACCAATAGAGAAAAATTTGTTCCTGGAATAGACTTTGGGCAGTGGATGGCAGAGTGAATTTGAAAGATAAATTAGTCTTTCTGTGCTTATGGAGATGGAAGTCCTTGCAACTTGCACCTTCACCTTTCATCACTGGGCCCTGGATGTCTCTGTCTTGCTTTTGTCTTCATAGCTTCTACCATGTTTAATTTAGGGACCATCACAGGGCAGCAAGAGAATCCAAGGATGCTTCTAAAACTCCATTACTCTAAATGGATTGAGAAAAGTTCATTGATAATGATAATAACAATTATTACAGACAAAAATTTTTTAAGCTTAATGTTACTGTTAACTGAGGAAAGACAATAATTTATGTACCTTTGTTGTATTATGTATTTGAGTCAAAACATGTATCTTCTTCTGCCACAGATTGCAGTATAATTAATGTGGGTGTCTAAACATCAACACTAATTAGTTAGAAATGTAAATTTCCAGAATGCTTGATCCTAATTAGAAAGTGATTCTCCTGCTAAAGTTTCCATGTATGTCATGTAAAAAATATAATATCTAATTAAATAACTTGAACATATAAATGCATATGATGTATATATATGCTGTATATTTGCACAGGTTTATTTATTAATATGCAGGTTTAGTTAACTAGATTTGCTATCCTACATATATTTCTATAGAGATTTTCAAATAAATGCACAAGGCAGTGATTATTACCAAACTTGAAAAAAAAAGTCTGAAGGTTTAAGCCATAACAATTACTAAAAATTGAATGTAAAGAATGAAATGAAGGATACATTTCTCTCCTTTCTTTTTATTTTTCACTCTCTTGCCATGTGATCTTTCCCTGGCCTCTTTATTACTCCCATCATCATTCCACTGGGATCGACTTCACCCTTCCTTCATATCTTGATAAGTTTTACCCGTTTTCCTGACCAGTGTGTCCACCAGACTAGAAGACTCCAGTTTCTAATTCTTCCATCCCAATGAATGGCTTTATACCTTGGATGATGTTATATATGGGTCAGAGGAGAAACACATCTGCTATTCATTTTCTTGATCTTATTAGATCATCTTTTTTTCCCGGCCAGCTCAGAAGAAATGTGATTCCCCCTAAACCATACTGAAATCTCTGACTTTGTAAAAGCAGATGACCTGAATCAGAATGAAAGACAATAGAAGTATTTTTAGTAATTCTGAGTTCTAGTCAGATCAGAATACTGTTTAGAGCCCCTTCGAGTAGCTTCAGCGGGTGCATTAAAAAAATAAAAAGGTTACTTCAGGCTCCATTGGCTTGTGATTGTATACACCAAGAGGATTTTAAAATGTTGATTTAGACAGTTTAATCCAGGCAATCTTAGTGCTTGATATATTTTTAAGTGGTTGTGATCACTTGGTTCCTATTTAATAATGATCCATAGCAGGAGATTCAAACTCACATAGCTGACTGGGACCAGATGTGTAACTTACATAATGAAGCAGGCCAGGTTAGAAGTGAATAGATGGAGACTGGTGATCTAGAGAGGGATGCCTCGTTTATGTCTGTCAGTTGCCTCTCAGCCCTGGCTGTATAATGTATACATATAGTACATTTCAGCTCCGTAAATTCCAAATAAGCATTGCTACGAGCTGGCTTAAACCTGCACCTCACCAACCCTTGACTGGAATTTAGCTACCATCAAGGGCAAAAGCCTGCTGTCAGTGCTGGGGTGTGGGATGGAGTGTGGGATAAAGACGAGCCCAGTTCCATCCCTGGCATTTGTGATGATTTTCAGCAGATTATTGTGGCAAACAAATCTGCAGAAATAATTTTGTCAAATTGAAGAGATCATCAATCAAGCAAGCTTTTTTAAAAAAAAATTTTTTTAAATTTTGATTAGCATGTCATTTGTGAATAATTTTGTCCATTGTTCAGAATTCTACCCACTTTTAAAAAATGTGTTATTTAGCTTTATTTGTGATAGTGAACACTTCAGGGCAGGGGAACCTGACCCCAGTGTACTCTAAAGTTCCCAGCAAGTAATTAAACCAATGTCCAATTGTGCCATTTGGACAAATTGTTTTCAGACAAATCATTTGTAATCATTTTCTGTCACATCACCTTGCCCTTTCCTTTACACCTGCCCAAAAAACCCCTCTCCATGTCCTTTCCAGGAGACACAGAGCACTCAGGTGATAAAGTGGCAGGCAGAAGCAGGGCAAGCACAGCGGTTTATCTGGCTCTGGATTATAAATGTGTGCGCTTCAGCAATCCTGGAAGACTCTGCTTATGTGGAGAGACAGCTAGGCAGGCCACCCCGGTGACTCTTCCAAGCTAAAGGAGCTTGAGTCCTCCCAGCAGTTGCCTTAATACAGCTAGTGTGCAGCAAAGACCTGTCAGTGACTCCTTAAACGGTATATCAGATGGGACGGGCTGAGGGATGAGGAGGTAGCAAACTGGCTTCTTGGATGTGATGGACACAGACTTTTCAAGGAAACCCCTGTCTTCCCAGCTAAGGGGAGTATGGTCAGCAGGGGGCAGCCCACATCCAGCAACTGTGAGAGCCAGGGGTCTAAGAACCAAACTTAGGACAATTCTGACAGCCACTGGAGCTCCAGAACTCCCTGTGGGGGTCAGTCAAGGAACCTTCAGGACTGTGTTGCAGCTGGACCTCCATGACCTAATATCATGAAGCCTTGGGGAAAAGCAGAGTGACAAGGCCTGTTGGAGAAGGTGCACGGAAGTAAGTACACGTTTGTTGCATTAGAAACAACACAATATCAAAAAAACCTTGAGGGGTCAGGAAAGTAGCATGAGTGATGGAAGTGTGGCAGGAAGGGGGACCCCTTCCAGGGCCCTAGAGTGGGCTCTTGTCTAACACTCTGAAATGAACTGTCATTGAAGACACACGTGTTGACAAAGCAAGAGACTTTATTGGGAAGCGATACCTGGGTGGAGAGCAGGAAGGGGACCCAGGAGAACTGCTCTGCCACGTGGCTCGCAGTCTCGGGTTTTATGGTAATGGGGTTAGTTTCCGGGTTGTCTCTGGCCAATCACTTTGACTCAGGGTTCTTCCTGGTGGCGTGTGCATCTCTCAGCCCAGATGGATTCCAGTGAGGATTCTGAGAGGTTGGTAGGACATATGGACTGGCATCTCCTCTCTCCTTTTTGACCTTTCCTGAATTCTTCCAGTTGGTGGTGGCTTGTTAGTTCTGCATTCCTTACCAGGGCCTCCTGTTGTAAGATAACTCATGCAGGTGGTTACTATCATGCCAGGGTGGGCGGTTTAGGTCAGTGGTTCCCCTAACAGAAGTATTCCAATTCTAACCCAGGAGGGAGGGCTGCTGTCTGCAGCCAACTTTGGATTCATACACCCTGCAGGGGTCTCAACAAACTCATGTCCATCCTATTTCTGCATCAGGACCATGTGATCCATTGTTGCCACGTCTTCTGGACTAAGGAGAAGCCAACATTTTATTAACGTGAAATTTTTAAATTCTTATAAATGTACAAATTATGAGAAAGTGATCAATTTTAGACTTTAGGCAATTTTCCATCCTATAGGTGGTTTGGGGGAATGGTAAGAGCATGCGCCATGCGACACAGATGCGCCCTTATTTTGCAAAGGGAAAGAGATGATCATTGGTTGAGCAGGTATGAGAAGCCAGACAGTCTGATTTGCATCTGTAATGCATGTTTTTTTTCCCTTTTTCCTGCTTGCTCTCTGAAATGCTCAGATCATTTTGGGATAGCATTTGTGCAGCAAATTCAGCATGAGATGAGTTATTTAAAGACTTTTAATCCGATTACTGACAAAAGTTGTATTTCCAGCTCACCCTTAGATAGGGTACAAATTTAGGAATCCAATATGCAGAAGGCAATTAAATACCATTTTAAGTACATAAAAGAGCTGTTCCAAGAGGAATAGTGAATTTCCTTCCGTTCCCTCTAAAATCAAGAGCAAAGGAATGAGCAGTGAGGAGTGGATTTTCTTCGCCAGTGGAAGAAAAGGAGTCTGTGTGACTGAACCATGGGATGGTTTTCTAAAAGTGGGTTTCTACCTATGCAGGAACCTGGCCCTGGCACAGGTGAGCCCATTTGTATATTCTTTCAACCTCTAGGCCTCTATGTTTCTGCCAGAGTGATACCTCTGGATCGGATTCGTGAAGGAATTTATACTGTTGTGTTTTTCCTAGACTGACGTACGTTCTAAAACTACTCTGTGTCCTTGAGAGCTTGTTGAAAAACATGTCTGACATCCCATGAATGCATTTCAATGGACAAAAATCTGAACTCTTTTCTCAACCACTATCACTATACCTACTCTTTCCCGCCACACTCAATCACTTCAGCCCATTGTGAGGGTTCTTGTGAAAGGCTCAGTTTCCAAGCCATTCAGTGATTCCTTAAGAACCAAATAACTGCACTCTTAGGAAGCAATCAGCAGGCTTATTAAGGCTCACCTGCAATTGAAGGCACCATGTTGCTTGTTAATTTACATTGCAAATACGGGGCTGGTGGCCTTAAGCAGACACTTTAATGGCATGAGGGCTTTGTGACATGGGAAGGAGTATGCCCTTTTGTGTGCTATCACACCATACTGAACTGAAAAAAATAACACACAATATTTCCTGAAAGCACCATTTCCCCAAAACATTTTCACTTCAAACACTTGCAGAAGATTTATGCTTTCTTGACAAACCCTGTTTTTCCTTTCCCCATCTGTGATTTATGGGGATTTGTGCAGTTTCTTGTATTTTCTTTATTTTCTGTGGATGGCATGGATGCCTGTTAAATTTTGCAGCTATTTAATCATCAGGGTTAAGAAAATGAACATCTGGGCTTACTTTGGGGGATAAAGGGACTACTTAAGTAAAAACACTAATAGAAAGATGGAAATTATTTAATTCTCTTATTTCAAGTATTCTCTGTCATATTTAAGACCCCAGGTGTGAGGTTGGTTCTACTCCGCATCGTGAAACTGATGAGGAGTTATGAAAAGTTAACGGTCGAGGCTGCAGGAGTTGTTCTTATCATTTTCCAGTTTAAAATACTATTTAGAAGTAAGCTGGGGATATATTATATACCTATTTTCTAATAAAACATACAAATGGAGAGAGAAACATATCACTAAAAATTCAGAACTTGAAGTCTGAAAGATATGTCCAGATGGTATCTAAAGAATTCTAATCAGCTAGATATCTGGAATCTTTTATAATATTGATAGAATTTGTGTTTGGTCTAAGCAAAACATTATCACCAATCTATTTGGCTTTGCTTTCATCTCAGTAGGCCTTTTCCTGCCTGAAATAGCCTTCCACTTTTTTTTAATGCCTCTAAACAGACTATTGATGTCTCAGTGCCTTTCAATCCGATTTTTCTAGACCAATCAATTAGCAAAGCATTTATCAGATTATCATCCATGTGGGAATCCCATGCTGGACTCTGAATCTGGAACACAAAACAGGGATAAAATAGTGTCTTTCACATTCTTTTAGAGGAGAAATTAATTTAAATAAAGCAAATGACACTAAGCCATTGTATATAAAAATAACTGAATTATATGGTATAAATTCATTCACTTGTTGAATATATTCATTCATTCAGTAAATACTTATTGAGTTCTTACTATGTACCAGCCACTACTCCAGACTCCTGGAGTACAGGGATGAACAAACCAGTCAAGTCAATGCCCCCAGTGAATCATTCAGTTGATGAAAATTCAGAAAAATATGAGCTGAAGTAATGAGAAGAGACTTCTTGATGGAGTTGGGTCATATGTTGAGCACTGAGAGATGGGTATTTTGTTGAGCTGAATTTTGTCCCTCCAAAAGAAAGGTTCAAGTCCTAACCCCCAGGTACCTGTGAATGTGACCTTATTTAGAAGTATGATCTTTGCAGACGTAGTCAAGTTAAGATGAGATCATCCTGAATTAGGATCCTAATCCAATAGGAATGATGTCCTTATAAGAAGAGGAGATGAGACTCAGACCCAGACCCAGACCCAGACCCAGACACAGAGAGAAATGTGAAGGCAGAGGCAGAGTTTGGATTGATGTGTCTACAAACCAGGAATGCTAAGGATTGGTTGTAACACCAGGCACTAAGAGACAGGCATGGAACAGATTCTGCTCTAGAAACTTCAAAGAGAGCATGGCCCTGCCATCACCTCAATTTCAGACTTTTGCCCTCCAGAACTGTGAGAGAATTTCTATTATTTTAAGCCACCTAATTTGTGCTGTTTTGTTAGGGCAGCCCCAGGAAATTTATATAGGAAACAAAGACAGGTCAGTGAAAAAGGAAGGATAAACAAAGAAACAGCAAGTGGGGAAATAAGTAAGATCACTGGAACCACAGGTTCAATTTAAGTGGGCAATATATTCTTGAAACTATTGGCATTCGGATTAAGGATGTGATTGACAAACAGAAAAATTGAGATGCAGACGGTAAAATATCATTGAGAAAAGACATATGACAATGGGATGTTTCAGGAAATTAATCTAACAGCAATATACAAACCCATGGACTCAAATAATCCAGTCATTCTAGCAAATTCCTAGACAACATCCACCATCCTAATGAAAGAGAGAAGAGTAAGCCACTGAGGGCATGAAGAAGACAAAAAGGAAAGTAAGCAGAGGTTCCGGCTAACTGTGATAATGAATGATTTCATGAAACCTGTAAATTCAACAGTTTGAATATGTATTTGAAATCTACCTTAGATATTTAGAATTTCTCTGTCAGCTGGGCAGATGGTACTTCAAAACTTTGATTTCAGTCAGACAAAATACGGAAAAAAAGTGCTGATTAACTGCTAATGGGTTATTCCGACGATTTCACAATTAAATATACTGTAGCTTTCTTATCTGTTAGGCAATATACAAATGGTAAACAATTGCATTGTGCATATCCCTTTTGGATCCCAAACACACTTTTAAAAATTGGTATGTTTTCCTAATGTTGTTTGTGACCTACGTTTTTTGTGCCTGAAGTAATAGATATGGTAAAACTCTTCTCTTGAAATATTACTATAGAAAAAGCCTGCCCTTTCTTATGGTCTCCACGTCTCTTTATTTTTATATTATATGCAAACACATGAACATCCATTCTCCCAGTTACTAGAGATAAAAAATCCCATTATGTTTCACTTTTTTTTTTTTAATTTTTTTTTTTAAAGTATTTGTTTATTTATTTGTTTATGGCTGTGTTGGGTCTTCGTTTCTGTGCGAGGGCTTTCTCTAGTTGTGGCAAGCGGGGGCCACTCTTCATCGCAGTGCGCGGGCCTCTCATTATCGCGGCCTCCCTTGTTGCGGAGCACAGGCTCCAGACGCGCAGGCTCAGTAGCTGTGGCTCACGGGCCCAGCTGCTCCGCGGCATGTGGGATCTTCCCAGACCAGGGCTCGAACCCTTATCCCCTGCATTGGCAGGCAGATTCTCAACCACCGCGCCACCAGGGAAGCCCTAGGTTTCACTTTGACCTATTCCTTAGCATCAACTGAAACCCCAAATTTCAGGACAGAAGTGAAGTCTGGCATGTATGGTACAGGCTCTTTCCAGTTTCTGTTGAGTCTTGCTAAAATTTGTGTCATGCTTGAGGAAAAGTGCACTCAGCATTTCTGGTGGGTAAAAAAGCAATCGGAATAAAAACTTCTCGGGTGGGAGGGGAGCCTGCTGAGAAATTCTCCTTTCCCACAGAATACAGGGCATTTTGTGTTCTGTTTCACTTGCATTCTAAAATATTAATAGCCAACTCCTTACTAGGACTGTAGTGAAAAACAAAAGCAAAAGCTTAGGGCATATGGTAGCCTTAGCCTGTAAGGAATGTAAAAATATACCTCAAGTAAGATTTTACATATATCTGTATATATGTATATACACACATGTGTATTATCTTACATGAATCTTACATGAAGCATGATTTTTTTATACGGCGATGCCAAAAATGTTGCTGCATCTTATTATTTTGCATACATGCCTTTGAAAATTTGCCCACAATATATGTTAAAGCAGTATGGAGGATCAACCTTCAATTCAGCGTAGAGGAATTCCAACAAACCTCCGTTGTTCATGGAAATTAAACAGACTCCAGTCATTCTACAAGAAATATCTGCCAGAAACCACGTCTGTATTATTGAATATGCTATAAACATGGTTGTCCCCTAACAAGGATGCAATAGTCAGTTTAAAACCAAGCCTGAAAACCAAACCAAGCTATTCACGTCCTGAAGGTGTGTATAACCACGTGTGTGAATGAATGTGTGGGAAGCAAAGGTGTTTGGATGAATTTTAATTTGGGGCTGCTTAAAAAAAGCCTCTGTGACCTTGATCCTTGGATACTGCTGTGGTGATAGATTAAGAAAAATATATCTGAGACTTTTTAAAAATAAATTTATTAATTTTATTTATTTATTTTTGTCTGCATTGGGTCTTCATTGCTGCACATGGGCTTTCTCTAGTTGCTGCGAGCAGGGGCTACTCCTTGTTGCGGTGCACGGGCTTCTCATTGCTGTGGCTTCTCTTGTCACAGAGCACGGGCTCTAGGCGTGTGGGCTTCAGTAGTTGTGGCACATGGACTCTGTAGTTGTGGCACATGGGCTCAGTAGTTGCTCCGCGGTATGTGGGATCTTCCCGGACCAGGGCTCAAACCCGTGTCCCCTGCATTGGCAGGCAGATTCTTAACCACTGCACTACCAGGGAAGTCCTGAGACTTTTTTAAAGAAAAGATTTCCTTCAAATAGTTTTTTCATCCTGTACATACAAGAAAATATAGAGGCACAGTAGTATTTAGACATTTTTTATTAACTTAGTTTATTCAAATTTGGAAAAGATCTCTAAACTAGACGTATAGTAACACATGAATAGAAATATCCTGGCAGCCACCCCATGGAAACATCTGCATGTCTGCAGTTGATTTTGGTGAATACATGTAGCCAGTTTTCAGCAGGTTCCAGGTTTTGGGAGAAGGCGCTATATAGGCATTATCTTATTTAGTCTTCATTCAGCCCCTGTGAAACATGTTGCCTCATCTGGCACAGGAGAAAACAAGCTGAGAGGGCTAGTTGCTTACACTCATGCAAGGTGAATGGCAAAACCAGGACTGAACCGGCTCTGTTTGCCGTTAAAGTCAGACTCAACTCTGTCTGTGTGACAGTGAAAATGCTTTCATGGAACTCATTAAAATGCAGCATAGCAACACCAACTCCACTTAGCTGCTAATATTTTAACATACAGAACTTAACCAAGAGGTCAAAAATAACGACAAGAAATACCATTTAACGAGTGTTTATTATATTTCCTGCCGGGTGTGTATTACCTCATTTAATCTCCCTACCACCCTTTAAGGGAGACATTAATCCGTTGTTTCATGGATGGATTACTAAGGATTAAGGAGGTGAAGTCATTTGCCTAAAGTAACATATCTAGGAAGAAGCAGAGCCAGGATTTGAATCTTGAGAACTTGACTCCAAAGAATAATACTGCCTTCCAAGAAGAAGAAAACTGTTCAAAATCAGCCCAATTTGATGTCACATCTCTGAGATTCATACAGGTCTACTCACTGTTCAGACCCTCTCTTGACTGTTATTTGAATTTATAACTGCTTATGGTAGAAATTTTTGAAAGTATAGAAAAAAATAGCAAAAGCATAAGAAAAAGAAGTTATCAATGAACTGAACCAATGTATTCACTATGTGCATTTCGGAATATGTCACTGTGAAGAATATAAGCTTACACAAGTGGACAGTTTTTCAAGTTTTTGTATTGGCCAAGGTCTAGACTGTTGCTAAACTAAATCAAACTAAGCCACTCAGTATAGTGCACTGATTAACTTCATTCTCTTTTCTCAAATGACACCATTTCTCTCCGTTCCCATGACACTTAAGGTTCTCTTTGTTTTGTTAAGGATAATGCTGATGTTGAAAACATAAACAAAACAGAAGGAAATAACTAAAACTAATTTTCACTTGATTTATACATTATGAGTATAGATTCCAAATGTGGTAGGACAAAAACAATTCTGAATCTGAAAAGCAAGAATGATGTTTTGGCATTTTTTGTGTTTATGTTACTCCCAGAAATCTAGACTAAGAAATCATTTAGTTAGACATTCAGATGTGAAAGGTACCATTTGACTAGGTAAGTTACATATCTTAAAAATGAACCTTTTCAGATTTCATTCAGCTATTTTGTCATTGAGTAGATAGCGCCGGAGAGTAAATCAATATTTCATTTATAATTCAGATCTCCTAGTCCAGTTTTTTGGATATATTTTTCACAATACTGAACTGATTTCCCAATGAGAAACTGAAAAATACACTCATCCCAGTCTCTAATATAGTACATGTTTAGAATGTTCTCTGGCATTAACTGTCCTGGAGAACATGGTACCTTATAGAATGTAAACTCCTCTTTTATGGTGAAAGGAGAAGAAGAACCTGGAGAGGTTAGGTGATTTTCTAATACATATGTGGGGCTAGAACCTGTTTAATGGAAAAATTCATAATTTGGTGGTTCTAGAGAAGATCAGCATAGATTCAGAGAAAATTTGAGTACAGCCTAAATGAATTGATGAAAACCTATAGGGTAGGTTACTTTAGTCTCAATAGATGTCTGAAAATGTCTTTACATAAAAATATGCCAGGTTTGTGTTCATTGTAGGAACATTCTGTTTCTAGTGTCTTTAGTCAGCTATGTGCTGATAAGTGTTTAGCAGGCTTCTTTGGAAAAAGAAAATGTATGTAAGTATATATCTTATGATATACTTTAAAAATTTTTTAAATTAAACACATTTTTTGTTTCTGTTTTGTTTTGTTTCTTAATTTTTATACAAAATTTAAAGGTTACATTCCATTTAGTTATTAGAAAATATTGGCTATATTCCCCGTGTTGTACAATACATCCTTGTAGCCTATCTTATACCCAATAGTTTGTGCCTTCCACTCCCCTACCCCTATATTGCCCTCCCCTCCACTGGTAACCATTAGTTTGTTCTCTATATCTGTGAGTCTGCTTCTATGTTTGTTGTATGCACTAGCTTGTTGTATTTTTTAGATTTCACGTATAAGTGATATCATACAGTATTTGCCTTCTTCTGTCTGACTTATTTCACACAGCATAATGCCCTCCAAGTCCATCCATGTTGTTGCAAATGGCAAAGTTTTATTCTTTTTTTATGACTGAGTAGTATTCTATTGTGTGTGTGTGTGTGTGTGTGTGTACACACACATATACCACATCTCCTTTATCCATTCATCTGTTGATGGATATGACATACTTTTAAGTTTAATCTGCATCATTATCATTTTCTCCATCGCTTTCCTAAATCCATACAGTGAAAACAATAAACTGAGCCCTGATTTGTAACATTTGTGGGTTTCCATGGCATAAATATTATCGTAATAACTGATATCAAGCAACCAACCAGAAGTCACTCAATGTAGAGTTGCAAAGAGATAATACACATTACTATAAAGTATTATACCATACAGGCATAATAGTGCTAAATCACTTCAAGATATTAATAGTAGAATGAGTAAAATAATTGGGAAATGATGAGTTTTTAGTGTGTTACTTTTGTCCACAATATGATTTGTTTGTGAGTTTGTATCATTTAATGTTTAAAAATGGCTGTATTTAACAATTATCTCAGAAACTTACTAAAACTTTAATAATTGGATTTTGCTAGCCTGTATAAGCCAGCTTTAGCAATCACTGCCTAAGTCTTTGGAGGAAAGGAACTGTAAAAATTTACACAATGCATTATGTATCATATGTCTTACACATCATATTCAATACTTGTGAGGTATATATATAAGTGTGCTTTTAGAAGTATAACTCTAAAGCAACACTTCTCAAGCTTTAATGTGCATATAAATCTCTTGGGGATTTCGTTAAAATGCAGACTCTGATTAGTAGGTCTGAGATTCTGTATTCTAACAAAATATATATAGAGAAATTGATACAAATATATAATACATGCACATGTGTGATATGAAAGGGGCCCCTCCATATGCCCAAAACAGAACAGCATGTAATTGTCATTCTGTAGAGAAAACAGGGAGAAAAATGAGAATTGGAAAAGTTGCGGTTGGCCTAGTGGAAGAGGAGGAACTGATACTGAAGACAAGTAGGATAAAAAATTCAGGAAAGAATTAGAAAATAAAATTTAAAGGCCTGAAGTCAAAGCTTATCAATACTAGTATTAAAGAAAATGTTTAAGGAAAAACCAAATCAGTTCAAACTTGATGAAATGTTAGGACCTAGGGGGATAAGAAAACCTTGAATTTCAGCCAGGGACATTTGGAATTAATCCTGTAGGCATTTATAAGAACATAAGTGATTAATAAAAAATATATATATTATGCTCTAGGAAGTTTAGTCTGGTGCTATCCAAATTGGAGACAAAGTAAACTTGGCACAGAGAAGTTGCTTGTCATAAACTGGGGTAAGTGGTCAATGTCTGTGCCAGAGGATGGAAGAATCCAGGAAGAATCTGGGTCCTATGATGGAGGATGTAGAGTATGAGATACTAAACCAGAATGACCGGGAATATGATAGGGCAGCTGATTAAACAGTAGTCCTGGGAGGAGCAGAAGCCACTCTTTCTTTTTTCTTCTCTTTTCTTTTTTTTAAGTTGAGAGTAAGGCAGAAGGCATTAACTTTGCTTATTAATCCATTTTCCTCAAGGTTAAAGTGATTCAAAGGCATAAATCATGGCAGGTTTAGAAACATGATAATCAGGAAGTTCATGGTTGTAAACCTCATGAACTTGTGAGAAATCTTGTATACATATTACTAGTTTGCCTCTTATAACAAAACAAATTTTCTGAAACAAAACTAAACGATGACTTACAATTTTAGCCTGGAGGTGGGGATATTTATTTCTAATCATTCATTGTTTATATTGTTTTTATTCTAAGTGATATAACCCTAAGTCTTTTTCAGGAGTAATCTGGGTATTAAAATAGATAATCATAAACTTTCATGAAAAGCTGTGGTTTTGAAAGATTCAGGAAGGAGAGAGTAGAGTAGAAGAAAAGCATATTTTAAACCCTGACATAGAAAGCATTTTTTCAAACAATATTATAGGGAATTTCAAAATAGCTATTTTGCCTTTTTTAGTACAGAAACATGGTCTACAAATAGTAGAAGGAATGGAAGATGACTTTTCATGGGCAATTTACAAGAAATATGTTTGAATAGTGAAGGAAAGAGTAAAGAAGTTTGACTTGACTTTAAGATGCCATCAGGGAATCCAATTGGTGTAAAGAAACTAGAGATCCGGCATTAGGGTGACAATTTGTTTTAAAATTATGATAGCAGATTGAATATTGATGGAAAGAGATGCTTCATAGGTGATTCAGGGAACAATGGAAGAGTGGGAGCCAAAGGAGAAAACAATATGAAAATAAGGAAGAATTAGTGGGAGAGATATTGAAGAAGGAGTAACTCTTCCGCAGCCAGAAGAGGAATTCAGTTAAATAAATCCACTCTTATCAAATCTATCCCTTTGAATTCAGTATCATTTGCATGGGAATTTCTAATTCTTGCAAAATCAGGTTAGTTAGTCTTAATTTACAATACAAGTTGTCCTAAATTAATACTCTACCTCGGTGCATTAGAGTATCCTGATGTGATCTACTTATTAAGTGAATCTCAGAAAGAATACTTAATGAAAAAAATCCAGACAATTTGAACTACCCTAAATGACCCATCAGGATAGTTAAAAGCCACTGTTTCCATATGCATATCAAAAGTTCCTTAATAAAATAACATGGCAAGCCAAAGGTTCTAATTTCTATGGGTTCTGGTAATCCAGCCAAAATAATAACCTCTAATAGCTTTTTTGGATCTGTTACAATGCATTATGAAAACACTTAGATTTCCAAAGTACCATTATTTTCTTTTCCTTTTTTAATCACCAGCAATAAACAAAGGTTATTTGCTTATGCGGTCACCTTGTATCGATATATCTTGTAGTATGATCAGCATTTCCTTAAGGGCAAACTTTAGAAGAACCAGAGGTTAAATTTGGCTAGATTGTTAGAATATGAGAAGTATCTCAATTTTTCATAATATGTATTCAAATTTCATTGAATGTTTCCCTCAGTGACTTCCTTCCCCCAGTCTTGTTTTCTACAAAGAATCTTTCTTAATGCAAAACATTATTCCATCTCCATGTTCCTCTCTTCAGTTTCTAACCAATCCCAAAGGTGAACATATATTAAGAAATTCTAGTTTTTCACCTGTCTACTGACAGTGTCAGACTTCACCAGCCGTGCAACCTTGGTAGAAGTTAAAGCAATCAAAATATGTATGACTTTCTAAGGAAATCCAAATTACTCTCATGTAAGTTCCTAACTTAGTCATTTCTGATAGTCTGAGATAATTTTAAATTTAAAAAAAATTTTTTTCTAAAAGCTATGTCCTTTTTAAGATAAATTTTTAGTTCAACAGACATTATTGAATGTCCATATTTATGGGTATCATGACAGTTGTTATTGAGGGAGTGGGTGCAGAGAAATTCTAGAAATTAAGAAAAGATGATATCTGCCCCCAAAACACATAAATATACAATAGGGAAGATAGATATTTATATGGAAATTCTAATGCAAAACAAAATGTACTGTTACAAATTGGAGGCATAGTGGGAACATGGAGGAGAGGAAGGTGGTGGCCAACTAGGTGAGTTTAAGAAATATTTCTTAGATGAAAGGGCAGTTGATCTAGTCCTTGAAGAAATGTATGTTTTCAGTAGGATGGGTGAAATGTATGTTTCAGTCCACTTTATTTGAGGTGGACTTGCAGGGGAAAAGAAACAGCATGAAGGAATATTGAGGCCCAAGAATGAAGGTTTTGTAGGACAAGTAGTTTGTATAATTGGCGCATAGTATATATTGTGAGGCTGTGCTTGGCAAAGGTGGCCCAGAGAATATCAAGAAGGATCTCGAATGCAAAACTGAAATGAATGGCAAAATAGATCCATTGAAGATATTTAAGCAGAGTTGCATACACAGGGCTGTGCTTCAGAAGATGACTTAAAACTTGGCTTCGTATGATTAGAACAGTGAGAAGACAATCTGGTTTTCTCATATAATTTATTGATTTTTTAAATTAAAAATTTGTTTAAAAAAAGAGTTGCTATAGTCTTGCTCAATAACACAGCCCAGGTAAAAAGTATCTGCATTAACAATCTTAAATTTAGAATAAACAATCTTTCTGCTTGTTTATAATCACTTTGTTTGATGTAAGACTGTCTTACAATTCAACAAGAGACCTAAAAATGGAAATTTTTCTTTTTCTTCCTATTTCTTCCCTTAAGTCGACATCTCTTTGAAATTTCAGAATCATTCTTAATTTATGCACCATGAAATCAAAGAGAGAAATCAAGGGAAAACTGGATGATAGCTATTGATCTCTATTTTTTCTTTCTACAAGAATGCCTTTTCTACAGAAATATTTGCCAGTTAAAAGTATTGCCTTATATATAATTCATCATCTCTCAGGAAACAATCAGGTTATCTGTATACCTCTTGTAACTTTGTTTATCAAGGTTTTTATCAATGGTCAAACTCTCTGCACTAAATGGGAAAATTATGATTATTATTTCTTTTCTCCAATTAGCTACTGTCAATTCACCTAATGTCCACTGTATTCACTAGCAAATGCTTTAGAATGAAAATGTCTTAAATGTAGTGACAATAGCTTTTGCTGCATTTATGTTTCTGTTCTAAACTTCAATGCTAATTTTTGGATGCAAAACTTTGTGATGTCCTAATAAAGAATTGAATGCATTAAGAACAAGAATATGGAGAACATAGTTTTGAAGCCAGTTACTAATTTATTAATTTTTCAACCTCAGCTGACTGATTTAAATGGATAGTGTTTACTTGTGTGTCATGTCTCTCCCTGAAGCAATGATGTAAAGTAATATGTCTCAAAACTTGAAAGTCACTGAATATTTTCTATACTGCGGATCAAATATATGAAATAGATAAAGTTTGTGATGTTCTGGTTCAGACTGGGCCTTTGGGGAACAAGATTGCACCCTCTTAGGCTTTCACTTATCATGTCTTCAATAAATATTTTTGATTCATAGTTTGGCCAAACATTGTGCCAAGTGCTGGAGATTAAAATGAGGCAAACTCAGAGCCCCTGCAGTTTGTGATTTAAATTGAAAGAGAGAGACATCAAAATAGTTACAACAAATACACACACACAAGCATATGATGGCAACCGATAAAAAGCAATGATACATAGAACTTGAAAGAGTCTAATAAGAATAAAATTAAATAAAGCAACAGTATACAAAAACCTCTTACCCTGACATGGGAAGCATAGTGATAATTCCTTTTCCATTTTTTCTTTCTTTTTAAAATAAAATTCTGGTGGTGACCGCCTATATTTATTTCCATATTGATTTTAAAACCCTTTAATCATCACTACCTACAATTTGACAGAAAAAGATCCGTTCAAGATGTTTTCATTACAAAACACCTTTCTATCTGCTTTTGCATATAAAAGTTGGGGGCAGTTTTGCTGGGATGTTTTTAAACTCTTTACTTATGTATATACGGTGACTGGTCTGAAAAAGAAAAAAGACTGAAAACAGAATGCTACATGCTGGGGTAGTAGACCGTTGTTCATCCCCAGCGCATGCTGGCTCTTCTGCAGAGTTTCTTCTCTTCTTGGCCTTTGTTGCTGTAATTATGTATCATATCAACTATGAAACTATTTAATTTATTTTTTCCTGCTTCACTATGTCAGCAGCAGTTTAAGGGAATTTTAAAGGAAAATGTAGCTTCTAATAATGGATAAATAAGTCATTTTAATGGAAAGGTGCTGTGGATTTTCCTGAGCGGCTGGGGAAATGCACACATATACCCCTTCTTCATTCCCCCTTTACTCAGGGGCAGCAGAAACCCAAACCTTCCAGAATGTTATTTTATGTACTTGCTACTTCATCTATCACCACACCTGTTTTCTTTATTGCCAGCCCCTCCTCCCCTTCGAGATTCATCAGTTCTTTAAAACTCAAGTTCCCTCCTCCGGGTGTCTTAGCTGAAATCCCTAAGGTGGCTCTTTTCCCCAGCTGGCCCTACCTGAGCAAATGACTTAGGTAAACAAATGTGCAGCAAAAACAAATGTGCAGTCTTGCTGCAAATGGGAAAAACAACAGGGTGAGAGAAATGGATGAAATGGTGTTTAGAGGAAGGAGGAAGCCTGTGGACTCATTATTTCAGGGATTCCATGGACTGTTCAGGACTTCTTCAGACAGTTGGTAAATATTTCATCTTTTTTATTGAGAAGAGACTGGCTTATGTTTTCCTTAAAAAATGTGTTGCTATAGTGCACCTGTGTGAATTTTCCATGTTGGTAATTTATATGCAGATATGTGTAATGTGAAATATTTCATTAATTTTTAATTGTTTAAAAATTAAGTTAATCCACCATTATCCAACTTTCCTGCTCTGGTGTGAGCAGAGACTTTAAAAAGGAAAAGTGTTGGTTTTTATGCTTTGTTCTATTTTCCAGAACTGGGAAGCAGTGGGTGAAAACACTGGTCAAAATACTTCTTTTTATAATTATTGGTGATTTTGACAAAAGTTACTCATAGAAAGGGTATGAAATGTACATGTACACAGATACATACACAACATACACACAATATTAAAATATTATTATGAGTAAAAGTATGCCTAGGAAGAATATTGCCTCTAAGTAAATATTCAACTTAGTGCTCAAAATATTTGTTAAGGTTTTAAGTTTGACATGGAGAATGGAAATAATTTTATTAACGTTTGAGTCCCTCAGAGTTTTATATGGAAATAATTTGATAACATAATTGTTAAATAAAGAAAAATATTATAGCCATTTCTCTGTTTCAGGCTCAGGAAAATAACCCTTTTGAAAGCATACTTTAAGCCATTTTAAAGGCTATTGAGGAGCAAACCCTTTTGCTTAAGGAATCAGATAAACAATAAATACATGTAGGGAATTTAAAGTTCAATTTTAAAATAAATATATTTTAAAATAAATGCAATTTTTAAAATCAAAGGACTCACATCTGCCATGATGTATTTTGGGACTGCGGTTTGCAGGGGAAATTTGAGGGTCTACATTGCTGTAGATCTAGAGAAAGGATGGTCCTCCAGCATGATTTTCTCCAGTTTATAAATTCCAAAGGAGTAACAGGACTGCGCTGGGAGCATAGCCCTTCACCAGGGCTTGGCCACTTGCTTCTGTGGCTTCTGGCTCGTTGCTGAATAATAAGCATTCTTACATCCATTTGCATCTAGCGTTATCATTTATCACTTTAAAAAAATCTCATTTAGTAGTCTCCATGACACTGTGAAGTAGATAAGGCAAGTATTTTCTCTCTTTTAAAGATGAGGGCTTGAGGGTCAGAAATTAAATGATTTCCCAAAGACTACTTAGTCCAACTAACTTGTAGTCTAAAGCACACTCATGTCTAGAATCTAGGTGTTATGATGTGACATCCTTTACTCTTTCTACTGGACCCTAAGCCTCTTGCTTCATGTTGAATAGCTTCATGTTGAATTCCCTCAAAGAGTTATTGCTAAGGTTAATTCCTGCTTTAAAATACTATTTGTGAATCTTAATGTTTGAACATGAGCTTGGGAATCAAACTTGGTGCACCTAGTCCAGTGGACCTCAATGTGTGGTCCCCAACCATCAGAACCTTAGCACCACCTGGGAGCTGGCAAGAAATGACAATTCTTGTGCCTCACACCAGATCTATCCAATCAAAAACCCTAAGGGTAGGGCCCATTAATTGGGGTTTCAACAATCCTCCAGGTGATTTTGAGGCTCTCTGAATGAAGTTTAGGGTCACCAGCCTGGCCTATTCAGACTCACGTTGACGCTTGCCACAGTGGGTCACTGACTCTCAAAGCAGGTTAGTAATGTCTCTCCTGGTTTAGGTTTGTGCTTGCTTTGGCCCAGCAGCTTTTTTTTTTTTTTTTTAATTTTTTTTTTTTTTTTAATGCTACTCTTGTCTGCTTACATTCTTTTTATTTATGTATGTATGTATGGCTGTGTTGGGTCTTCGTTTCTGTGTGAGGGCTTTCTCTAGTTGCGGCGAGCGGGGGCCACTCTTCATCGCGGTGCGCGGGCCTCCCACCATCGCGGCCTCTCTCGTTGACGAGCACAGGCTCCAGACGCGCAGGCTCAGTAATTGTGGCTCACAGGCCGAGTTGCTCCGCGGCATGTGGGATCTTCCCAGACCAGGGCTCGAACCCGCGTCCCCTGCATTGGCAGGCAGACTCTCAACCACTGCGCCACCAGGGAAGCCCGGCCCAGCAGCTTTTTAAGGAAGGTTACTGGGGAGGGAATCAGGGTGAGATGTCTCTAAGATTAAAGTACTCTATTTAGTTTCTGGCTTCATGATATTTTCCAAAGGACTGATTAAAAGCAATAATGCAGTGGGGAGAAGTAGATGGTACGTGGGGTATTCGCTTGGCCAGGGAAAGCACCTAGAGTACATTTGGACATAGCTCCCTCTCATTGAATCCCACAGCCCTACACTCAGGGCAACACTGGGAAGGAGAAGATGGATATTTTCCAAATTGCTGTAGTGAGGAAATGATGGGTATAAGAGGAGAGCAACATGTCATCACCTCGAAAAGTTTCAGAACTCTGAGATTATGTTATCTCAGCAGTGGCACAATTGCTGTCTCGGACTGGATTACTTTTTGCTGTGGCAGCTGTCCTATGTACTGAAAATGTTTAACAGCAGCCCTGGCCTCTACTCACTAGATGCCAGGAGCTAGCCCTGATGGCATCATGACAGTGAACAATGTCTCCCGACATTGTTACTTGGGCCCTGGGGGGCAAAATCACCTCCACTTTGGTTGAGAACTAGTGCCCTTGGGCATCCCCTCCCTCACTTTCCCCATCTCACAGTGCCAACTTTGAGCAAAGTTCACGGAACCCTGGATGGACTAGCCATCATCTCTAAGCCTTCCTTCTTTTGGCTATTATTTCAAGACCAATGTAAAAGAGGAGAACAAGACTCTTGAGAAACTTTCTGGTTGTGCATGGAAAATAAATCAGGAGCGAGAAGTAGACAGTAAAGTCAAAAGGGCATTCACTGTTCTTAGGCTCCTGGTAACGGCCCACTTTGAAAGAATAGCCAAGGGTGGGAGCTAAGGAAGTAGATGAGCTTGAAAAGAAAACTATTAGTGTTTCTGTAGGAAGTAAATGTTCCAGGCTTTGATGCTACAAAGAATTCTCTGAAGGCCTGTGCAAACAGCACAGTGTGTAAGCAGACACAGGCACTGAGCCTTGCCTACTGCTGAGCTGGGCTTAAGGTATTAGGTAGACTCGGTCTCCACTTTCAAATGCCACGAATTTCCTCCATGGAGACATTTGCTTCTCATGAATAACCTTTGAAATAACCTTTGGGTATTTTTCCGGGCACTGCTCATGTAAACTCATTGTCCCCAGTCAAAGCAATCCTGGCTATTTTAAAACACAGAAGAAGGAATCCCATCAGAGCCCACTTTGGAGGTGAGTTGCCTGGAGATGACGCTCTCCTTCAGGCTCTGATATGGTATTTTCTTGCCCTCCCACACTGTTCCTCTCTTCACCTCTACAGGGCAATCTCTCTGGCCCTTCCCCTTTGGGAAAATTATCTGACAACTCCTCCCTCGTGTACATCTGAATTCCAGCTGTTCCTCAGAATCCCTACATTTAAAAATTTTTCGATAGGAAGGGCCTTACCAGTTAAGGGAACGATAACCAGCTGGGACCAGTTAGGTCCACACAGCTGGAACGTTAGCCAGCAGTGTGGGAGAAGAATTGCCCTGGGGTCAGGATAAACATGACCAGCACTTCTGCAATCACACAGAGACAAAAGCATCAACTCCATCTGGTACCCAAGGCCAGCCTCTGACTTCTATCTCTTCTGTTTCCTATCCTCTTGGGCACTTTCTGGGCGGTTCGACTTCCCTTTCTCTCTGGGAAGGAGCATCTTGGCATATTCTCTGTTTTGCACTGGGAACTAATAACCTTTGGACTGGAAATGATGGGAGGGCACAAGGTATACGCTTGGGTCCCCTCAGAGGGGCTGGCCTCCAGGCCCTGGGAGAACCCTCACAGCTCCCTTCGCCCTCTGTTTTAGCCTAGAGCTGCTTTCCTGCTTTCTCATAGGTACCTTTCAACTTGACAGAATACGATTTTTAAATGAGTTTTGACAGGCCAGTTTTATCCCACTCTTTAAGATAACCTACAGTATTTCTGGTGGTTCTGTTTATTTACAGGCATTCAGATAATTTGACAGGGCTTTTTCCATCACTCTCACATAGACCTTACCTGTCCCCCCCACGCACACTTACATCTACACTTACAGGAGCAACTACATTGACAGCATTTTAAACAAATCCTCTTTCTCTGTGTATGGTAGCACATCTGTTGGTAGCACTGGTAGAAGCTTGGCTGACATTCTCAGGGTGTTTGGTAGAAGAGGAAAGGAAAGGCCCCATTTGGGACTAGAAAAGAAAATGTGGACTCAGCATTCAAAAAGCTCTTTTTGTTCTCCTAAGAAGTTTCTTCTGACCCATATTGATTGACCGTCATAGGGTTTAAATCAAAATATATGTATTTCCATTCCATAATCCTGCTGCTGCTTGGAAAAAGGAATGACAGAGAAAAATCTTCATTGTTCTCCCACAGAGCTTGAAGGAGAACAAACATGGTTGGCAGCATATGCTTAAGGAAGCCATAAGTGCCAGGAAAAGAATGATAATCCTTGGCCTTTAAAAATATAATAAACAGATTTTGTGTATTTAAGAAAAAAAAAATCAGACTGCTCATTTTGTAAGCCAGTCATGGAAACTTAATGGAATTTTTATTTCATCTCTTTTATATGACTTTTATTTCCCAAACTTTCTGAGCAGGCAAGTTGCTTCTTTGTTATTCTCATAAGCGACATTCTTTCAGGGTAGATTTTAGCTTGTTTCCATGAGGGTCTACAGAGCCCAGGAGACAATTGTCACGAAATGAATTCCACTATGATGGTCGCTGAGTGTGAATTTGTCAGTAATATTGAAACAAGCACTTCGCTTAAAGAACCAGCTAGCTCAAAACCACACAGTAAGTAGGGAAACGTGCCATCCCGGTAAGGAAAACAATGCTTTCCAGCAAAGCTTTGCTAAGGAACCCAGGGAGAAGAGGGGCTCCAGCTTCATCTACAAAACTATTTACCTCTCAACTGAAATAAAAAGTTTCGCTCAGTTGCACACCCACTCCAAAGTCTGCATCATACTTATGTTTTCGTAGTTGTTTCCTCAAAGACTACAAGTTCCCCTTTTGCTTTCAAACATGAGTTGTCCCATTTGCCCATAGCTGGTAATTAATCATAACATAAGACAATAGATTCCTGTTTTCCTTCCTTATTAAAAGTATAATAAAAAATTTATTGCCCTTTTTTAGAGATGAAACAATTACCAGTGTTTACCATGTTCTGAAATCCCCAGCTTTTATGGGGGTAATGAAAGCAACATGGGGTCAAGCATCCAGGGTCTGGGTGTGTAAGTAAGCAGGCTTTCCTCACCTCCAAAGCATGGAGGTTGAACTCACAGAGTGCAAGGCTTCTCAACCCTAGCTGCCCATTATGAGACCCTGGGGAGCTTCTTAAATAGCAGTGCCTGGGACCTTGACCCAGACCAAATAATAAATCTCTCTGGGGAAGGATCCCAACACCAGTGTTTTTTAAAGCTCCCCAGGTGGATCCCATGTGCAACCAAGATTGGAAATCACTAACTACAAGTCCATTCCCCAAAGGATGCTCATAGCTTTATGAGATTCCCAGAAGAACAGTTTGGGAAACACTGCAAAGTGTGAAAGCTTCTACGATGGTCACAATACACATTCACATATTGTTCATCCTCATGACCTGTAGTTAAGAAAATGACTGAACTATCTTTAACTTGGCTGTTTTTAATAACTTGACTATGAAACTCTTTTAACTCACATGTCACCCATTAGAAGAACTTCTATTTGTCAGAGCACTTCAGGAAGCACCAAACCCTAGGGACACAGGGCAGCTTCTAGCTCTGAGCTTCAATTTCCTTTCTATCCAGTTCTGTTCTACATCATTCAACGTGCAACGCTGTCCCAAAGGTATCCCTTTGATTACTTAGAACATAAAACTCTTGTTCGACTCCCTTAGCAGCAAAAAGGGAGACCCATGAACATTATCCTTTGAAGAGAAATTTTCAAGGCATTTCCATGAGCAAAGCTTTTTGGAGCAGTGCTTTAGGATGCTTGTTGCTAAATGAAGGGGAAGATTAATTTTGAGGAAGATTGGGGATTTTCCTTCTAGATGCAAATACTTCTCCCTGACCTGCTTTGTAAATTAAAATTTGCAGGTAGTACCTACTGTTCTGCAGTAAAGTATCCTGGGTGACAGAAATGTCAAGGAGACTGGGGAAAGCATAATGATTGAGAGGATTAGGTAATCTCAAACCAGGATTACCAGTCCAGAGACTAAAAGGGGAGTTTATGCAGGGCTGACTCTGAGAGGAGACCTAGATGGTATGGGTGCTGATAAGACAGAGACAACTAATTATGTAAAGTAAAATTTTGATAGACTTTTGTCTTTTTTTCAAATGTGGACTTGCCAAATTTGTTTTACAGTTTGCTATTAGCCAAGCAACCTTGAATATGTCTGGGTACTTGTGTGATGAGTCACGTGACTAGCTCCTGTTAAGAGGGGTTGAGTCTCAGATTCACCCACCTGGACCATTACACTCTTGACTGCTTTTATGAGATTGCTTGTTTGGTTTGTTATTTAACCAGTACTTCTTGAAGGAGTTCGTGTTCCAAGTAATGTGCTAGTTGCTAGGGACAGAAAGAGGATCAAGAGGGACAAACCTTAGGGTCTTCTGAATGCCATCTGGCCCATCAAATATCCCTTCCTAATGATGTCTGAAGAGTTCTTAACACAGGGCTTTAAAAGGGCAAAAGAAAAAGTTTAAATATAATTTCCACATTACAGAAGAAGTATGGTTTATTACCAGTAGCATAAATATATAAGCAGTGAATAAACACATTCTATGAAATACAACGCAAGAACTAAATTTCAATCAACTTGCTTTCTAGAGAGCTAGTGATAGTGAATCCCTTAGCTGGGTTGTGGTTAAAGGAAAGGTCCTATTGCTGGTTAAACCCATCTCTGCTTCCTTAGGTACTGTGGTCCTACCATCCTTTATTATGCACAAATCCCATCTTCTGTTGAACAATATCACCTCACTTGTCTGTGCTGAAATGTTTTCTTTCCTACATTATGTATTTTAAATCAGAGAATTTGTGTCTGTAAATTTGCAATCTCTCAGCAACTTCTTGAAATTCATACTTAACTGTAGAATCTTCATCAAATGTAGTTCTATAGTTTTTACTACAATTATTTGTCTTTGGAAAGGACTTGTCTTTGGAAAATTTCCCCCTCCTCCAGCATGTGTGTTGTAAAGCTGTCTGCTATAGATGGCTTCTCCCCGGTGGGTTGGGCAGGGGTCTTTACTCTGCAGTTAGTGATGTTTCAAGCCATGAGAGAAACATGGCTTATAGCCCTGCTGACTTTTGTAGGAGACATTTCCAGACTGGGTATGACCTCAAGAAGTCTCATCTTCACTATAAAATTCATTGATTCTATGACAATTCCTTTAATGCAATAAAAGATTTCCTAGTCTGTGAAAGCTCCTGGCTTAACCCTTTATTTTTATTATGCATTGGATGCACATTCTCAGGTAGTAAAAGTTTGGAAACCTATATCATGTCTGGCTGTGGAACAGGAGATGATGAACAGAACTAATGGAGGGATAAGAAGGATGTGGGTGGGAAAAACCCGAACGAACTTTTGGGCCAAGCCAGTATTTTTAAGACTCTATACTTAGAATATTTTTTCCTTTAAAAAATTCCCATGTTCCATGAGTCACAAGCCCATGCACAAGTTCTGGGACTAGACAGGCCTGGTTCAAAAGCACCTTAGTTTCAAGCCATAAGACCTTGGACAAGTTACTTAAGCTCCTTATGACCCATCTTTTCATCTGCAAAACAGGGACAATAATCGTCCCTAATTCATAGGGCTGTTTAGAGATAATTCACGTATAGGATACTGTCTTATACATAGATGATTATAATTTTATTATCACTATCACTATTGTTATGAGTAATTTAATCCACGCACTATGCAAACTCACTAAATGAAGTATCTGGGATCATTAATCCTCGGTTCAAACGTGAGCCATGCGACTCAGCAGAAGAGGAAGATTGTTGTAGAAGTAGTACGTTTCAGAATTGACCCTACCAGTTAATTTACCAATCAGGGTGTGTTTCTTCATTCATAAAGCAGGTATAATCATACTATACGGCATATTCACAAGGACGTTGTGACAAACATATCACTTGAGGTACAAATGTGTTTTGTATAAATGTAAAATACTCTGATAATTTAGATGTTATTTCCATGATGTATCCTGTCAGTTCGGTGCAGAGTATAAAGTAAGGTCTGCTGAAATAGAACATTTTTATAAAAGCTTTTATGTTTTTAAAAAAAACTATTTAAAATGCATTTTCAAAACATATATTGGTAAAGAGCGTTGTCATTATTCCCGGTCTCAGGAAGAAGATAGTTTGGTGCAGGGTCATGAACTGGGAGCTGCAGAGTGATATCTGCTCATTGCCATGTTTATCTAACATGTACAGAAAGGCCAACTTAAAAATAATGAGGGATTTTACACAAAAGTATTTTTATACTTTCCCAACACAACTGGTAGTGTTGTTTTCTTGACAGCAGATTTGCAAGGAAACAATTCTTCCTATCTCCATGGTTACCACCCTAATCTGGGTCACTGGGGGTCTCCCCTGGATTAGTGCAGTGTTCTTCCATTTGAGCTCTCTTGCTCTGTTCTTACCCCCCTCTCCCAATTCCCATGATTAATTCAGAACTTACTTCACATCATGTCACTCCTTTTTTTAAAACAGCAAAAACTTTAACAATCACTTTTATAGGGAGAAAGAAAGAGCCTTGATTGGTGATATTTGCTAATTTCCCCTGTGTAAATATTTCCACTGTGGCCGATTTCAAGCTACCGATATGAGGTCACCTTGGAGTTGGGAAGATAAGTGCAGGAGAGGCTCTGTCAACTTGGTGTGATCAGCTCCACAACTAGAAAACTCCCCAATGACTTCCCCAGCCAGTCAAAGTGAAGTCCTTCCAATAACCATGAATCAAGACCACATTTCCATTTACCTTTTTAATCTCACTTCCAACTCTACCCTCTTCTTGTTAGTTTCACTTTTTATTACTCACTTATTTAATGTGTAAAATGGGGATGCATTTGTAGGTGCATATCACATGAAAAGTATGACAGGGCTTCCCTGGTGGCGCAGTGGTTGAGAATCTGCCTGCTAATGCAGGGGACACGGGTTCGAGCCCTGGTCTGGGAAGATCCCACATGCCACGGAGCAACTGGGCCCGTGAGCCACAACTACTGAGCCTGCACGTCTGGAGCCTGTGCTCCGCAACAAGAGAGGCCGCGATAGTGAGAGGCTCGTGCACCGCGATGAAGAGTGGCCCCCGCTTGCCGCAACTAGAGAAAGCCCTCGCACAGAAACGAAGACCCAACACAGCCATAAATAAATAAGTAAATAAATAAATAAATTAATTAAAAAAAAAAGTATGACAGCATTCAGCACTCTATAGAAGGCAAATATTTTATAAATCCAAGTTGGTGGGAACAATGGCAGTTCCCTTAATATGAGGGAATATGACACACAAATCACTGACATTCATTGAGCCAGACAAATTACTCAATGACCGTGTCTCCCCGCAAAACTGGATGTGAACCAAAGTTTCTGTCACGAGATTTTCTGTGAATAGTCTCTAGATCTCTGTGCAAAAATGGGAAGTATTAGTTTGCTCAATTTGGGGGATGACTTCAAACGGCAGAAATGAATCAGTTGCCATGATGAATTTAGTCACATCAAATCCTGTCCATTGTGTAGCTTCAGTCACTAGTACTTTACTTTGAAGTGACCATTTCAGCTGGATTCACATTTTTGTCTCAGCTATTCATTTCTGCTCCAGAGCCTGCTTGTGGCTTTTGAAGGAAGATATCAGAAATCAAGATATGAAATTTCATTCTTCCCAAGAAATTGGGTCCTACAGAGGGTAAAAGAGGTTTGAAAGAAATGATTTGCAAATAGGTCTTCCACATGTATCTGTCAAGGTATGATTTTGTTGTTTTTGTGTTTTATCTGAACTTGGTCATATTGTATAAGGGAATGTTATTTACTGTTTCTGTTACTGATGCTTTGGGAATTGAGGTAGAGTGGGAAAAAAGGTGGAGTAGATTGATTTCTGCTCATAGAGCTTGTATACACAATGTAATCACATTTTTACCTCCATCCTTATGGGAGGGTCTTGTTTGCCTGAATTTCACAAGAATGTTAGTTGTAAGACAAGAGAAAACTATGCAGCTTGTTTATGTCTGTGTTTCTTATACCTTTATTGGTAAAAACTAATAATACCAACGCAAAACAATGCATTAACTTTATCTAAACTCTTTAAATTTGGCTGGGAAAAAATTCAAAATACTTTATTTGCTTATCATGAAGAATTAAATTAATAGTGCTTATGTAACTTCTTCATTGCATAAAGTCTACACATGTGCTTCTTTTGATAATTTATAAGGACATGTTTTTAATATGTCAATGTTAATAGGTCAATTGTTAATATGTTAATAGCTCAATTTGTTAATAGGTCAATTTTTCTGTCAAAATACTCTTCTAAATGTTCAAGACTGTGCTAGGGCCTTCAGGAGCTAAAAACAAACATAAGAAACAGCATTGATTCTCTCTTCCCCACTTTAGGAACTTTCACTTTATTTGGCAACAAAAAAATCAAACTTATGAAATGAATTGGAAAAAAAAATCTGTTCTATTTGCACTTCTGTGGGCTTAGGAAGTAGACAAGTTTAGAGAAATCTGCTGCCAGTGAGAGTAAACTGAAGGGTGAATTGATGGTGTATTTTAAAGGATATGTAGAATTTGAAGAAATGAAAAGAATATTGTCTACAGAGAATGAATTATTCATTCATCCCCCAGTCTAAAGTAGGTCTGCTCCACTTTCCTCTTTCACATCTACTTTCACATCTATCTTTCTCTTTCACTCTATTTTCTTCCTGGAATTAGTCTTAATCACCTGGCTCTGCCTCTAGTCTCTAAGTTTGGGGAAGATAAATATCTTGTTCTCTGTTAAAAGACTAGGACCTAGAACACTACCTGGCACAGATAGGTCTTCAATAATTACGGGTTTAATTAACAAATCAATTAAGTATTAATTAACCAGGGGTCTGTGTTTTTGAGGGGGTTCATCAGCAAAGAATGGATATTGGGAAATATAGAAGCAGAAAATAAGTTTGAATGTGTATGGTGTTGTCACATTAGAAAATATTTTAATATCACATACTATTTGGGATATTTGAGCAAGGGAGTGTTCCCTTCAATGGATCTTCAGTAGACTGACATAGTAATGCTATGGCAGAACCATGAGAAGAGAAGGCTGCAGACCAAATCTGGTGTGTTGCTTGAGGTCATCTGTGCATGTGATGAAGACAGCCTCGCCTGCTAATAACCAGAATTGACTGATCATGACCTCTGCATTTGACACTCCCTTGTTCATCACATAAATACTACACTACAAAGACAAGGGTGTTGGGGGTGTTTGCCATGGAGTGATAATAATGACTGATCATAAAATGTAAGCTGCATGCAGAAAGACAAGTTTTACAACAACTGAGGAGGAACACAGAGGAGATTGCAAGACCAATGGATAAGAGGTTTCAAAAAAGTGTCAAAGGAAACTTGAGATTAAGCAAACAGAGGTAGTGAGCCAAAAAGACAAGTGTCAGCAGTCAACGATACATATGCTTAATATTAAGGTAATGGAAGGAGTTAAGTTATTGGTAATCAAAAGGGTAGGTTCTGACTACGAGAGAAGTGGCTGAGATAAGAAGAAAAAAGGTATCTTTGAGAAGATTTCAAAAAATTGAGTGGCCAGGGAATGTGTGTATATTTCACACTGTGTCTTACATATTCTTAAATTAGCCTAAAACTTACCAATTTTTCATCCTCCATTTTTTTAAACTAAATGAGTTGCAGTGTAAATCTCTTTTGGTGATTCCAATCTGGAATCCAAGGTTTGCAAATGCTTTAAAAAAAACTGAAGCAGATGCCCATAAATGACAGTTATAAATGGGGGTAAAAATCAACCTTTGCCAAAGAATCATTAAGTTAATTGTCTTCCTTAAGTTGAACCATTCTTCAGTAAATAAGAGACTCCCTTTTCAGTAAGGCAGCCATGAAGTCACATTTCCCTGCTCCCTTTAGAAGTGTGTAAGAAAGGTTTATTTTAATAGGGTAGATCTTAAATTCAAATGTGCTCTCCATTAAACGATAAACCCTGAGGGCTATGTATCTTTCACTACTGTGTAACACAGGCAACAAATAACAGATGATAAATATTATAATGAGGCCAACTAAGATACCGCATCCATGATAACTGGGAAATTGTTTCTTTTTATTTTAAGATGCACTGTGGGCATTAAAACTGTTGCTAATCTGTTGGGATAATAGCTTCTAATTTGTTATGAATAAAGATGTGTGGGAGAGGATGAGGTTTGATCAAAGGCAAATTTTTAACACTGGACCCTGAAGCCCTTAAGGGCTGCACCTTAAAGTGAATAATCCAAGTGCATGCATTGACATGGTGTATTAGATTCAATCATTTTGCCTGAAGGAAACCAATCAGGGAAAGTGAATTGTTCCCGAAAAGTCATCCTAGAAAAACAGAGCCAAGCTTCTGGCCTCTGCGTAGGCAGTCCATGGCATCTATATTTCAATCTTTTATATTACTGCATTCGGGTGCATTAAGCAGATGTACAACCTGTTGTGTATAAAGACAGCACATTGGCCACTCCATTTAGGGTAACTAATGCATCTGTGAATGAGCGTTTAGTTCTTAAGCAGTATCTCTAGCGATTCACATTTACATGTCACTCTGATTATACGGATGAGGGATGGAAGGTTGGATTTTGGAATTGCAGGCATTTCTTTTTTAAATGGACTTCAAAAATGTCAAGGAGTGCAGTTCCCAGACTTACCAGTTTGCCAAGATAGTGTGTTCAATAGAAAAATAGTTTCTGTTGTTAAATAGGAAAAACACTTCATGCATACAACCTGACCTTGTTTTACACTCACATTTTAATGTCACAAATATCCTGAGGGATTGTTTGATAAGGTATTTCTACCCTAGTGATAGATGAATGAATCTATTTAGAAATGATTTCCCCAGAGGTCATATGATGATGTACGAGCAGAGCTAGAAACAGAATCTCCTAACTAGGGTGGATAAAGCATGTGTTCTCTGTGTGTGTGTGTCTGTCTGTCTATCTCTGAGAGATCTATACTGTCTCTTTCTGTAGATGTAAAGATTATAGATTTTTTCCACTTTACCAGTACTTCCTGGAAAAAAAAAATGGCTTGACGACCTGTTCAATTGTAAATCTTGAGCTCTGTCTTCTTTAGAGGTTGGGAATTTCTGGATGACATAATGTACTTATTTTCTATATTTCATTTTACATCTTCACTTCCTTCCAAACCAAACTGCTACGATTTTTTAAAAAAATTTTGGTCTTCCAGACTTATTTATTAAAGCAAAATTTCTAGACAGTTACAATCCTTTAATTTAATATATACCTAGAAATAATGAGTTAAAATAATTAACTATATATTCCTTTTAATTATTGTCTAAATTTACTTTAAATCCCTAAACACTGACATGTTACTTTTTATGTGCAAAGAAGCATACCAAACGCTAAGGGAGATAAAGAAATGTACAAAATTTGATACCCATCCTCAAAAATTCTAGAATCTCATGTTTGTGTATGATAGCTATAAGGCAGAAAGTGACAAATAATACACAAGAAATTCAAGCTAGAGGAGAGAGAGTATTGATAAAAGGTTCAGGGAGAACGTGGCATTCAGTTTAGGTTCTGATGAACATGAAATTTATTTTTTTCAAGTGGAGGTATAGTTTGAAGAGGAAGAGACCCCAGGGAGCCAGAATTATGTGAATGGGTGGAAAGGAGGTTGGGTCATACAAACAAAGCCTGAATTGCCTTATGGAAAAAGTGGACTCTATTTTGGGTAATCCTGAAAGCTCTAAAGAAGGGAAATGAGGTAATCCTGTTTCTTTTTTAGGACTATTTCTTCAGGTTAATGAATAGGGAAATTGAGATAGAGAATCCAACTAGGAATATCACTTAGTAGCCAAGACAAAAAGTTAATAAAAGCCTCGTAGATAGTTTGGAAAATAGGAGACAGATGTGAGATCAAAGGAGATGAGGAAGGATTTGTTGACCAGTGTGTACATAGGAAGAATGTAGATGTCAAATTACTTGGGGGTTTCTGTTCTCTGTGACTGATAGCATGAGGATGCTATTGAAGACAAAGTTTCAATAGAGGGAAGCGGGAGACGATGCTGAGTTAGTTTTGGAACATATTGACCTTGAGTGTCAAAGGGGCATCTATTCATCTTAATAGCATATTTCAAGTTTTTAGAAAGGGTGAAAGCCTTATGTTTAAGACAGAGCTGACACTAAAGCATTTTTATTCCAGTTCTCTGATTTTGCTTGGCAAATTATACCATCTGTCTTCTAGAAGGTAAATGAATAGGTGGTTATGTACTTGGGAGTTTACAGATGCAAGGAAAAATCCTTTTTCTGGATATAAAGTCATACCAGAAATAACTTTGGGTATACTAGTCCTTTTCTGCCAGTATTTTGGATAATACAGACTCTGCAAAATGGGATGCATATCTTGCTAGTTTTGCACACACAACAACAGCAGAAGCTTTCAAAGGTGATGGCAGTATCTAATGTGGCATCATGGATAATGGTCGGGGCTGGGAAAGTCACTAGGTACCCAACTTCTCAAAAGAGAAAATATATTGAAATGGTACTGAAGAGCATGGCATCTGCTGCTTTCTTGAATTGTTTAGTTCTTTCCTGAATTCAGGGCATTGCTTTGTATGTTATCACCACTAGGAAAATGTGTTTACCTCCAGCACCCATTTCCAAAGTGCTTTCAGAATATAATTGCTCAAATAATTTTCTGTGAGTAAATTAACATTTTACATTATTTTATTAACTGTACATAATTATACCTGTAGAAAAATTTGACTTTCTGTAGTTCAATGGCTATCTCTAAAAAACTTCCTTTGAATCAATGATCTTGGAGTCTTTGCTGATAATTTTGTGGGATTTTTTTTTTTTTTTGTAGGAATGAAACCAACATTTTTGAGACTTATTGAGCCTCTACTGTGTGCCAGGCTCTTTGCTAGTTGATTTTTTTTATAGAATATAAATATAGAGGATCTAGATCTAATACAATTGGGACTGATTAAACAAAATATTTAAAAATTGGAGCAATATTAAAAAAAGAAACACATAAGCACATATAAAACTCTTTAAAACTGTAAAGTTGTAAATATACACTGTTTACCAAATTTGGCAATAGAGTCTTTTATTTGTGTGTGTTTTCCCTAATTGGATTTCCATATAATCTTTATGCACAAAACATGTCCATTAGTTTTCACTTTTTAATTTGGTTTCAGTTTCCTTAAAGCTGAGCCCCAATTTAAAGACATTTGGAAAAACAAGCAAGCAAACAAACATAGTTCAGACTCCTTTTAGATTTAACAGATTTACCGTAATCTCACCACATCCAACCAGACCATATATTTTTTTAGTAAACCTCCTTTTATTGAGTATCTTCCAAACCACTGACATAGTTTTTCAACAGAGTTTTCAGAGAAATTCTCACTTTTTAAAACTCATGTTTCTTTGATTTATATACTATTTGATAATATAATTACAGCAACAAGTGCAATTGACATGAGCAGTTTTGAGAGCAAACTTAACTATCATCAGCATACAATTCAGTCTTCTGAGCGTAAGTGAGTGAGCCTGCCTATCAACCATGGGCATTCAGAATGCCATGGCTGTTGATCAAAATGTTTTACGAAGTTAAAGAAGAATTAGATCTAATCCAGGGATTTGTTAAATAAAAATTAGTTTAGAGGTTTCCACTGTGTTATCTCAGGCATCCAGATTGTCTATCAACATATGACAGGTAGCTATTAAAAGGCTCCATTTTGTTTCAACAGTGAAAATAATTATTGGATACTTGAGTCACATAGTGTCCTGCCAGCTTTTCTTTCTAATGATAGTTTGAAAAAGCCTAAGTCAAAGAGTTTTTAAAAAGAAAGGCTCTGATAATATCAAGCAGTTTTTCATGGATCATATCTTTCCCTCCCTTCCATGATCTCTACTTACTTTACACTTGCTGCAAATACTTCATGGTCTGTCCCTCAAGCAGCTCACAGACCAGAAGAGATCAACTCACAGATGACAACCGTAGAATGCCATAGAGGAGGTGCTCTGATACGGAGGACAGAGCTCTCTGACGGCCCTGACAGCCAGAGGCCTGGAGACCAACCTTGAAAAAGCCTGGCTGATAATAGAAGCCTTTGTCAAGGAAACCACATCTGAATTAGATGTTTAAACATGATTTAGCCAAAGGAAGAAGCTCAAGCAGACAGAGCAGCATGACTGCTGGCTGAGGTCACAATTTAACCTGTCTGTGTCCTCAAGACTCATTGCCACCCTTTGCACACAGTCAATCTTGAACTTTATCCCTGAATCAACAATCTGGAACAAAGTTAAAGTGGGAACATGTATATTAGGGTAATTTTAAGTTCAAGGAGGGAGAATGTTGCAGATGAGACTTGGTATAGGATCCAAATCTGAAAAGACCACGAGTGTCACATAAAAGTTTGGATTTTTCGTCTGAAGGAACAGAAAAGCTATCAAAGGGTTTTAATTTAGGTAGTGACATGAGCAAATCCGCACTTACAAGGATAAATCTGGCAGCACCGTGGAGAAAGATCCGCTAAGAGGCAATTGCATTAATTTAGTCCTGAAATTATGAGCACCTAAACCCAGGCAGACCAGGGGAGATGGAGAAGAGGGGATTAAGCTGATCCCTGCATTCGGATTACTCTTATAACAAGGACAAGAATTAACAGTGTGCAAGTATTCTCAGATTTTTCCTTTCTCCTTCATCATAAACTAAGAAAATGGCGAGTGAAGGAAAGGAGGAAATTAAATAAAACTTCATCTGTCCTGATGCTTAAGAAACCTGGGAGTTTATTCCTGAATTATGCCCAATCATATATACAGTTCTCCATTCATTTAGTTAATAAATGTTTACTGGGTACCCTCTTTGAGCCAAGTACAGTTCCAGCCACTGGAATTACAAGACGAACAGGTCCAATGAAGTTCTACCCAAATAACTCTAATTTCTCAGTTTCTCTCGATTCCAAATGTCTGCACACATATTCTCTTCTCTCCACTTCTCTCCCTTATCTGATTAAGTCTTACTCATGCTCTGCATGAGCTGAAAAGCCACTTCCTCTCCCATGGGACTTCCCAGACCCTCAGCCATGGTTGGGGCCCCAGGACTTGTGCTTCCATTGTACTTGCCTGGTACTTCCTCTGAGAGAACATCTGATCGCATGGCACGTAAATCATGCTGGTTCAATAGCCTGTGAGGTCCTGAGGACACGGACCCCTCTGCTCTGGTCACTGCCCAGAAAAGAGTAGACATTCAAATACTTTGTGAATAAATGGTGAGTAAATGAATTAAATGCCTCAACACAGGGAATTGTTTCTTCCTCCATAAAAATGATACTTTTAGAAAGCCAAACTCATCACTATACTTTAAACTGGCATTAAAGTAGCCTTCTACTCAGGAAGTTCAAGGCTGTTATATGTTAACATTCTGTATTTCTAGCTTCTACTTCTAGATCGAGAAATGAGCCACATATGGTTAGCTAAACTCATTTGTGAAAACTTGGCATGCTCTCAAACCATATTCAAAGCTTATGTTAGTTTTGAAGACACAAATAAAAAAATATATTTTCCAGAACCTCCCCTTCTTTGGTTGAATTTTTGGAAAAGATCTCCCACGATGTGAACTTCTGTAAACTACATTCTAAGTTGAATCTGAATATCATTATATGATTTGAATTTTCCATATACTGTCTCTTCTTCAAGCCATGACACTTTAAGGAGTAGAGAAGTATTATTTGTATATACAAATGAGGAATGTTTTACTGTTAGATTCCAAAATACCATAGATAATAACATATGCTAATCTTAAAAGCACTCGACATGTTTCAAGTAAAAACTAAGTCTTTTAAAGATGTGTCATAGCCTTTGTTCTGGCTTTAATAAACATTAGATTTCAGTCCCATCTCTTTAGAGACTCAGAAGTGAATAATAGGAACTCTGATAAAGGTTAAAAAAATCTCTCTACTCCCCACTCTAACCTCCTCACTTTATTTTAGGACTAAGCATTAAAGCAATGGGCTGCAGTATCAACTTCAAACTCTTGGCAATAAGCACTTATGATAAATAATGACATATTTGTTTTTCAAGCATAAGTCTAGCCATGATTACCTTAAGCCCTAACTTTCGTAAAAATCTTGAATTATCATGGAGTTTTGACAGAAAAAACCCATAAAATCCATTCAAAAATTTGCCCAACTCTGTATTATACCCACAATTATGACAGAAGAGATAAATTCTTTATTTTTGTTGCTTTTCCTTCATTTTCAAGCAAGATCTTTTTTCTCCCCTAATTTGGATTTGGAAGTGTATTGGCTGACAATTATTGTCAAAGCGCTCTTACAGAAATAAGCAAATGGTTGATTACATATTTAATATTCTTTCTGCGACACCAAATTTTGGGCAGAGTTGAAGTATCTTAGCAAAGAGAAATAATATAGTGCTTAAGTATATCAATTTTAAATATAACATCTGGAGTTAGAAACTGAATCCCTTCTCTTCGGGACAAGTTTCTTTTTTCCCATTGTTTTGTTTTATTTAGTTTTGTTTTGCTATTATAGTTCACCACAGCAGGTAATAAAAAGGTGTGTAAAGATCCCGTTTTTAACACTTGACCTTAAGATCCAAGAAGCATCAATAAATAGCCAGACACCGGAAATTGATGTCTGGAAAAGCATGAGGAAGAGTTAAGATATTAGGAGCACAAAAGTAGAAAATAGATATCATGGAGGATATGAAGTGGTGAAAATGAATGTTTGTGCCTAAGGCAAGAAATCCACAGGTTATGGCTTTGAATAAGCAAGTGGGGCTCAGGGAAGACATTGAGGGTAATGGTGAGTGAACAATTTGGAAGAAAATATGAACACAGTTTAATGTTACTGGAGCCAAGTTTCCACATCAAAGTGTACTGCATGATCAAAAATATATATATGGGGCAAACCTATTCGGCACTTAATTTTTTCCACTTATACTGTTAAAAAGGAAGGATATTTTCCAGCAATAAATAAGAATGATGCATTCATTTCCTGCCCTGTGTCATTCCTAGTCCTTTCCTGATGTCAACTGCATTTTCTGACATGTTAGCCAATAATATTTATTTAGTAATTGCTGCATTGTACTGGCTCATTTAGGACTGTATTCCAATGTAAGTGCCAGAAAACCCAACTAAATTGGGCTTCAACAAAATGGAATTTAGTATTTGACAAAACTGAAGAGCTCTAGGATTTACCTAGCTGCAGGCACATCTAGATCCAGGTCTACGATGCCACAGACCTGGCTCCACTAGTTTCTCTTTGTAGTGGCAAGAGGGCTGAGGCATTCTGAGATGCTACCCAGTGCCCAGGTTTACTCTGATTCACCAGTTTGCCAGTTGCTACAATAGTCATGGTGGCCAGGCGGATCTAGTGTTTGATTGGCTGAGTCTGTGTAACATGTTAGACTGAGAGGAAGAAGACTGATCTCCACGTAGGATTTATCATTGCCAGAATTAGGGAGAATGAATCCCTTGGAAGCACAAATGACAAGGGTCCATGAAATTCTCTAAGCCCTCTATCATCTATCTATCTATCTATCTATCTATCTATCTATCTATCATCTATCTATCTATCTATCTATCTATCTATCTATCTATCTGTCTATCTATCTATGTACCTATCTATCTATGTGTGTATGTATGTATGTATCTATGTATCTATATATGTGTGTATGTATGTATGTATCTATCTATGTATCTATGTATCTATCTATCTAATCTATCTCCAAAGTGGATTTACTTCCTTTCTTCATTTTTTTCCTTCATAAAACAAGTATGTTTGAGCACCTATAATGTGACAGTGTTTATAACAGTGAGCGAGAACACAGGACTCCTGCCTGCATGAAGCTCAAGGTGAGTGGATGTGAAGTGCCACTTGTACTCATCAAGGCCTAATGGGGCTGGGATGATGAATTGTACGACAATTTCCATCTGCCAAAAATCACGGAGGATGTAATGAATCACACGTCTCTCTTAACAGTCAGACTATGGGTTGAGGCATATTGCCTGTCAAAATAGGAAAAAGTATAACATACCAATCTTTTGTCTCTTTCTATGTATAATTTTTCATAAGCACAGATTGTTTTAGCTGGAAATGATACCTAGAAGAGGCCAGTGTTGAGGGGGGAAAGGGCAAGTTCTAGAGCGGGGGCCCCCTGGTGAGTGGGCTAGCGGGACTCACAGGGCAGCATAGGGTCATCAGTGTTAGGTCTTGTGTATCTGCAGAGAAGGCAAGAGGAAGACAGCATCAAATATAAATGTTTTTAAGTAGTAATTTTAATGAATAAAATCTCAATATTGATTTCCTTCTGCTCATTCATTATAAAAATGCCTAACATGAAAGATTTGAATATTTAGCAGATGACAGTGGTAAACTTGCCCACAGGTAAATTTTACTATCTCCTTTAGAGATATAGTCTCCACCTCCCTTTCAGATTTACCCTATTGACTTTATGATTGAATAATCCCTTTCCCTAATATCAGATAAAGACATCTTCTTGAAAAATCAACAGAAAAAATTCCAGGGGGTTCAGAACTTTGCGAAGGTAAAAATATACTGGATTATGCATCAGTGTTAGAGATGGATTTTTGAGCTTAGCTTCATAGAACTGTTACAAAAAAAAAAAAAAAAAAAAATTCCAAGCAAGAAGCAAACTCCTAGGTAATACCTCTGTTTGTAACCCAACTTCCTAGATATCCTTGAAAGAGGGTATACATATGAACCGGGATTCTGGTTTTTTTTTTTTTTTCCCAGTGGTTCCCAGGAATACTCTACTATGAGATATTGACATATTTGCTTCAAAATGACACAGAGAAGCAGTGCCTCTGTCACTTTTAGAGTTGACATCTCACCTTAGCAGCTCACCCTTCTCAGGGGTTGTGTTTTCATCTCTGAAAGGAAGCATTTCTCAGAAGGTGACATAAAACATTAATGTTGATGGATTTTCAAGAAGACAGCAAGACAAGTAACAATCTCTATTGAATAGCATTGTCGAAGCAGCTCTGAAGTTCTTGTTTTGTACCTTTCTTTGTCAGTCCCGATCAACAGGTACTTTAAAAAAAATCAAAGCAAGTACTGAAGAAAGTTAAGGACATGGAGACTATGTTTGCCTAGATTATCTTGAGTTAAATGTCAGATTTTGTTTTGACTTTGTGCACAGTTTTTTGAGGTTACATGGTACCACGTACCACTTTTTTTAGAGATATGGCCTTACATTGCACATTATGATCCCATAAACAAAATTCAGGACAGGATTTAAAAGTAGGAATTATAAAGCTGAAATTATTGACTGCATATGATATGTCAGATTCCATGCTAAATGCTTCATATGTAGCATTTCAGGTAAACTTGATAACAATTCCATGAGGCTAATACTACTATTTATCTCTTAAGGAAATGGTCTTTGGGATCAGCAACTAAAGTAGAGGTGCTAAATGGTGGAGCTGAGGATAGAAACCACAACTCAGTGATTCCAGAGCACAAATGTCCAGGTCTGTTCATAAGCCAGTAACTTTTTTGGAGAAGTTTACAAATATTTTATCAATTACTTCTAGGGAAACAATTTGCTTTGATTTAAGTAGTACTTTATTTTTTTTAATTTTATAATAGACAAACAAACCAACAGACAACTACGTCTTGCAACATTACCTTCATTGTGTGAGAAAAAGTGTACTTCTTTAAATTCAGGGTTATGAAACTTATTTTTATAACATGAGATGTGTCAGGCTTAATCTATCTTGAGCACTAGAGTCTTACTGCAAAAAGACTGCTTTCTTCAGCCCACGTAACTTTCACTTCAAGCCAAGTATTCCTATAGTGGAGTTAGTTCCTACTTTCCCAACCAGCATTTAAATACTCAGTCTGAAGCAAGAGACTGCCCTATTTTCACAGGCATTTCTTATTTCTGGGGTCTCACTTTTGTTATTAGGCTTTCTCTTTCTTGCTTCTTTGGTTTCTGAATGTCATAGATTGTATGATCATTCCCAAGTATGTTCGTTCATGACCTCCAGAAAGCAGATACCAAGATAGATGAAATTTAGAGGGAGAGATTTATTGAGGAGAATGCCTGGGATAAGGAGGGAGCAGGAATAGGCAGAAAAAGCCTCAGACCACAATGTAGCATGACACCTGTGAAAGGAGAAGGGGAAGGAAAAATAATTGGATAGGAAGAGCTTCAGACCATGGTGTAGCTATGGGGAAGTCTCAGCCAACCCAACAGGGAAACTCAGACACAAGGACTCCCACACTGGGCAGAAATAGCCAGGTCCCATACCTCATATGCTCAGCTGTTAGCTAGGAGCTTTCCATGGGCAGAGTGGCCTTGACCTAAATGCTGCATCCGATTTGAAGACTCTATGGCTGGGGGCTGTCAGCTAAGTGCTGTCCTTAGAGAAGCTTCATGGCTGCCACAATTCACCCCTTATGCTCAGCAGATGCTCTTCTGCAGATTTGGGGACCAGCTCTTTCATGGATCCTGTTGGATGCTTCATGAGGGAAAACTTACAAGGGGACAGTTGGTGTGAGAAACTATAGCTCCTTTCACTGCAGTTCATATGGGGCTTGCAACTGATATGCATTATCTCCCTCCTCCCACACTTATTGTAAATTCACCTCACTCTCACTCTCAACTAACACCTCTGCTGGTCTCAGTGGCTTGCCCGGTGGTGAGACTAATTTAACGAGAGCTTGGGACATCTGGTCAACAAAACCTTCTCGGGCCAGGTTGCTGCAGGTGACCTTTCAAACTCACAGCTGGGCAAGGGAGTAACCAGAGGGGTCCCATACATTTTTCTCTCTGAACCATCTTGTAACAGCAGCTCCGCCTCTTCCTATTGATCAGGGTCCATGATCTCTTCCACAATGGAGACCCGTCTTCTTGTCTGCTGGCCACTATACAAAGGGAGCTCCAATTACTTAGGAGGCAGCTATAGCCTTGTTGTTCAATGGGACCCTTACTGTATCTTCGAGAAAGAGTATGCCCGCTTTGGAGACCAAGATTTCTAACTAGGTAGAGACCAGAATTATGGGGGCAAGAAGCACAAAATCCCTCAGTGGGTCACTAGTTGTCAGCTACCTTCATTCCTAATGTCAAGTTCCCTCCTGAAGGGAGATCTCAGAGGCATATGCTACAAGTGCTGTACCTGTATTTGGTCCCCTACCTGGAAGAGGATTATGCATCCCCACATATTGTCATGTAACTTGCAGTGATTTCCTGTTGGAAGAGAATCTATCCCCACTCCATTGACATCAAATTTGGCCATAAGACTGGTTTTAGCCAATGGAATGTGAGTTCAAGATTACATGCCCCATCTGAGCAGAAGCTTTAAGAGACACTGTGTGGTTCTGTGAGTGCTTTTCTCTCTCTGCCATGAGAACATATCTCAGTAGGGGCTAGATCCGAGAATGAAAAAGACATGTGGAATACAGCCACAGCTGATGCACAGCTGACCCAATGAATACAAGCAAGAAGTAAACCTGTGTTGTTAAAAATAACTAAGAATAGGGGATTATTTGTTACTTCAGGATAACCTAACAAGATCTGACTAATACATTGTACCTTGTCTTATCTGTGATATTTTGCCTGGTCTCTGGTAAGTCTCCTTTGTCCCACTTTCTGATAACTCTGTTTCCCTGGCTGTTTCTAACTAACAGATGTCTGCTCATTAATGTCTCTAACTATTGTTCTTAATGTTTCTGGGGGTTTCTGGATTGACTACATCAAAAACATCTGGATATAGTTTTTTAAGAAACTCATTGGCTACAGAGTATGGCTAACTGGCTACAGAGATTCTGATTCAACAAATATGATTAGGTATTTGTCCTTAGTATGGGTCTAGGAATTTTTAAAAACTCCACATGGTGCTATCCTAAATTCAGGAATTAGTTGTATGCTATGTTTCATAATCTTCAATTTCCTTCTGATTAATCATCTTTACTGGTCTCTTGAACCTAGGTGTACCATAACCTTTATTTCTTACCCTTAGCCTTGGATAATGGCCTTTCTATCCAACTTACCTTAGCCCCACATCTTCATCCTGCATTCACAGCCTGGTCAAATTGAATTTGTACCTGAGACCTGCCATTGTTTAAAGCATACACTGAATTTCTCTTTGGAAAAAGTGTTTGTGTGTGTGTGTGTGTGTGTGTGTGTGTGTGTGTGTATGTGTGTATACATTACATATATGAACAAAAGGATAGAGAGTTACAGGAAATTGTTTTATGCTGAAAAAATGTAATTTTGAAGCAGCAGAGCTAATTATCTGTCTGGGAAAATGTGCAGGCCCTATTTAGGTCAAAAGTAACAGAGAAATTGCTGATACAGTTATTCCTCATAACTCTCATAAATGCCTATGTGTATTAATACATGCATAAATCCCCTCACGTGGATATATTACTGGGAATGACTGTCTAAATAATCCTCAAATCACCTTTTATTCAGTGATATGGCAGCAGAAATAAGGAAAAGACATGCAAAATGATTGAGGCAAAGTTAGATGAGATCAAATATTTCATCTTCTATGAGAAAGATTAAGGTCACAATCATCACAAATCAATGACAAATCTTCACATTCCATCATACCCTGATCTCACCTCCACCACACCATTCTGCCTTAAATTCTTACTGATTTTTCACAAACCATTCCATCTGAATTTATTCTAGTTTAATTTTTGGCTGATGTTCTTGAAGAAAGCATAGAACGTGAAATGCGTGAAAACACTACATGGATCTAGGATACTGACCACTACAATGTGAAAACTTCCACTTAGACATTTCCTTGATTTCATTCATGCTTCTAGATATCCACTGCTCTGGTTAGTGCACTGATATTTCTTCATTTTGCTTTGCAAAGATAGTATATCTAGTATCTGAATATCGACTCATAATACTCAGGAAAAAAATGAAATAAATATAAAAAAACATTTGTGGTTGAATAGCAAGTTGTGATCAGAATTAAATACCAGAATCAGAGTCACATATTCTTGTTGAATCCTTTCTGGCTCTATTCACAAGGGTCATATAATTGTCATAACTCCTTCAGCGAAGGGGGAAAAACAAATATTTACCATGATATTTCCCAGTGGAATGTAAAATGTATGACAAACATTAGAGTCATGAAAGATACAATAAAGAGCCAGCTAAAATTACGATTAAAGGGGCTTCCCTGGTGGCGCAGTGGTTGAGAATCTGCCTGCTAATGCAGGGGACACGGGTTCGAGCCCTGGTCTGGGAAGATCCCACATGCCACGGAGCAGCTGGGCCCGTGAGCCACAATTGCTGAGCCTGCGCGTCTGGAGCCTGTGCCCCGCGACGGGAGGGGCCGCGATAGAGAAAGGCCCGCGCACCGCGATGAAGAGCGGTCCCCGCACCGCGATGAAGAGTGGCCCCCGCTTGCCGCAACTGGAGAAAGCCCTCGCACGAACCGAAGACCCAACACAGCCAAAAATAAAAAAATAAATAAATAAATAAAATTACGATTAAAGAAAGGCCCAAATAAATTTATATCTGGAAAGGTAGACTCAACAGGCTTCCAAAATTCATATATTCAAAGATACTTTTTTACTTCATACATGTCTAAGAAAATCAACCAAATATTTCTAACAATTCTTCTTTTTGTTTTCTTTATTGATGAATGAGCAAAAATGGGGATGACTCTAGAAAAACCTCTCTTAAAAATTCATATTGACATTCATGTCCTTTTTCTTCATAGGGTCACCATTACTTAATAGAATAGAAAGGCACCCAACAGTCATTTCCTATATGATTAACTGAGCTTCAAGCTGAGAGAGTTTTCTTATATATTTTAAAATTTCTGTTCGAACTTTCCAATGTAAAACTTAAAAACCTTACATTTGGAAACTTTGCATACTCTGAATAGAACTATCCTAGGATCGGATGAGATTTTAACTCTTGATACATCTCTTTATTAGATGCTGCTATTTTATTCTGTGAGACTAATTTATTAGTAGAACTAAGTTACTAGTGTAACCAAAGGATTCTGGAAACCTGAGAGAGATTAACAATTATTCTATTGATTTAAGCAAGTATTTTCCCCTTCCTTCCTTCCTTCCTTCTTTCCTTCCTCCCTCCCTCCCTCCCTCCTTCCCTTCCTTCCTTTACCTCCTCTTCACTTCCTATCTCTCTCTCCCCCCTTGTACTGGTAACAGAACCCCTTTTGTTGTTGTTGTTGTTTTGTTTTTCCCTCTATATTAACTAGGTAAAAGTAGAGATGATCTTGATGAAGTGGAGAAGAGTTTCAAATGCTGCCCCCTTGACCTCAGTCATGTGTCAAAAGTCTATGACATATATACACTACTATATATAAAATAGATAACTAATAAGAACCTACTGTATAGCACAGGGAACTCTACTTAATACTCTGTAATGGCTTATATGGGAAATGAATCTAAAAAAGCATGGATATATGTATATGGATAACTGATTCACTTTGCTGTACACCTGAAACTAACACAACATTGGAGATCAACTATACTCCAATAAAAATTAAAAAAAAAAAAAGGCAGTCTATAAGTCATTGTCACAAGGAATTCTTGTTGCCTTTTTAAGCCACAGACAAGATTTACCTGAAAGTAAAGAAAAGCAATTGAAGTTGAAATGTGCTATGTGGTAGCTTTTTTTTTTTTTTTTTTTCTTTAGAATACTATTTTGCGAGTATGTGGATACCAGGATACCAGAATTTCTGATTATGATCAAATTGTATTTGCTTTACTGTCATATTGAATGCAAAAGCATAGAATATTCTCATGTTATTGGAAACGTTTCTTCACCAGTGTCAAGTTAAAATGTGAACTATCAACAGTTATAGATATGCTCGCGCCCATGATCTTGCACATCCTGGCTCACTTGGCGCGGGTTTCGTCTTTCTTTTACAGCATAGGTGGAGAAGTAGGGCGAGGCCACGAAGGAACTTACGTGGGCAAACACTTCCGCATGGGATTCATGACGATGCCCGCTCCTCAGGACAGGCTGCCCCATCCTTGCTCCAGTGGCTTCTCTGTGAGGTCGCAGTCGCTGCACTCGGTCGGGGGCACAGACGATGACAGCAGCTGTAGCTCCCGGAGACAACCACCCCCGAAGCCCAAGCGGGACCCCAGCACCAAGCTGAGCACGTCGTCCGAGACGGTCAACAGCACGGCGGCCAGTAAGAGCGGGAAAGGCCCCGAGCGGAACGAAGGTAAAACCCGCCAGGCCCACTTCACTTAGAAAGAGACTTCAGGCCACGTGTCCGGGTCCGCATACTAACCAGCATCTGCCTTCCTCCCTGGGTCGCATAGCCCTGTCTCCCTCCCCCTGAGTCCTAGAAAAGAGGAATCCAGGGGGGATGGCTATTTATCTGGGTGTTGTCAAATGACACCCAGAAAAATGTATTTAATTTATATCATCGGAAAGAGGAAGCAGTATATGAGTTTTCTAGCCCCCTTAAAGCTTTGAATCATTAGAAAATTATTTTGCCTAGCAATATGTCTAAAATTTATATTTTCTTGCTTTTATTAGTATGATTTGTATGATTATAGAAGTATCATGTGATCATTAGGGAGCTTTGTAATGCAGGAAAATATAAAGAAGAAAAATTGTAATCATCTTTAGAAATGATCATTTTTTTTAACATTTTGCTGTACTTCCTTCCAGTGAATATGAACTTATGCATGTATGTGTGTACGTTTGTAGTATACACACACGTGTGCATGTATACATATTAAAGTCTCTACTTCAATCTCTGTTCTATTTCTACCTATATTTATATTTTTCCTCAGCCATGAAATACATACATCAAATATATCTTAGTCTCCTTGCTGGCCTATGATTATAAATTAGGCCAGGTTAACACCATATCTCACCAGCTCTTTAGCCTTGCTTGAATAAATAAATTTCAGCTTTCCTGAGTTTTTCCTGAGAGTCCCTTGGTGGGAGAGTAGTTGCAAGTGTGTTTTGATACAGGCGCATTCAGATTTTTGTGTGTCAGTTGTGGAAAATGCTTCAGGCTCTCCAGTGCTGTCAGTGGCCAGCTTGAGAGCATGGCTCTATGAGGTCCCAAGGTCTTTCTCTTACCCTGTCTGTCCCTGACACTCTCCCCAGTTGGCTCCCCTGAGCGCCCAGTGTTCCAAGTTTCCCAGTAGCTTGCAGCAGAGAGTGGAAGCCAGGTGGTCCTTTCCTCAGCTGGGTAGGTTTCTTTGTCACCTGGGATCCCCAGTCACTCACAAAAGCCCCCTCATCTTCTGCTCTAATCCTTCCACCGAAGCTCAAACCTAGTCCGTGAGATGGGTGCCCAGGAAGCATGTACCATCTTTTCTGGTAGCCTCATCTCTCCTTTCTCCCATATCGGTGTCCAAGTGTCTATTTAGCCAAAAAAAAAAAAAAAAAAAAAAAAGCCTCGGAGTATATTGAAGAATACAAATAAGTGCCTGGAGATGGAGCAAATCCATGCATTCTATAGGGAAAATCTCCACTTATGCTCAGTTTTTTCCTACTTCACATATATGTGAAAATACATCATGAGTGTGTGTTTGTGCAATTATATATGTGAATAACATGTGTATATGTATATTTACAAAATCGAAATCCTAGTGCATAGAGTTCTGTGTTTTATATTTTCAGTTATTTTCTTGTGACTATTTTCCATGGCATTCAGTTTGTTGGGAAACACCATTTTTAGGAGGGGCATATACATCATGAAACTTTATTTAATCATTATCTCTTTGATGAAGTCTTAGGTTGGTTCTGGTTTGTTTTGCTATAATGAATATCACTGCAATGAAGATGTGTGTGTGTCTGTGTGTCTGTTTGTTTGTGTAACTCTATTGTTCCTCTGATGTCTTGGAATAGATTAGAATTCTGAGCTTTTTTTCTCATGAGTTATGGTCACCAGTATGTCCTTCAACTTGTAACACATTGATCTTTTAGAGACAATTTAGGTGTTTCATTTACTTGTTAATAAACTAAAAGGCTCTAGAGATCTGCCTTTTGTAAATTTTAAATATTGTTCCTAAGTTTCCTCTGCTATTGATATACGGTGCTTTGCATTTCTCTTTATATCCTGTGATCTTGTTGCCAAAAGTTGCCCCTTTCCTACTTTTACTGCCAGAAAACTGCATAATTATCTACATTAGATTGTTTTCAAAAGCAGGTTACTGATTTGGAACAGTGGTCTCTGAATGATGAGGGCCTAGAATGATTCAAGAATAAAGAGGAATAAAAGACCCATTGGAAGGGGAGGGGAAAATGAAACAGACAAGGCAAGCAGACAGTAAGGTGTGTGTTATCAGGGGTGTAATGTTCCTGGAAACATTCCTGGAAGCAGTGTAACGTATACACTTCCGAATAGCACCCCCCAGGAAGGGGACCTGGGGCATTCAAAGTAGACACATGTGGAAAATCATGATTGTCCCACAGAAGAAACATTTGAGTGGTGATTCAATTGTCTTAAGAATAGAACTCATTACCATTCATTTGAGATGCTGTAGGTAGCTAATTCCTGAAGTAGAGAAGCTCATAGTTCTTTCAGATCCCTTCACCATCTAAAGATCTAAGCCTCTAAATAGCTAGTTATCAAACAGAAGACAGCAGCTCTGTTATCTTTATGCCTTCTGAGGACAGAAGAGGAGACAGTGAGTAAATTACAGCAGCAGCAAAGACTTATCTCAGACTTGGAAAACTACTTTATGGTCAGTGAGGCTTATTAAATACCAGGTTCAAGTTCAACATCTTTCCTCAGAAGGACCTCTAAGGGTGGGTTGAGGAGCCTTCAGCTGTAGTGCCTCTTTGAGGGTGGTCAATGGACCAGATGGACTATTTAGATTCAGTGCAGAAATGGTCAACTTCTGTGGAAGAGTGATTCTCAGTGCAAATTTCACCTTCTCTTCAGAACACTTAATCAAAAGGCAATTGCAAAACTGGATATATTCAAATCTCTTCTACCAAGTTATGAATTCAATAACAGGAGAGAATCAGGGCTCAGTTGAGACATGGGAAAAAAATCTTGAGTCCAAATGCATGCATGCATATGTGTGTACTCAAAGCCAAAATTATATAAATATGTAGATTGTTCTTTTATGAATCCTCAGTTCTTTATAATTGTGAGTTAACTGGAGTTCATTACGGAACATATGTTTTCTTTACAATTTTTCTAGCTATCAAAATTATAACAAAGATGAAAAGTGACTTTTATAAATCTTAGTCTGTCTTTTTGCATTAAATGTCAGCAAAATCAAAATATTGATTCAGTGGCATTAGAATGATTTCCATGGTAACCAGCTTCTATTTAAGTAGGGGCTTATGACTTCCTTGTGGTTAAAAGTAAAAAAGAACTGGACCTGTAGCAAAACAGCTTTTCAGAGTAGGAAAAAAATAGTTTAGTTATGAATACAACCAAAACTCACATACCAAGAAAATTATAATTTAGCTTTTAAAAATTGTAATTCTGTCATATTGAAAATATATATTTACTATTCTATTTTAGGATCTGTTATAATAACACCTTTAAAAACATGTACAGTAGAGAAGATAAATTGATCATAAATATGTGATAAATATTTTAATTGCCCTTTGTATTGCTTCAGTGTTATACCTGCTTAGATTGAGGAAAGATCAGATGAAATGATGGGAGTTAACTAGAAAGGAGGAGAGGCCTGAGAAGCTGTGTCTTGTGTAGGATGTAGAAAAAGCAGGAACCGTGCAAATTCGCATCCTGCGTTCCCATTGCTCAGGTCAACACGTATCCCATTTCTCAGCAGCATCATTCCTAGACATGCTCTGTGGTGCAGGCAAAAGAGACTGTAGTTAGAATCTACAGGCCAACATTGACTTTGGGCCGGTGATCTAATGAGACTGTTTCTTTACCTTTAAAGTGATTATAAAGCACTGAAAACTGATCATACTGCCTCCCTCACAGGCTTATGACAAGCCAGTGGGCTAATGGCCACAATGGGGCATGATAAAAAGAAATTGCTATACAAATGTAAGTTCATAGGATTTTAAATGTGTACTTACTACCTATTAATAGGCTTGAATAACATGACATTTTAGTTTAGTGTAGCATATATATTAAAAATAAATAGGAGGTATAAGGCCTTTATTATGTTGAGGTTGGTTCCCTCTATGCCCACTTTCTGGAGAGTTTTTATCATAAATGGGTGTTGAATATTATCAAAAGCTTTTTCTGTGTCTATTGAGATGATCATATGGTTTTTATTCTTCAGTTTGTTAATATGGTGTATCACATTGATTGATTTGCGAATACTGAAGAATCCTTGCATCCCTGGGATAAATCCCACTTGATCATGGTATATGATCCACTTAATGTGTTGTTGGATTCGGTTTGATAGCATTTTGCTGAGGATTTTTGCGTCTATGTTCATCGGTGATATTGGCCTGTAATTTTCTTTTTTTGTGACATCTTTGTCTGGTTTTGGTATCAGTGTGATAGTGGCCTCATAGAATGAGCTTGGAAGTGTTCTTTCCTCTGCAATTTTTTGGAAGAGTTTCAGAAGGATGGGTGTTAGCTCTTCTCTAAATGTTTGATAGAATTTGCCTGTGAAGCCATCTGGTTCTGGACTTTTGTTAGTTGGAAGTTTTTAAATCACTGTTTCAGTTTCAGTATTTGTGACTAATCTGCTCATATTTTCTATTTCTTCCTGGTTCAGTCTTGAAAGGTTATACCTTTCTAAGAATTTGTCCATTTCTTCTAGGTTGTCCATTTTATTGACATATAGTTTACAAAACAGAAACAGACTTACAGATATCGAAAACAAACGTATGGTTACCAAAGGGGCAACGAGGGAGGGAGGATAAATCAGGAGTTTGGAATTAACATACACACATTACTATATATAAGATAAATAACCAACAAGATCCTACTGTATAGCACAGGGAACTCTACTCAATATTCTGTGATAACCTATATGAGAAAAGAATCTGAAAAAGAATGAATATATGTACATGTATCACTGAATCACTTTACTGTATACCTGAAACTAACACATTGTAAATCAACTATACTCCAATAAAAATAAATAGGACAGGAAAAGAAATATATTTAGTATAATGAGGAAAACATTTTTATTAAACTTCAAGTACTTCTAACACTTTAGACTCCTTTAAAAAATTTAAGTATTCTTTTTTTTTTAACTTTTTTATATATTGGAGTATAGTTGATTAAGGGTATTCTTTTTTAGAAGTATAATTAAGGTATAACATTATGTTAGTTTCAGCTGTATAACACAATTCAATATTTGTATATGTTGCATAATGATCACCACAATAAGTCTAGAAACATCCATCACCATACATATTACCTATTTTTTGTGATGAGAACTTTTAAGATCTATTCTCTTAGCTACTTTCAAATATGCAATCCAGTATTATTAACTGTATTCACCATGCTGTATATTACATCCCCAGGACTTATTTATTTTATAACTGGAAGTTTGTTCCATTTCACCCATACCTCCAAAGCTAAGTATTCTTAACTTTCATTTGTTTTAAACTCTTCTTTCAAGCTACTCTCAACTCTTAATTTATGATAACGCTTCATGATTGTCTTTACAAAACAATGAACTGGGATAGTTCTCCTGGTTTCTGATTTCACCTTCTAGAGATGTTTGGTAGAGTCATATCCATGAATTAAAAATTGGAATACCTGCAGGAACATTGGAATCTGACTCTCCTCAAAAACTTGAACTGTGTGGTTGAGCCAGAGCCAAAGGAAGGCTAAGTTCATTGTAGAATCACTGCCTTAAAAACAAAACCGAACACAAATCCCTCTCTCAAGGTTACCAGACAGTAGATTACAGCCTTCAGCTACGTTGCTTTTCATGCCGCCATTTATTCTGCCAATGCTTTGAGTGCCTACCTGGTTGTACTGGAGATCCGGTGGTGAACAGAAGTGGTCCTTTCTTTCATGTTACTTACTAACAATTTTGTTTCCAGCTCTCCTGCTCAGCTTGTTTCCCGCTATCTACATCACAAAGCAAGCACTGATTTACAAGAATCTTTTCTAGAAACCAGAAAATCTGGCATGATAACTACGTGAGCATCCTTCATGTAATTAGTTGTTTAGCTCTGGAAGAAATAGCTTAACACGTTTTAATAATGTGTTTTTTTTTCCTACAAAGAATATTTGTTGCTCTTTCGCTGTTCAGTGCTAACAGTTTAAAGGTGCCTGAATCTGATTTTGTACCAATGTACAGCTTCGTAAGCAACCTGTGAGCATTTGAGGAGAGAGGAGGAGAAACAAGTTGATTGCACTTTTTATTGTGGGGAATTTACAGGTTTACCAGGTCAGAATTCCAGTTTGGGAACCTGAATCAGCCCTAGTCAGGGCCAACCATAAACTTGATTTTACTTTCTCGATGACTAGCCCAGATTTCTGACCCTTACAAGATACTCATATAAAAATTTAAGACTGTTCCCTTTATGACTCAGCATGACATATTAGAAAAACATGGGCTTCAGAGGCAAACAGACATATCAGTGCTGCCAACATTTAATACAGTGTCTCTCACAGCCTCATTTTCCTCATCTGTACGATGAGAATAGCAATCCTGGTCTTAGGTGGTAGGTGGAATCTTGTCCAAGATATTTATCCAGAGTTCCCTATTCCTTGGTATATTCACCCTGGATATTCCCTGGAACTGACATACCATCAGTGGCCTGAAGATGGAAGGGGCCATGTGGCATGGAATGTGGGCACTCCCTAACAGCAGAGGGTAGTCTCTGGCTAAAAGCCAGCAAGGAAACAGGGACTTCAGTTCTATAACTACAAGGAGCTGAATTCTGCCAACAAGAATGGGCTTAGAAGTGAATTTTCTTCCAGAACCTCCAGACAAGGACCTAGACTGGCTGCCACCTTGACTTCAGCCTGAGCAGAGAACCCAGCCTTCTGGGTTCTGGCCATGCCAAGACTTCTGATCTATAGAACTATGAGCTAATAGAGTGGTATTGATTTTTAAGCTGCTCCATTTATGGTAACTTGTTACATAGCAATGGAAAAGTAATCCATTTTACCAATTTGGAGGCAGAAAAAGTGGGGTAAAATCCATTAGCAAAGCACATAGCTTAGAGCCTGAAGAATAGCAGATTCTCAGCAACTTTGCTGCCCTTCTTCTCAGCACTGGGCTGTATTTTCAGATAGCAGAGGGTAGTTAAGACAGTGCTGGTAGCGTTCCAGATTTCCCGGGCCAGACCTTGAAAGTAAATGAGATGATAGAAGCTCAGAAAATGCTGACATATTAGGCCTCTCGAGTATCTGCTTAACTCTTTCTGAATTTGTTTGGATCTTTTCCTGAGAGGGTACGTCCTTTCTCGCCAACAGTTTTTGTTCTTTCAAAGGGCTCAGAGATGGCTTTTCAGTGGTGTTTTCAATGACTCATTTAAATGACTGCAACTTGCAGGCTTAGTGCCTTTTTTCACATAACAAGTGGCACTTGTACGTCACAGTGTGCTTTCTAGAAGTGTTCAAAGCCCCATTTAGCACCACACTAAGAAAACACAAGGGAAGTGGAAACAAGCTCTCAAAATTTCCATCGTTTTGGCATTGGGTAGTGTTCTAGTGTTTTGTTTTATGGGATGAGACATGGGGAATTGTCATCGAAGGCCCACATTCCTGGGTTTCACTTTCCAGGTTGACAGAATCAGAAGCTGCTAGGCTTCCTGGTGTAAAAGCCATCTGTCATACCAGGCTGCTCAGACGGAGACAGAGCTGTACATCTAGTGTGTGATCTTTTCCTAATGTACCCTGAGACCCATGAATGAAACCGTTTGTAAGTCAAGTCATCTTTCTCTTGGTCCTGGCCATGGCTATTGATTCTAGTCCAAAGAACTACCCTGCCTCTATATGGTCTCACTCAACACCCTTTTAGTAGCAATCTGGATTTGGCCTCATTTGTCTCAGTGTCTTAGATTCATAAGAGAATTTTTACCCATGTTGTTTGGCACAGATGGATTCTTCCATGAGAGACCAATAAGCTCAAACTTCCCGAGTGTCTGTTGTGATCAGGGCATTAATTGTTAAGGTATTCTATTGCTGTACAAGTTGACACAAATTTTGTGGCTTAAAATAATACACCTTGATTATTTCACAGTCTCTGAGAGTCAGGAGTCTTCTCAGGGTCTCCCAAGGCTGCAATCCAGGTGCCAGCTGGGGTTGGAGTCTTGTCTGAGGCTCAGGGTCCTTTCTTGCTCATGTGGGTATTGGCAGAATTTATTTCCTTGTGGTTGTAGAACACATGACATCTTACTTCTTCAAGGACAGAAGGAGAAAGTGTCTCTCTCCCTTCAGGGAAGGCCTACATGTTCTTGCGAAGATCTAACCCAAGATAACCTCCCTTCTGATAAAAGCGGAGTCAACTGATTAGGAACCTTAATTACAGTAGGAAAATCCTTTCACCTTTTTCCATATGCTGTTACTCAGTCATGGGAATAAGATGCCATCATATTCGCAGTGCTGCTTGCACTCAAGGAGAGGGAATCATACAGGGTATAGGAGTCTTATGGACCAGCCTAGAATTCTGCCCACTTGGGGTGATATAAAGGAAAATATGCATATATTGCTTTCCCAGGAACTATCTAACTCTCTAGTTAAGATACTTAAGAAGTCAACTAGTGGAAAGTTAATTAGCAATGCAGAAAGCAAGCTATAATTCAATGGAATAATGTAAATACCAAAAGACATCTAAATAATTGGTAAATAAAAAGGGCAAAATATAACTCCCTTCCCCATTTCTCTCTTTGTCTTTCCTTTTGTCCAAATAAAAGAAGTCATCCCTGCTGCAAAATGCCTGAGTTTTTATTTTTGAGTTGAAAGTGAGAAAATCTCATTTCTCTTGGCCTGAGCCTTACCAAAGGCTCATGGAAGTCTTTCCCATGGAAGACATGAGAAAATATACTCCTCAGTCCAGCAGCTCCCAGGACAAAGGAATTCTGGAACATAAAGATCCAAGTAAATTATTGACACCAAAATGGTGCAAATATGAAGAATTGTAGTGTGTATAAATGTCAGTCTACTTGATCCTCACTGCCGATTTTCCTAGCTGGTGAGCTCTTTTGTTGACCCAATGGTCTAGCATGAGCCAGCACAGTGACTGTCCCCTAAAACACCTGATGGATGTGGGCTAGATAATGCACAGCATCTTTGATATGGTGAGGATGCTCCCCAGGGCTTTGGCCTGTTGATTTCTCCAGAACCCCAGTATTGTAGGGATTAGTGGTGGTAATTCATACTAAGTACCTTCCTGTCCTCTGTCTACCTGTTGTGTAGCATTTTGACGACAACATGAGACTATGTGTTCCTAAATTATGCAACTTCTGAATTGCAACAATGTCATCAATTTCCAGTTATGGGTAAATAGACATCAGAAAGCATATGTCCTCAAATGAAGAAGAAAGTACTAAATGTAACCCTCATTGCAACTTTCCTCATGGTCCCTGTTTTTGTTGGGCCTCAAACTTGGATAGGGATTTATCTCTTCTATGCATTTATACTGAAGCATTAGGAAGTAATGTAGTAAATTCTTAAATTACGAATTACTAAGATTTTGTAAGGAAAATGAAGGAAAGGAGTTGATAGCCTGCCTTCCTTAAATGGTCTCTACCTCCTTTAGCTCTCTTCTCTACAAAACTGTCACCTCTCCTCTGTTTCTCTAGACTTCAGTCTGGCCACTGAATCCTGAAGCTGAGAACGTCATCCTTAGAAGGCAATTCAGAGCCTCCTTGCACTTAAATAAGCATGTTCCCTGGGAGTTAATCCAGCCCCTTCCCTATCTTTCCAACCTCAGTCAGTATCCTTCTGAGGGTATTCCTGATAAAAACATTTTCTCCCATTTGGTTACATAAAGCATTTGATATTTTACCAAACAAGTTAAAATGTAATTTTTGTTTTTAAAAAGTGGCATAATCTCCTTTATACCTATACTGTCCACCTCATAGATTTAACAGTAATGGGAAGGAGTCTTTCCAGTGGGTGAACTTTCCTCAAGGCATGCTGGAAATTGGATTAGCTCATTTCAGAGGAATCTAACCTTGACTACTAATCTTACCTACTTCTAACCTTGACCCAGTGGCCTCTTCAGCCACTGTCCTGCATCTCTCCTTCCTTGTTCAGCCAGGTTCTAAAAGGCCTTCTGCATGTCCTTGCTCCATGTCCTCAATGCCCATTTGCTCCAGATCCTCACTTTATTACCGACTCCATCTTCACTGTGCCACTGAATCCAGTCTTGGTTCCCATCTCAGTGGCTTCCTGCTCTGCCCATCCTTTGCTGTTTCTCTTCAGCATTTTAGACCATTGATCGCTCCCATATTCCCTAAATCCTCAATTCCTTTGTTTTTCATGCACGGCTCTCTACTGGTTTTCTTCCTCTGACTGCTCTCTAAACCTCTTTGAGGGTATCTCTTGTTCTGCTTGATTCTTAAATGATGATGTCTCCAGACTCTGTCCTTGGCTCTTACCTTCTACTCTATATTTGTTGAATAAGTAAGTGATGAATTCTACACACTCTCCGAATGTCTGACTGCATCTCTGGACCCACATCTGTCTGTAGATGTCACAGACTCTCCAAACTCATCATATCTACATTGACCCAGCAGTTTCCTTGATGTTTCCTATCTTGATACTCAGTTTAGAAAAGTAAGAGCTTTATCAGATTGCTCTCCTGACCTTACTCTTGACGTCTAATCAGTTATTAAGAGTAGCCAGTTCTGCTCCTCGTACCTCTCCTGTCTGACCCTCTCCATCATTTGCACTCTTACTCTCCTATCTCAGACCATCATCATTTCTCACCTGGACAACTGCTCGGGCACCTCACGGGTCTCCTTTCCTGCAGTGTCACCTTCTCACATCCATCCTTTTTACTACTTCCAGAGAGGACTTTCTCACATGCATGCCTGATCGTATCACTATTCAGCTCGTGATTTCATCAGATCATGGCCTGTTCCTTATTTACCCGATAAAAGCACAACACTTTAGCATAACCTTCATCGTCTGGCCCCTGCCAGTCCCCAGAGCCACATCTCCCATCATTCATCCCTCTTGTAACATTCCCAAACTATATAATTTTCTCTGAACAAGGCAAAATTATTCCTGCCTCTGTGCCCTTGTGTGTGAAATCCCGTCTTTCTGGAACGCCTTCTCCAAATTAGTCTCTATGGAAAATTTCCACTCATCTATCAAGATACCAGTATAACTGCTACCTTCTCTGTGACAACGTGTATAAGCACATTTTTTCCGTGTGTACTTTGTATATAACTCCAGTATATCTATTGTTATGTGTTATTCTATGTGTTTGCCTACTTTTTGTATCCTAATGAGTCTAAACACTCCTTAGAAATGTGGACCTTTTCTTTTTGTCTTTGCACCTTCAATGCCTACCACAGAGTAGGGCTTAATATTAAGGTAAAGTTGAAGGAGCACATTTTGAATAACATGCTATTTCGTAAATGCGTCTTCCAGGAGGCTAATTGATACAAAGAGTCGTTGTACTTTCAAGCATCTTTAACGTAGAAAGAAGTTTAGGCATTTGGAGAGCTTAGAGGAAAAGCACAGTGATTCATGATACTCAGGGAGCAAGTACCTCGGCCATCCATCTACACTTCAGTCCCAGCTTTGTTTACGATACAGTAACCAGTCTGAATGATTGAAAAGATGAGATGGTTCTCCTTGCTCCTAGGTTTGTAAAACCTTATAATATACTTCCTCCATTGTTTTACATTTCTGAATCTTGGTAGGTACACAGATTAATTATGGGCAGGGGCGAAGAATACTGTTGAGAGGCTGTAATATGTTATTGGCACCGTGTACCCTTTAGTTTATCTTCATGTTATAAATCCAAAATGTTCTGCTTGTGCCCTTCAGATAAGGTTTAAAAAATCAAGTTTCTCAAGACGCAATAGAGAACTGAGATTTCTTTCCCTTAAATGACTTTTGGAAGGTGTTTTAATCTTTCCTATCCTTAAATACTTTGGGATTTCCCTTAGCCACTTATGTTATAGTCTTAGAGGCCAGGTATGTTGTTCCAGATTAATTCTGTTTTTCCATTCTGGAGGCATCTATCTTCTGAGCAGTTCTTCACTCTACTGTGAAGAAGAGTGTGTAAAGCCATTTTTTTAAGGAAGAGTGACTGCATATGTGCATAAATCTTGCCTTTAATTGACCTCCACAAAGCACATACTTATTGCAGAACGAGTGCTTTGATTTTATGGCCCTGTGTCTGTACTGAAAGTTTATATAATATGTATTGCTTTCTACATTTTTTCTTGTTAAGTGGGAGGGCAGTGATTTAAGACAAGCTCTTTTTAATTTTTTTTGCTATTAATGTGTATTAAATTAAGTTGATTATATGGAGCAGAACATGGGAACACATTGCCCTTTGGAAATCTCTGCTTTCTGACAACTCTATCTAATGAGAACAGCTGAAACCTAAGAAGAATTAAAAAAAAGCTTAGGAGAGCCAAACTCCTTCTCTCACTAAGGCTTGTGAATTTTATAGCATATTAATTGCAGGGTTTTGTTTTGTTTTTTTAAACTTGGTAAAATTTGTTACTAGGAGCAATGAATAAGCGTGGAAAAAGAAAAAGCAAGGACTGTTTTACTGATACTAAGGGGAGAGAAACAAAATTTAAAGAATTTATATATTTCGTATCAAGTCAAAGAGCATCAAAAGGCCTTGATTATAATTAGCCCCGTTTTACTTTCAGTGTTAGTGTGACGGCCCTGAGGATGTCATTAGTCAACAATTATTTACTGAGTATGTGTCATGTGCCAGGCACTATGCTAGGTAATAGAGAAACAGAAAAAAATATGTTATCTCCGCTAAGAAACATTACAACCCAGGGAGGGCCACTCATAATTAAACAGACAGTCACAGTGAAGTGGGATCAGTTCCCTGGTGGGGGAAGTACAGGGCCCATTGTGTGAACATAGATCAAGGGCACCTACCCCAACTGGAAGAGTCAGGGATGGATTCTCAGAGGAAGTATCATAAACTGCTGAAAATAAGGGTGCAAGATATTTTAGAAATATTCTGTATAAAAATACTTAAAATGAAAAAGTGTATTGCAACTGAATGAGAATGCTCTTCTTCCTCCAGAAAATGTGGCAAAGCAAACTGAGTTACATGCATGTAGTTCTAAATAACCAAAGTTCTACTCTCCATACATAATCTTTATTTGGGGAATTCAGATGTTTATTTTATCCTGTAGAATCCTCCATCTCTGTGAGATGTGAAGGGCTGGGTTATCTTTAAGAGAAAGCTAAGCATATACAGAGATGAAATTCAAATTGAGATACTCACTTCACAGAATAATAGACCTTGCACCCATATGTGAAATAGAAACAAGAGACATGAAAATTAGACCTGGCTTGTTTTTATGTATTTCAATTTTATTTCCTTTCTCCTAACTGTGTCTAGATAATTTGGCCATGATTGTTGACATGACATATAAGCTTGGAGGATAAAAGGAAATGTGTGCTCTATCTATGTGCCATTAGATCAGAGAAGCCAGAGGCATGTAGATCTGTCCCTTAGCTGGGATACTTTATCCTATTCCTAACCAAAAATTAGATTTCAGTGGCTGTGGAAATCTTTGTTTTAGCAATGTGTGCACACCAGCTTGACAGTGAATACTGGATTAAATATAAAATTAATTGCCACATTCAAAAAATAACCAAGTAGGAAGTTGTTGATTTGGTTAAAGTAGCAAAACGAATTTGAAAGTGTTGACACAACATTCTTATATGGTGGTAGAGGAAAAGTTATGTCTTAAGGGCTGAACATAGAGTGATGAACAACTTTTGTAATTTGTAGTCTAGGATTAGTGGAAGGATTACCATCTCTCTCAGTCCCCAAAGGATATGGCAATGCTGTCTATAGCCATTGAAAACAAGTTAAATTCCTCCATCATGGGCCAGTATGTTCAGAGAGGCAGCTACTTGTGATCTGTGAGACTGTTCCTTCAACAAATATTTATTGAGTACCTACTATGTGCCAGGTACTGTTCTGTGAGTTTGAGATACATCTATGAGCAAATTTTTGAAAAAGGTACGTGATCTTTAAAGTGTTTATATTCTAGCAGGAGTAAGCAATTGGTAAACATTAGACATAATAAATCCATAAATTGGCTAGTATGTTGGAATGTTATAAGTGCTATGGAAGAAAGAAAAATCTAGAGCAAGGCAAAGAGATCCAAAAGGCTCGGGCACATTTAAGAAGAGAGGGCAGAAAAGACTTCATCCTGATATTTGAGTTAAGATATTGGATGAGTCTAGATCCAATCAGGAGAGAAAAACCATGCAGTTATTGAACAGGGAATGTTTACTGTGAAGAATCATTAACCATAACTGAGGATTAAAGTAATGGATCAGGTAGTAAGAAGTCAAGAAGACTGCAAAGACTGCAGGAATTGAAGATATAAGGAACAGCCACTGGTCCCAGGGCTGAGAAAGAGTACCTCCCAACCTGGGTGAGATCCATGCCTTGTTGGGAGGCATAGTTGCGGATTATTGGATGGCAGAGACATCGCTGTGGTGGAACAGTGCTCTTGCTGGAAATCCATCCTTTGGAACTTTCTGAAAAATCACCCTTTAAGGTGCTGGGGAAAACTGCTCATAGGATTGTCTCATTAGAGGTACTCTACTACCTGGGGTTGGGCTTACTGCAGGCAGCTGATTGTTTCTGGATGTTTCAGGAGCCAAGTGCTCCTGAAGCTGCCTGCTTTGCAGGGCAGGAGCTAGATACGGGAAAGCCACCTGCACTGCAGGAGCTTGGTTAGTAAGCCCTGGAACCAGGAAGTAAAACCCTTTTGTGCTGTAACGTCTCTCCAGCATCCTCTACAAACAAAGCTTAACATTGTGCCAGATGGCCCAGGAGAAAATATGTAAAGGTCCCAGATCCCTTGTCACAAACAAGCAGAGAGGATGCATTTGGAAGTGAGAGACACTTAGTTGATAACTCACACGGACAGTGAGGAGGTAAGGATGTGACTTGGGGGCGGATCTTGAGATCTCCACTGTTCCGGGTGGAGAAAACAGTTGCTGCAAAGACCCAAAGGCAGGAGGTGTATAGGAAGGAAGTCAGTTGGGGGTGGGGAGCACTGTGGGTAAAAAAGGACAAGACCAGGAAGTGACATCAGAAAGGAAAAGAAGGTGAGACCCTGTAGAATCTTCCTTGTAGGGCAGCTTAGGGCTTGGCATCCAAGGGAGCCGTGCAGGCAATGGAGCAGAAGAGTGGCAGGGTGTATCTGTAAAGAGTCTTTGTGGTGACTGCGGTGAGGATAGACTCATAAGGGTCAGATATAGAATCAGGAAGACCAGGCAGGTGGCTACTGTTGTGATACAGATGAGAGAGGATACGTGATTAGACCAAGGTAGAAGTGGAATTGGTGAGAAATAGAAAGTATTCCCTTTTCGGTTGGAACGGTTACTCACAATCCTACCCCCATTCCTTCCTTACTAGGCCTATAGATATAAATGTAGATATAGATCTGGTTGTAGATATAGATACGGATGTAGATAAAGATATCTAGATACATTTAGGGTATACTTGTCCTATGTGTGAAAACGTTTCCTTGAGAAAAGCATGCTAGCACTCCATATAGATGAAACCTCATTAGATGTGTGCTCTTGATTGCATTTACATTTTTTTCTTGAAACCTGATATGTTGTATGCCAAGAATGAGTTTCAGTAAAAGATCTATAGGTGGTTAAATTATAAACATTGCAGACACAGCGAGTTCATCAAGTAAATAAATGAAAAAGGTTGTATTTATCGTCTGTGTTTCCAAAACACAAATTCTAGTTTAGAACCTATAAGATGTGTTCTAAAGGCCGCCTTATAGGGCAGCCACAGAGCCCTCCCCAGCCTTGCTTTGCTGATGCTCAGCCCAGGCTCTGCCCACAGCCTGGAGCTCAGTGTTCCCTCCAGCTCCCCAAACACACCCCCTCCTCGCTGCTCCTGGCCATTGCTCTTAGCCTTACCTGTATTGAAAAGCCGGCCTACTTCCATGTCTTGGCTATTGTAAATAGAGCTGCAATAAACATTATGGTGCATGACTCTTTTTGAATTATGGATTTTACATGGTATATGCCCAGTAGTGGGATTGCTGGGTCTTATGGTAGCTCTATTTTTAGTTTTTTAAGGAACCTCAATACTGTTCTCCATAGTGGCTGTATCAATTTACATTCCCACCAACAGTGCAAGAGGGTTCCTTTTTCTCCACACCCTCTCCAGCATTTATTGTTTGTAGATTTTTTGATGATGGCCATTCTGACCGGTGTGAGATGATATCTCAACAGATGAATGGATAAAGAAGATGTGGTACATATATACAATGGAATATTACTCAGCCATAAAAAGAAATGAAATTGAGTTATTTGTAGTGAGGTGGAAGGACCTAGGGTCTGTCATACAGAGTGAAGTAAGTCAGAAAGAGAAAAACAAATACCGTATGCTAACACATATATATGGAATCTAAAAAAAAAAGGTCATGAAGAACCTAGGGGCAAGATGGGAATAAAGACACAGACCTACTAGAGAATGGACTTGAAGATATGGGGAGGGGGAAGGGTAATCTGGGACAAAGTGAGAGAGTAGCATGGACATATATACACTACCAAACGTAAAATAGATAGTTAGTGGGAAGCAGCCGCATAGCACAGGGAGATCAGCTCGGTGCTTTGTGACCACCTAGAGGGGTGGGATAGGGAGGGTGGGAGGGAGACGCAAGAGGGAAGGGATATGGGGATATATGTATACGTATAGCTGATTCACTTTGTTATAAAGCAGAAACTAACACACCATTGTAAAGCAATTATACCCCAATAAAAATTAAAAAAAAAGAAGCTGTGTATTCTTAAAGGACTTACTTGTCTTTGTACCCCTACTAAATTCCCTGATGCATGCCATGTTTAATAAATATATATTGAAGTTTACCTTTATTTATTTGGAAAGAAAGCTGTAGAGATGAAAATTAAATCTACTAATTAGAGATACATTATCTGATAAGAGTTGAGATCATTCTCACAAACTATTTTCCACCATTACATGCCAACTTAGGTCTGTGACCTTTAAGTACTTACTCCAACGGAGTATTTATTGAACTGGGGAGTAATTCTTTGCAATATTCAGTATTATCTGTGGCCTTTCCCACCCCCTCCAGGTACAATAAAAGACTGACTTAATTAATAATTTTAATACTTTTTCATATCAAGCACCATTATTTTCTGTTAACTCTCATACTTCCAGGGATTATCACACTAGACGGATGAAATTGTCTATGATCCTTAATCTTTTAGCATTTCCTGAGTGAACTATAATACATGAAATATGCACATACCTTTATTAATACTCAAGCTGTCACCAAATGTAAGTGCTTAAAATTAAAATGTCTGTGTTTTAAGCAATGAACCTCGCTATTCAATTATGTAATGCTCATGTGTCTCCAGAGAGTAGGAGGTTTACTGGGGATGTCAAGTTTCCTGCAACTCCAAAATTATGCTAGATTGGAACAACACAAAAGTGCAGAGAGAAAGAAACGAAGTGGTTTTTATTGCCATATTCTGTAAGAACACTGAGGGGGAAATAACTTAAAGACATCTGATAAGGACAGGAATCATCCAAATACAGTGCAACAATGAAAATCCACAGCTTGACAAAAGTTTCTACATTAGGAAATGCTTCTGAAAACATTTATTTCAAACCTAAGAACTCTCCATCCTAAGGGATAATTAATTGTGAGCTAACTTGTTTGATTACCTTCATGTAATAAGCCAAGCGAGATACTGAATGGTTCCTGTAATGAGAGCAGATTTTCTCAGAACTTGGCCATTTGAAATAGTTTTCCCCATTTCCTAGAATAATACTGGAATCCTATCTGTTTGCTTATAGACATATTTTATCCGGTCTCTACTGTCACAATTTCCCGGTTGTGTTGTAATTATCCCTTCACATCTGTTTTTAGCTCTAAGCAGGGAACTCCTGTAGGACAAGAATCATATTAATCCAATATATGTTTGGTGCTAGTAAGTGTTCAATTAAATGTGTTGAAAGAATAAGAGAATCAAACATAACTCTTATGCCTCTAGATTGAGTAAGTGAATATATGATGGAGTTATTACTGCGATGGGAAAGATTAGGAAAGGACTGAGTTTCAGGTTGATATGCTTGAGAGATGTTTGTCAGATATTCAAGTGGAGATAAAAAGTGAACAATTGGGTATAGTTCTCTGGGGAATTGAAGTAGAAATATAGATTTGGTGGTCATTAGAATAAAGATGACATTTAGCCACTGAATTCGACAGAATCACCTTGGGAGAGAAAACAGAGGAAGATCAGAGGGTTTGGAAACAACCCGTGTGTAACTCAGATTCAGTTAGGTGTGAGAGAGGTCAAGAAAGGAAAGAGGATAAGTAGCCAGTAAGTTAGGAGGAAAACATGAGGGTAATTTAAAAGCCAAGGGACGATAAGGTAAAAAGATATAGTGATGAATGGCAACAAGTCATTGAGAGCTTAGCTAGGTTGGGGACAGAAATGTGCCTATTCGATCTGGCAATATAGGGACAATATAGAGGCCAAATGTGCCTATTAGGACTGTCCTATTAGATCAGGACAAAAATAATTTGGGGACTGGGGGAGGCAGAAGCTGAATTGAAAGGGGATTGAAGAGAAAATGGACTAAGAGGAAGTGGAGAGAAGGCAAATGTAATTTTTTTGAGAAGGTAGGCTATGAAAAGAAGCAGAGAAATGGGGTGGTAGCTGGAAGGAAATGAGGGATAAGGGTAAGATACGTGTACATACTGTGTGGATTACGGGGGGAATAAGAGCGTGTTAGAATGGCGATAAGCAGGATCTGGAAGAGAGGGAAAGACTACAGATGGTGAGAGAGGAGGCAACCGAAGGAGGAAAGTGCCCCTCCAGTTGCCAAAGGTCTTGTATGGGATTAGGGCTTTTTTCCTCTGTACTCAAAGAAGAGAAAATGAGGAAATGGGTATAAATTCTGGTTTGTGTCTTAATTTGGTCCTGAGACTATGGAAATTTCTCTCCCATGGGGTTCCAGTAATCTTTGGCTAAGGAGCAAACCACCCCATGGCTTTGTGGCTTGACAGTGATTTATTATTTCTTATCCTGGGGTTTGACTGGACTCAGCTGAGTAGTTCGGCTCCAGGTAGTGTAGCTGAGGTCACTCATGATACCGTTTTCAGCTGGGAGCTTGGCAAGAAGACAGTCTTTCACCCTTCAGGGTCTTTCTTCACGTGGGCTCTTACGAGTCTGTAGTCTATCATTGTAGCATGGCAGCTGGCTTCTAAGAGCAATTATTTCCAAGAGGACACATCCGATATTCAAGTATTTATACTGAGATTCAAGTATTTATCTGCTTGCATCATACTTGTTAATATCCCCATTGGCTAAGCAAGTCTTATGGTCAAAATTAGAGTCAAAGTAGGAGAGACTATACAAGGCCATGCATGCCAGGAGGTGAAGTTCATTGGGAACCACTTCATTTTTCATTCTCATGGACATAACCATTCTTTTAAAGGTTCTGATATCAAAAAGGGTCTATGCATCCCATTTTGGGCTTTATAATGAGGTGAAAATTGATCAAATTTTATCAAGAATTTAAAAGAGTGTTTTATAAAAATGAATTTTAAAAAAGGCATTTAATTAGGCTATGATAATCTGGTCCTGATCCCTTAGGCTCCACTGATGTTCCTTTTTTGTAGTAAAATTTTCAGTTTTCAGTGGTAATAAAACAATAAGCTAAGCAATACATATTCTAAAGTAGCCCACGCTTTTCTTTCAGTTGTCCTCCTATGGCCTTAATGAAATTATTTGTAGTATAGAAATATTCCCCAATCCAAAAACATCTATAAAACTGCCATCCAAAAACATTTATCTTAGGAATAGCTAATGCACAGATCATGGGAATTTTGAGCACCATTTGTGAAATAATCACAGTTTTCTAACTGCAGTATTATAGCTGTTTATAGAAACTACAAGCATTTTCCAGTTTTCCTTCCCAATTTTTTGTCTTTACTTATTTTCTATGGAAAATATGTTAGTGTTTTTGGAATGGCTTTTAGAGGATCATTTGTAGCCTGAAATAGTCATGTTCAAGCTTTATTCCAGAAGGATTTATGTTTTGACCAGGCATTCGGAAGGAGGTGTGAGCAGACAAAATAAATATAGGCTAGGGTGGGAGGGGAAAAAGAAGCATTTTGTTTCATATGTTTTAAAAATACATTTCATGCACCTGAGTTGGGTTTTTATTTTATTTCCCATTCTTTCTCTTTTTCAAATTATACGTAGAACAAGGTCAGGTCAAATTTGGGCCGATCAGTGAACAACCTCCTTTTCCCTTTCCTGGGCCTGGTCTTTTTAGTATTGCCCTTAGAACCAAAGATTCTTTGTTGTTAAGATCTTTTAGTCACAGTCTTAGGTTAATAATAACCTCTTTGATCTTTAGGGGTCACCAGAACCTCCAGATTTAAGGTCCATCCATCTAGTTATCAGTGGTAAATGGTATAACTAATGGTTCTGGCACATATGCCAATGGATGCCACAGTAGGCTTTTCTGAGGACATGGAAGTATGCCTTCATCCTGTCCTCAGAGGACCACTTCCATACAAACCAGTCTAAACCTGATTAGTCCCCTTTTCTTTCTCTGCCTAATACTAACAACAGTCAAAATCATATAGAGCTGATGTGAGTACAACAGGAACCCTAGAGATTCTAGAGTCACCCTGCCAGCTGGTGAGGGATGCAGATGGAACAGCTCGTTTGGGGATGTTCCTCTCTCCCTCCATTTCTGCTCACCCTAGGTAGGGAACATCTAAATATTAGTTAAGTATGTACCCCTCCACCTACACAATCACACAAATCCTGATACCACAACCCAACGATCCATACCCTGCTCTTGGTTTCTATCAGCAGTTATTACCTTCTAACATACCATATAATTTACTTATTATGATTATTTATTGTCTGAGTGTTATTAGTATAAAAACTCTCTGAGGGCAGGGATCTTTTCACTGATGGATCCTCATGAGCTAGAACATCTACAGATTTGTTACATTTATTCATAAGAATGAATGTAAAATGTTATAATACTGGAGATCTAGCTTTTAAAAAAATGAACATTCTCTTTTGAGGAACAGTCTCTTAAACAAGCAAAAACTTTTTCTCTTTCTGAAATAATAATCCTGTGCATTTGCTTGAATAATTATGTAATACATATAATTTTGTTGCAGTTAAAAGCATTACAGAGGCTAATAGCAGAGGTTGCAAACTAAATTTTAGTAGCTTAACAAAATAGAAATTCTGTTATTGCTCATGTAACAGTCCAAATGTGGGTGTTTATGGTTGGGTGTTGCCTCCCCACATATGGTAATTCAGATACCCAAACTTCTTCAATGTATGGCTCTCCTGTTTGTGGGACTCCTCAGTCACCAGTGTCCAGCTGGGTGGAGGAGAAAGAGATGGATTCTTAATCACCTTGGACTTGAAGATACACACATCACTTCCGTTGATCCCATCCCTTTAATCAGAATTGTCACATGCCTCCACCTGGGCACAATACAATATGTAGCCTCTGTTTGGGCAGCTCCTTCCTATGAACTGCTCTATGCTATGGGAGGGGAAGAATAAATTTTGATGAATTGTTTACTATCTCTGTTACATTTCATGACCAAGTTCTCCTGTAGCATGCCTTCCCATTAACAGGCTATATTAATGAGGTTTACTGTCATACTAATGCATGATAACTTGAAGAATATGATGGGTGACAACATTGCCTCTGGCTCTTTTCAACTTCAGGCCATAAATCAGGTTCAGGTGTGCCCCAAATGTCTCTTATGCTGGGACATAAGCTAAGCAGCAGCAGTACTGGGGGGCAGATTTTCCCCCAGCATGATTGAAATGAGCATGATTGAAAAAGGCCATGTCAAACCACATATATCTAAACCCTCTTCTGAGTTATAGAATAGATTAGGTCTGCACTAATTTCATTGACCAGTGCAACTCACATGGCTAAGCTCAACAATGTAAGGAAGACTATTGCCCCCATGGTATGTAGGGTGTGATAGGGAAGTAAATGTCTGATAACAAATAACATCCCCACAGGCTTATGTTGAATAGATTCAAACATAGAACTGGAGTTTAATATGGCATCTCAAATGGTTTCACCTGAGAATAGAGGATGCACTGAAGTGAAGCATGCTTAATATTCAGAGATCACAGGTTAGGAGAGACTATTTTGAATTACCAGTTCCCAGAGCCAACTTCTTATTTCCTTATATCCTTATATACACAATAATCCCAGCTTTTCTACTGTCCAACACTGCCTTTGTACTCCAGTCTTTTCAGGCTAGTTCCTGTGCTCTTCATACACCAAAATCATTCTCCGCTCTGGATTTTGGTTGGTGTTATTATTTGCATGGCGACTATCACCGGGAATTCTTGCTTCTTTCCATCTCTCTTAATAGCCTCCCATTGAGGACTTATGAAATCTCACTATTTCTTTGAAGATTTCTTTACCTTCCGGGCATTGACTGTCTTCTTTCCTCTCTGCTCCATCCATCCATCCATCCATCCATCCATCCATCCATCCATCCATCTGTTCAACAATATTTAATGCTGCCTAATATGTATTAAGCATTCTTTTACAAAATGGGGATGTAGTATGAATAAGATTAAGAAAAACTTCAATTTCCTGGAGTTTATATTTTAGTGGAGAACATAGGTACATGAACCAAAACACAAATATGGTTTTAGATACTGCTAATACTGTGAATCAATGGAAATGGGGAAGTATGACTTGTGGGGGCAATGAGCAACTTGGGTGGTCCGAAATGACCTTCTCAATATTTCAGCTGAGAACAAAATGTTGAAAACAAAACAGCCCATGAAGCTATAGTCAAATATGCAATTCTAATCAGAGTCAGCATACCAAAAGAACTTGTAAAGTATCTCCTTTTTTCCCCCTGCCATCCATTTATTATATTTAAGTTGTTGGGTGAACACAAAAAGGGCCAAGTAGAATACGCTAGGCTGATTGGCCGGGTCTATAATTTGTTCAGTTATTTTAAGATTAGGTGGAATTACCTTGTTTGAAGGGCCTTTATTTTATAACAAAGCCACAGTTGAGCAAATACGGTAGAATAATATTGCCTAATATATTAACATACTAATTTAAAAGATCCAGGGGAAAACGAACAAAGGTCATAGTTTATATTACTTCCTTACCCTGGTTTTCTTGCCCTTTGTACTGTTTTTGGTGCTGACTGGTTTGATGGTGTGTGATTCTCCAAGGGGATGATCTGACAGTGAAGGGAGGACTAACTTTTCTCCACCAACACTCAAGGTATTTTGGATTCTAATTAAGAACTAGTGATCTCAATAATAAAATTAGGATTTGAGATTTCCACCCTTGGCTTCATATTAGTTTCCTATTGCTGCTATAACAAAATACCACAGACCTAGTGGTTGAAACAACATGAATTCATTATCTGATAATTCAGTCTGACATGAGCCTCACTGGGCCAAAATCAAGGTGTTAGTAGGGCTGCATTCCTTTCTGTAGGCTGTAAGGAGTTATTCCTTTCCTTGACTTTTCCAGTTTCTAGAGGCCACATAAAGTCCTTGGTTTATGACCCTCTTCCTCCATCTCCAAAGCAAGTAATAGCTGTTGAGTACTTGTGACACATCTCTCTGACCAACTTCTGTCATCACATTGCTTCCTCTGACCACAGCCAGGGGAGAGGCCCGCTGTTTTAAAGGTTCGTGAGATTAGATGCACTTACTGGCTAATCTCTTCATCTCAGAATCCTTAACCTTAATCATATCTGCAAAGTTCCCTTTGTTGTGTGGGGTCATTAATTCATCATTTCCAGATTTTAGCACATAGGCATCTTTGGGTCTGCCATGACTCTCCCTACCACAGGTTTGCTTGCAATTTATGAGTGATGTCCATGAATGTGGGAAGCCTTCCCAGATAGAGCCCTTCTTTACTGATTCCTGGGAATGCATAAGGTTAATGAAAGTGTTTTCTTAGCACTGTGACACCACTCAGCTTCTGACCAAGACCTCTTTGTGACATGTTACTGGAAAGCTCCTGCTTGTTTGGTTTTTGTAACTGGAATTTGAATCACACTTTGAGGTTGTTCTATGACAGCTGGAGAAATTGTTTTTATTATATTGGGAGGTCGAGGCTGTCTTTCCCCACTCCCCCGCATTGTTTATGTTTCAGCATCATCCCCTTCTGTCCTTTGGATGGATTCCAAATTGTTCCTGGGAGGAAACGCTGGTGATAATTCTAATTTCAGCTGCTCTTGCTCTGGGGACTGATTTGGGCCTTGTATTCTCTAATCATAATCCTGACTTTCTGAAATATGAGTGTCAGTAGAGAAAAGGCTTGCCAACCCCTCATTTATTACTGAGAGGATGCTTTTAAGGAAGGTCTTAAATGAAGACATTGTACAAATGCCAAAAAAAAAAAAAAAAGGCGTTATGTCTAGGGATTAGTGAAAGCTTCCCATTGTCTGACCTCAATTAGAAAAAGCAGAAATATTTCTAATGATCACTTTCGAGACTCCTAAAGTGGCTGGCTGTATTGTAGTTAACTCTCCTAAGCTGAAGCTCTTTGCCATTAGTGATCTAGTAACCTCATTCCTTTACTTCTTTTCAGAAACTCCTCATGAATTGACGTAGGGCCCTCTCCTCAGTGACTATGATTGGATTTAAATGTGCACTTACTGGAAATAAGGAGGAGTAATTATGTGCAAAATAATGGAAGGAATTTTAATATTTCTGAAAAGGATACATAAACATATGATTAAAAATTTTGGATTGGAAAGAATTGGGGTTTCTCAACCATTTTCTCATTATGACCTCTATAAGGAGTCTTCCTAGATATATTCTTCCTCATCAACCACCATCCCGTGACATTTTAATACCACTGATACACTCTATATATGTTGATGTGCTGTATGTATATCTGTGCTTTATATATAAAAAGAGTAAGATATTTTGCTCCTGCCCCAAGAACCAGTGTTTATCTCCTTGAGGAAGATATTGCCCTGTTGTAAATGCATGATATAAATTGAAAGCGTACACTTAAAAAAAATTCTCCTCCCCATTTTTATGATAGTATAATTATTTTAAAAGTGAAACCTGATTATGATATGAATATATACATATGGAAAAACATATACATATACATATGTTTTTCCATATGTATATATGTACAGCCATACTCCCCCAAGTCTAAGAAAAATATACAGTATGCAATATATACAAAAATATAATTTTGTAAACATGACCATCTTTCTATGTCAATAGACGTATTATCACATTATTTTTATATTTTCAAAGTACTTCATTATATAGCAATAATTTCTCATAATTTAGGTGCACAGTACTGTGTCGGATATTTATGTTGTTTCTAGCTTATTACGAGAGAAACAACACTGTGTTACATATAGATTCTTGTATGTATCTTTTCATATAAGACTGGATATTTCCTTGGGATCCATATCTACAAGGGCAATCTTCCAGCAAATGCACTTTCCAAGGCATTCGATACAGGATGCTGAATTGCTCACCAAAACTGCGTGGTTCCTTTTAAAAGGCCATAATCATAGCAAAATTTGGATAGGATCTGGGTAATTAAGTGGTATCTTTCCTACCAATAAAATATTACATTCATAGCCAGATAATTGGGCATATTTTTAGAGGGTGTAATTGTTCAATTGGAACAGAAACTCTTGCAAGCCGGGACTGGAAGGAGACTTGTGATGTGTTCAGAATTTTCCATGTGTAACTCGGCTCAGCAAAACTAGGGGATTTTGTGGAGGAAGGGCCAGGAAAAATGATTATCATCCATGTTGTTTTTTGTTTGATCCCTTCTAATATCCTTTCTTATTTTTTATTATTTTTAAAACTGTCTACACATTTCAGCTCAGCTTCTATGAACAGATGTGCTGCAGAAGTTCGAGATGGCAGAGAGAGATGCAGGCTACAAAAGAAGTACCTTCCCAGGTTTTTTGTGGCTTCTCATGATTTACCGATTCAACAAATATTTCTTGTGCACCTAGTAGATGACAAGCACTTCTGCAAGCCTGGAGGATATAGCAGTGCCTAGAAACAGTCTCTACCATCATGAAGTTTATGTTTCAGGGTGGGGAGGCAGACAATAAGCCAAGTAGACATAAATAAATAATATGATGATAGTTAACGATAAGCACTATGAAGATACAAAGAAAGTGAGCAGTGGTGAGGGGGGTGAAGAGGCGGGGGATGCCTCTTTCAGATGTATAGAATAGAGAACTAATAAGGACCAACTATATGGCACAGAGACCTCTACTCAATACTCTGTAATGACCTAAATGGAAATAGAATCTAACAGAATGGTTATATGTATATGTATAGCTGATTCACTTTGCTGTACAGCGGAAACTAACACAACATTGTAAATCAACTCTACTCCAATAAAAATCATTCCTCCAATAAAAAAATAGTTATAAATAAATAAATAAAAAAGGTCAGAGAAAACCCTTTGAGAAGAATTGAAATGAAGTGATGGAGCAAACCTTGCAGATATCTGGAGGAAGAACAGCCCAGACAGAGGGAAGAGCAAGTACGAAGGTCCTAAGATCAGAAGATGCTTGGCAATTAGGAATAGGAAGGACGCCATTGTGGCAGGAGCGGGGTGAGCAAGAAGGACACGGGTAGGAAAAGAAGGTGGAAAGAGAGACAAGCGTCGGTTAATGTACGGCATTACGAAACACAGTGAGTAAGGACTCCACAACATCTCCAGTTGTGAATCATTACAATCATTCATTCAACACATATCTTAAAGCTCCTGCTATGTCCCAGAGCCTAGGCTAGACGCTGGGTATGTAAGGCGATGAAGGCAGTCAGGGCTCCCATGGAGTGAACATTCTGGGGCGGACACAGGCAAGCACAGAGGCAACTGTGTTTTACTGTGATAGTGCTGTCATGGGTGAGGGAGAGGGTGTTAGCTGGAGCTCAGTAAAAGTTCACCTAGACAGCTGCAATATAAAGATCATTTTTTTTTTTTTTTTTTAGTGGTAAGCAGTTTTTTATATTTTTTATTTAAAAAAAATTTTTAAACATCTTTATTGGAGTATAATTGCTTTACAATAAAACAATATTTCTCTTTTAGTAGGCTGCATACATTGTTCTCTTGTTGCATGCATTACGTTATTTAGAAATATTACATGAACTGCTCACCCCAGTCATCTGGGTCCTGGACTGAGGGACCACATCTTTTCATCTGTTTCCTTTAATTCAGCTCTGTGTCTGGATCAGGCTTTCTCCAAATTCATGGCAGTGAACGTATCATGCAAAAGACATAACTTAATTAAAGTCTGGCTTCCTGTCATTGAAATGTTCTGGACCTAACTGGAGTTTAGTGAAAAGATTAGAGGGTTATGAAAAACTCACCAGAAATCTGCAAGACCTGGAAGACAGGGTGGGGCAGGAAAGAGTGGGAACAGCAATTTGGATTACGGGTGCTTTTCCTACTTGTTTTGTCAGCTGTGAGTCTCACTTGCTGGTAAATCCTTAGAAATTATATGTGTTTTGTTTCCCCTTTAAATGGTAAATTCACGGTGGGGGGAAAGAACAGTTTCTGCTATGGCTTTGTGTGGGTGTGTGACAAATGATACATAAAGGAGGAAAACAATTCTTATCCTTCGAATCTGTTCACAGAAATACATAGGAAAATTTTGAGAAATCCAGGGCATGTGGCTTCCTGCTCATTCTAAGGGCTTTTACCATATGTGTCCAATGTCTCAGTTATCTCCGTGACTCTGGAATTTTGGTTATTGTTTTAAGCAGCGTGCCGGCATACCCACTGGAAAGCTCTTATTCTCTGCTCTAAGTGCTGTGTACTTTAGGGTGATTGTCGGAGGTTTTTAGGACATGGGTTTGATTGCAAAGAATCCTTATCTCCAAGGTAACACCGACATTCCTATTGGCTGAGAACAGTTTGTCCTCCCTGTTTGGGTCTTTGTGCTATTTGAATAGCATCGTAGGAGCAAATTTACTTGAGAACGTTCAGAGTCCAGGAAATGGAAGCAGCCGCACTGTTCCCAATTACCCTGTGTGCTTGTTCTATATAGTTTGTACCTGCTGAGTGACCCAGGACACCACCCCAAACCTTGCTCAAGATTGACTTCTCCTCACGTAATCTACCCTCTTGCACACCCCCGGCCCTGAGCTCTTTTGTAGTTGTCTTATCTCTACCTAAATTACCATCTTAGCTTGGAGAAACTTGGACCACATTTTTCTCCTGTTTTAATTGGGACTGCTTTTGCTGCTTCTCATACTACGATTAGTTCTTTCTACATGGATCACAGATAAGATGTCTGATGATGAGACAAGGTCTACCCGCTAATCTACTTCATTGCAAAATATTTTTGAAGTGAAATGAATAAAAAGTATTTAGAATGAATGAGCACTATGAAAGTTTACATCTTTTTCTTTGTAACTTTGCAGAAATTTTAATTCTCTTCTAAAACAGGCACTGTGCTGGGAGCTGGGGCTTCAGAGGTGAGGAAAACAAACATGATTTTCCTATCTAGGGAAGAAGGAGGATATTAAACAATCAGTAGACTTGCACCTAGAAATGAGGACACAAAAAAGAGGAGGGTTCCAGGGGAGATTATTTTTAGATTGAATTTCCTGGAAAGAGGTCCCTGGGTGAAAATTAAACCAAGACTTAAACTTGAAGTAGGGGATGGCGAGGGTTGGAGAAGGTTCTGGGAAGGGCATTCTGGGTGTAGTGAGTCCTTGGCGGGGGATCGTTGTCTTGGTCTGAATCACTGAATCATAGTGGCTGCAGCGAGTTCTCAAAGGGACAAGCACTGTAAACTATGGCTGGAGCAAGAGATTTGAGCCACGTGGTGGAAGGAAGGTCTTATTGATTGTAATGATTATGAGTCATCATCGCCAGGTTTTGAGCAGGGCTTGGGGAGTGAGTTCATGACATGTTCAGAGCTAATTGATTATAGTAATTACAGCTGTATATGTAAAGGATCTGATCAGGCATTTTCATTATCACAAAGCAGGGCATTTCTGGGTGTACAGGGAATAGCTAGATAGATAGACTCAGAAATGTATATATGCTACATATGTTTTACACACATATATGTATGTATATACGTATACACGCATATACATGTATACATACACGTATGTATATGTATGTGCATGTATACACACGTACATAGGTGTATATGTGTACACACACATAGAAATTCAAATTTGAGTTTGAAAGTACACTTTGAGACTAGGATTAGAGCATTTCTTTAGATTCCCATTATTATTGTGCAAAGCAACTGTGAGTGGAAGTTTAATTTGTAGATTAAAATCCAAGCTGATATTTAAGTTAGATGTTTAAGATGTGACTTGGAGATAGAAAAAAGACTCACAGGGAATAATCTGAGGACAATAATCTGAGAATGGTACAGACTGGGCAAACCATAATGTCTCTCTTTTCTTACATTTTAGGTTCAGAAATCATGTCAACCGATGACTTTATTGTAAAGAAAAGATAACAAACCTAAATCTAAAACTGAAACGGCAGTCGTCATACCGTCTGAGTAATAAAAGGCTAGATTCACATATAGCCCATGAATTTATCCAAGATGAGGAAGGCTAAAGTCTCCTCTGGGATGCTGCTTCCCATGGCCCACTGTTGGCCTGCCTGTTTGGAACCCCAGCTCTGAAATTACTGTGGATTGAACAGAATTGCCAAATAATAGGAGAAATAAGAGAGCAAAGCTGATTTCGGACCTCAGGTCCGAAAGTCAAGGCTTACGCTCTCCCATTGTCCAATGCTGCTTCAGTTTGTGCTGTGTTTTCAGTGATCCTTAAGAATTCAGAACCCAAAAAGACCAGTATCTGTTCCTCCTGGTCAATGAACTTCTGGTATGGGTCATACCATCTGGTCCCAAATAGAACCATTTTCCTCATTTGAATTTATAGAAAGGTAAATATGGAACTTGTACAAAGGACTTGCTAAAAAAGAATTATAGGGTCATCAGGGTTAAATAAAAATTGTACACAAACAAAGATAAATCCTTTCCCTTTTCCAATCCCAGTCTGTAAAGATGGAGGGTAGACTACACAGGGATAATGGAATATCTATAATATCCCAAACTCAATTACATAAATATTATACAATCTACATGCTCATTACATGCATAGAGCATCAAACAATAGGATGTTCTTGAGATGAGCCACCTCATCTTTTAGAAATATTCTTTCTCTTTTTTTAGAATCTAGTCACACTCTTCTTGAATTTGAAGCACAGAAAACAGCTCCTAATGTCATTTTGCAAAACCTAAAGGGTATATCTGTGGTTTGGAAAAAGGAGAGTTTGAATAAAAGGTGTTAATCTGTTGAATTTTCGGCATTGCCACACACATGCTGTGACTTCCATCCTACATTTTCTCTTTTGCTTTGATTTTAATTGCATTTTTAAATTAAAACTCACTCAAGAAAAAACATCTTTAAAAAAATTAAGCTGGAAAGAAGCTAAGAGTGCCAACACCGAAATGGTAATGTCCAGAAAATTCCAAAGCCTATATATCTCTAAAGGAAGGATTACATCTTCCAAAATAAATTCACTTCTATTATGTGGCTATACATAAGATATAACCCTAATACCAAAGGAAACTGAAATATTGATCTCATAGTTCAATGAACATAAAATCTATATTTATTTAGGCAATCACTCATTTTACAGTTTCCCAGAACTGGTAGGCTCGCGGGCACTGGGGCCATTAATTTTGATAGCTCAGTGCTAAATAAATGTGAAGTATGCGTGAAAGCGTACGCTCTCATTACATATCTTCCAACGTAGAGAGATTTTTAATGAATACTGATAATAATTGATAATGATATTGACTTTACTTTTTCAGCGCTTCCTATGACCCAGGCAGTATGCCAAACACTTCGGGTCAGTGTCTTTTTAAACCTTCACAACATCCTGAGAACATGTATCATTACAGTTACTTAACAGTTGAGTTCAACGAGGCTTACAAAGGTTAGAGTTGACTTTCCCAAGGTTATACAACTACTAAATTGGAATTGGAGTTCAGGCTAATCTGATTCATGAAAGAGTATTGGTACTGTTTTTTTTAAAAGTGTTTAAAACCCCCTTAACTATATATTTGTAAAACAAAAATGCATCATCATCTATAAAGGCAAATTATTCTTTGACTGTATGGCAACTAGAGTCAGATCACCTGGGTTCAAAGCCAGTTTCTACCACTTGGGCAAGTAATTTAATTTCTCTATAATGTAATCTCAGTGCCCATAAAACAGGGTTTATAATAGCATTACTTCCTAGGGATGTTGTAGGTATTAAATAAAATAGTCTCCCCAAAACACGTTGCCTGATACCAAAAAATGCATTCGATACAGGGTAACTATTCTTCTTCTTCTCTTCCTTCTTCTTTTTTCCTCCTCTTCCTCCTCCTCCTTCTTCTTCCTCTTCTTCCTATATTTTCATTACAGATGTTAGCACACATCTACACAACTTCAGTGAAACTGAATGAAATGTTTTATAGTTCTGTAATTTCATGCTGCTTCCTCTGTGATCTCAGATACTTTAAAAGATCACAGACATTTCTATCTTCCTATCTCAACCAGAACAGATTTACAAAGGATAATCCTCAGTAAACTGTATCTATGGAACTGCAGGGATTTGGCTTCCACAAAGTTGACTGCCCAATGGACAGGGGAAAATGTTCCAACCATTCATCGGATTTTTCTCCCAACTTAGTTTTCTTTAACATTGTATCCTCCTGGGTTGAATCTAAATTAACTGAGTTTCTGTTGGGTTCTCAGCATCACGCATTTTCCATGGCTACTTTTTTGTTATCACATTTTTTTCTTTCAAGGCTCAGGAAATTAACTTATTTGCTTACTTCCTTTCTCTGCAGGTAGTGATGCTGCAAGTGATAGCTACTGTGAACTTGTAAAGCTGATGGCTTCAAAATATTTGGGCAAAGGGATAAAGAGTTATAACCAGTGGTTTAATAACTCAGCTATGCCTAAGTTTTAAATATATGTATTACTTTCTCTGACTTGGCCTTCCTAAGTATCATTTGATTGACCACTATGTGGAGGTGATTGGTATGCATAGATAAAACCAAGAGAGTTTTTGGTTTGGGGAACCTGTAGTAATGTAGACATGGAGTTTTATTTAGGTTGTTTTTAAAAATAAGACTAGTCTTTAAGATTAAGTACACCTAAAAACTCTAAGGAGATCAACTTTCATTAAAACACTTTGAAAATGGAGGGAAGAAGGATGAATATCTGAAGGAATGTATGAGAAAGAGAATTGAAAAATTTAAGTCATTATGCTTACATAATAAACCAACTGAGAAACAAACAAGAGAAATATCCAATGTGATTAAGTACTGATTGGATGGTCATGGAAGATGTCTCTGAAGAAGTGACTTTTTTTTTTTGCTGAGATCTGAGTGCTAGGAAGAAACCAGCCATGTATAACTCAGGGATGTCAAACAAAAGCCAGAGCTGGACAGTAAATGGTAAAACTAGATTTTATTTAGGACTATTGCAATAGGGGAAAAGAGACCTCAGTATAGAACTGAGGTCAATTCCAAATACAGTATGGGGCAAGTGGGAATTATTAGAACTAGGAAGCAGGGTGGGAGTCATTGGATGGAAAATTACTAAGAGGAAACACAAGGGTAAGGGGGGATTTCTGGCTAAACTGACCTAAGAGGATTCTTGCTGAAGACAGGCCAGGATGATCAGACATCACTGGGAGTACGGTGGAGGATGGGGAACCCAATCAGATATCAAGGGTGATGAGATATTGAGGGTGGGGGTTTCTGGGTAAACTGGCTTTGGCAGGATTATTACAAATAGTAGATTCTACAGGGAAGTGCATAGATAGGCCTAGAGGAAGGTTCAAGAGCCTGACTACTGTTTTATCAAGAAAAGAGTTTTTGTCAGTTGTGGAATCTAATAGTTTAGCATCCTGTCTGACTGAGATCATCCCTGCAGAATGGTCTCTCTCCCCGATGGATACGTTCCCTCCAGTTCTTTTCTCTATTCCTTCTCAACTTGTGTAAAGTTTGGAATGGCAGGTGGAGTCTGAGAGGCTGCAGTAGTGTAGCCAAGGAAAGGCCCGCAATACAGCCACTCTCTGTTCTTTCCAAGTGGGCTATGTCTAAAGGGCATCCCATGACTAGAGCAGGGGGAGACTGGGAAACAAGATATTTCCCTGGGATGGAAATATCAAATTGGATATTTGTGATCAACTATATAAATAGAGTGAGTCATGTCTCTTTATGAATGCTGGCTGCCTGTCTGGACAGATTCCCATGCAATGGTGTTATTGTGGTGAATTTTCCCTGGTAAAGTATTGGCTTTTAATCTATAAACTCAGAAACTCCATCATTAGATGTCTAGAATAACCAAGATGTCAAAGTAGCCAAGCTCAAAAGAGATGGGTACATGTCTCTCTTTAGGCTGCTATAACAAAACACCGCAGACCTGTAAACAACAGTAATGATTTTTCACAGTTCTGGAGGCTGGAAGTACCGATCAGGCTGCCAGCATGGTCATGTTCAGGTCAGGTTCCAGGCGGCAGACTGCTGACCTCTTCAATGTCCTCACATAGCAGAAGGGGCTGGGGAGCTCTGCAGGGTCTCTTTCATAGGGCCATTATTCTCCTTCATGAGGGCTCCACACTCATGAACTAATTACCTCCCAAAGGCCCACCTTCTAACACCATGACATTGAATGTTAAGATTCCATTATATGAATTTGGGGGTGGGGAGGACACAAACATTCAGATCATAGCAGTGTATGAAACCAGAATTCCACCTTGCTGGTTTCTAATGTGAAATATATGCATAATATTTTGGAAATCACTCTTATTAAAAATTTTCTTGATGAAACTGAAGTTAGAGAAGGAATGACTCGTAAGAATCATATAGGTCAAAGCTTTAGGTTCTATCAGCGTGCTGGGGCCATCCCCACACAGGGATATGACAGAGGACCAGATCCCCTGGGCACTGCTGTGAGGGTCCACCATCTTTTGCTCTGTGAGTTTCCTGGTTTTATAATCCTTGTGGCTAAAAAGATCCCCTCTGTTTGTTCTTCCTTTACATATGTTAATACCTTCACTCTGATTTCAATCCAGTCTTTTTGACCAGAAAGTATGTAATCTCTTTTTATATCTCTTCTCTGAATCATCCTGTGGTGATTTTGTAATACTCAGAAGGCAATCTTACTTCTTTAATTTCCCTATTCTGGTAGGCTGCTTTCTGTTTCCTCAGGGTGCACACTGTACCCTAGTTCTGTGAAAATAACAATAGCATTTTCTATGAGATAGCTACATAAAACAGGAAATTAATTTTAGGATTTTTTTTTTCAGTTATCGATGCTGTGCAATAAACCGACCCAAAATGCTATGGCTTAAAGCAGTAACAATTTATTACTTATTATTTGGTGAGTTGAGTTGGCTTGTATAGGTAGTTCTTCTACTCTATGTGTCATTGGTTGGGGGTCTCTCATTTGGCCATATTCAACTGGCAGGCAGGATGGGTTAGAAGGTCCAACAAGGCTTTACTCACATGCCTGGGCTGTCTTTCTCCTCCATGTGGCCTCTTTGCAAAACTAGGTTGAGTTTCTTCGTAGCTTTTTGGTCTAAGAGGTTTTACATGGCAATTGGCTTTTCAGATAGAGAAAGTGAAAGCTATCAGTTCTCTTAAATTCAAGACTCAGAATATCACTTCCGCCACATTCTGTTGGTCAAGGTAAGTCACAAGGCCTGCCCTGATTTGAAGAGAGGGACATAGACCACCTACTGAAAGGTGGAAAACACACAAGGAAGGAAGGAATTAAGGGTGGCTATCTCGGAAGACTGTCTATCACAACTTGCCTTCAAGTCCCAATCTTTCCAGCAGGCAAATATTGCCCAAAAGTTTCATTGCATTACACCATCAGCTTGAAATCCAGGATTTCATCATCTAAATCATGCCTGTGTGGCACGTTGAGTGAAATTCCTCATACGCAAAGGTCTTTGAACTAAAAGTACAATTTATCTGCTCTACAAAACCAGACATAGACTGGCAGGTCAGGAGTAGGAAAACTGCAGGGTACAGTCTTGTTCAAAAAAGTAGGAGCTTGAGAGAGGGGAGTCACATAGAAGTCACTGGTTCATAGCAATTCGGAAATCCAGTTGTGCACATGTGCCCAGTTCTCCCTATTCGGGGGCAGAATTTATTGATTAGGGCCCAGCTTCCCCCAGTTTTGGTTTTCTGTGGTTCTTAGTTTTGCTCTCTGAGCTCTTAAATCTGCCCTTCGAGTCATCTCTTCTTGTTCATAAGAAATGCCCTGTATCTAATTTAAGCCAAGGCTCTTTCAGTCCCACTCAGCTTTAAGACTATAGTTTTGATCCAGTTCCGTGTCTTACACTGTTTCCATCCACACTTTGATCTGAATTCTGTGTTTTCATGGCTGGCAGATCCAGGATGGTATTACAGCACAGATACTACAATTCCAAATCTGATCCTTTTTGCACATTATCATACTTTCTTGGTCCCACTGTATACAGACTAAAGGTATTTGTAACTTCCATCCCTTTACAGACACCTTAATTTAAAAAAATAAAATAAAATAAGAAAGGAAGAATTTTGTGGATGGTATTATGGGGCTTGTGACTGAAAATAAAAATATTGCTCAAGCCTCTGGAATTGTGAGTTGTGAAAAGAGAGTTATTGTGAGCACAATTCTGCTGAAAGTGGGAAATGTGTCTCTCACCTTCTAGAATCAGCCAGTTCAGTATCACAGAGTGTGGCCATTACTTCTGTTCACTGGACTCTAATTTCCCAGTTTGAATTACCTATTTAAATATATCTCTATAACCAGAGCTCTTCAAGTATATCTCTATAACCAGAGCTCTTCAAGTATACCTCTATAACCAGGCCATATGATAATACCACTATAAGCATGGGTGAGAAGACCTTTTAAAATGATACTTTATGTCATATACAAAATAATGAATTACAGAGCTTTCCCCCCTTATTTCTTTCCTTTGTTTTAAAAGTTATAAAAGATTGAAATGACATTATGAGGTTTTTTTTAAAGTAGTTGATAAGGCATTTGTATTTCTTCATCAGTGATATATGGAGTTTGGGTTGGATAATCTCTAAGAGTCCTTCAAATTCTGGGAGTCTGTGACCAAAGAGACTTTCCATCGGGGAAATACCCACCTGTGATGTTGTCTCTTTTTTCACTTCTTGGGTCAAGAACATTTACAGACACCAAAGCCTGGTTTTACATTACACTTTTTTTGTAATATGGAAAATATTATTTCAGAAGAATAGCTTGACAAGGGACATGGCAGATTTCCAAAATTAACTCTGAAAGACAGATCATCTGGGCATGACTGAAAGCCATGCATTACCTTTGTGCTCAGATATTTCATTTCAAAAATGTCACTTTCTGCTTATTCAATGCTACTGTCATTATACTATTTTAAGCATGAAATTTGTGTCTGGAGCTGAACAGAGATTATTGCTTCTATCTTTGGACTTATTAGTAATGATTTAAAATTCATTCAAGAGCAATAAAAATCACCTTTTTATTGTGGTTGAATTTGGTTAAGTGTTGAAATTTGGAATGCAATTTTTACTGTCTTTTATTAGCAGTAGTTGAGCATCTATGTATGTAGATCAAGACTATTTTTAAGCACCTTCTAAAGAAATAACTTTTGAAACATGAGTTTTTTCCTTAATTTTTAATTCCCCAGGGTGATGTTAAACTAGAATAAATCATGGGGCAAAGTTGCTAAAAATTTCAGACTTTTTCTTATTTGGGTAAACAAAAAACAAACAAAGCAGATATGACAGTTGTAACAAAATTTCATATTTACTCAATACATGGAATAAGGTGAACCCAGATAATGTCCCAAATGCAGAGACAAATCAGTTCATTAGAGATGAAATTATTCCCTCCTCTGACTTTTCAGAGAGAACCATGAGATTGCAAGGAGGATGTGGAATGGGAACCAGACATTGCCTGGAAGAAAAGTCTCCCAATATTGAAGGAATGAATCTGTTTATTCATCCTGATTGGCTGTAATTTACTTATTGCTTTACTCACTAAATAATCCTCAGTTCTCTCATTTTAAATTTGGATTCATACAAAGGAAGAGGAGCAGGAAACAAAATGTGTTTGAATTATATGACTCTGCCTGCATTTGGCTCTTTTCACCACACAGGGAAGGGGAGAGGGAAGAAGCTTGCCCAGATAATGAAGGATTTGCTGGGCAAGGTTGGCGGGAGAATTGCTTCTGATGGTGGGCAGCAGAACCTACAAAACCTAGTGGAGCAGGGAGTCTATATGCCAAAGCAAACAACAACAGAAAACAAAGAGCATCTAGAAAATGGGTCTAATTAAATAGCATGACACGTGCCTTGGCACAAATCAGAAGTTGGAGCATCAGATCAAGGAGAATCAGAATAACAGGCAGTGTGGTGGAAGGATGCTCTTGGGTGCACCTGGGATCAGCATCTCTGTGTTCAGCTGTAATATGCTCTCTGTGATGTGGCTTCAGGGGGTGAGGAGGTATCGGGCAAGGGAAGGTGTGAGTTACATTTAAAAGACTGGGAAAGAGTTAAATTAATTCTTCAAGTAGCAAAGCTTATTAAAGTATTACAGTGCCAGAGGATGAAAAAGTGGGTGCTCAGGAGTTAGCTTTATAGGGTCTTTACATAGGGCTCAATCAGTATTCTCTTGTCTATGTCATCTCAAGCTGACATAACAAAATTCCACAGGCTGGGTGGCTTAAACAACAGACATTTATTTTCTCATAGTTCTTGAGGCCAGAAGTCCAAGATCAAGGTGCCAGCATAGTCAGTTTCTGGTGAGAATTCTCTTTGTGCCTTGCAGATGGCAACCTTCTCACTATGTCCTCACAGGGTGGAGAGAATAAGACAACGAAGATACCCCAGTGACTCCTCTTATAAGGGCACTAATCTCATCCATCATGAGGACCCAGCCCTCATGACCTCATGACCCAATTATCTCTCAAAGGATCTACCTCCAAATAACATCACATTGGGGGTTAGGACTTCAACATATGAATTTGTGGAGGGGACACAGTTCAGTCCATAGCAACTGTCAATTTTGATTACCTCAGAGTCATCATAAGAGTCACATATTATACTTAATGCCCCTTGTCAGATAATACCTGTACTTGGTTTGGTACTGAAGTTGTCCTAACAGTACAAATAAATTTTTGAAATTTCTTCATAATGAATAGTTACCTTAATTCTAACTATGTTGTGTTCTAGAATAGAGCCTTTTTCTTTCTTCCACATTTCATAGATATGGCGGGTCTTTATTTCATTTTTTTCTGATCTTTTGGCAAACAAAGTTGCATATTCTGAGTGCAACCCAAACATTGGTCTTGCCTATTCCAAAGGCCGTCTTCTAATCTATGTGGGAAGAGGGATGTTGGTTCCAGGGAAGAGGCTGCTGCTTCCCTGAATATCATGTCACTCTCAGCTCTACCACTGATCTCTAGCTTCCTGGGAATCCTGGGTTATGGTCTTCCCTCAATGCAGTGTTGCTACCTAGGCTTGGGCTCTGCCTGTCCTGTTATTTCTGTCCGTACAATAACCCAAGTCTATGTTTAGGGAAGGGTCAAAGAAAAAGGCAGTGAATTATAATTTGGGAACCTGAAAAAAATGAAAATCTTATTCTAAGTATGATTTTAAGCATATAATGAAGTTATCCATCTCATGGACACACATTCATTCCTAGCTTTAGGTTAACTCTCCATTTACAGAACACCTTGCTACTTCACACACCATCCAGCTCCTAGAACTCAATAGTCAGTGGCAGATATTCCTACAGTGTGAGTTACTTAGCCTAGGATGACACACTGAGGTGGAGCATGACAGGAAACAAGCTTCAGAAGAATAATCTGGATGGATTTTTGTTCTAAGTCCTGGCTCTTTCAAACTCCCTCCAGTTCTAAGTCAATCTCACTCATTAATTTATGGGTTTACTTTATTTGGGCTCTGATTTTTGTATGTAATCTGATGACCTATTTGAATCATATGAAAATTAACATGCATGGTAGATTTCAAAACCAATAAAAATTTATGACCAGTAGGAGATATAGAGAGGAGCTATTGGTCACTTTGGGTCCTGCCTAAAGAATTATCCGGATAGTTTTCATTCCATTATGTCCCTAGGCTTTTCCCTTTTGACACTAAAAGGCTCTACTGCTGTATCATCCCCCTGTAAAATGGCATCTAGTTTTTTCCTATTGTAAGTTAAGGAAAAGTCGACATACATTAAGAAACTTCCCTTCAACAAGCTGCTTGACTGTAGTGAGTGAAACCATCATCATGGGTACAATAGAGCAGAATATTTGAAAGCAGGAATGACCTAGAAAAGCAAAAGATATAGCCACTGCTAGAATATTTGATGGGGTCTCTTTCTCTGAAGGCATGATTGATGCATAAAGCAGCCACCTAACTAATCTTTAATCACTTGCTTCTCCTATAGTAAGTTTTAGAAAAGCTCCTGTGTCATAAGTTTTGCTAGTTGAAAAAAAGACCCAGAAAATTTGGGGTGTTTCCTGGTTTGTGCCTTGAGACCTCCCCTCCCTTCAAGCTGCAAATTATAGAGAAGGCTGTTCTTTTCTCATAGGTGTACACCTATAAGCTATACCGTCAACTTACATTATATGCTACCACTTACCACAAGCAACTACATTCTGCCACATTGCATAAAAATGATACTCATTGTAATCATATATCAGCACAATGAGATAATGAGATAACATCAAGACTCCAGTACTTTCCCTGCATGCTAAACAATTGATTGCAGTCACAGAAACATTGCCAGCCTGTTCCAGCCTACTAGATGGAGTCAGAAGTTTATGTTCCATTACAAGGGGGGCTTCCCGTAGGCTGTGGGGTGTACTTGTATGCATATCTGTTGTGAGTTTCCAGAAGTTATTCTTGAAGCTTACACATCATTCTCTGGATTATTCTCTTGTAAAACTGTCTAGGGGGTTCTGATGTGTCAGGGCAATAAATTCATTCCAAGACAGCATTTGGGATATCATAAGAGATCTTATGAACTAAAACAGACAAATACACCATAATCAACAATACCTGGAGATTTGGAGATTAACTTGTCTAGCCTCATAAAATGTTCACATCAATTTCCCCTGAAGTATCAGACCCATTTGTATAAAAGTTATTTATCTGAACCAAGACAGAGATTAAGTCTAGCAGGCTGGAACATTTTTATCCCAAATAAAAGCAAGATGTGATCATGTGTAATAGCCACATCATTTAAAGGGCTCAGTCCCCATGGTATTTTTGTAAGCATTTGTACTAATAGAAACTCTAGATTTTTTTCCCTAAGTTTCTTTGTTGCTGAATTCTTAGAAGTTGATTTTTATAAAATGTGTGATTGTTTTTATCCAATTGTGTCATCTGAAGTTTCTATTTAGGAATTCTAAGACAGAGGGATGAATAAGTCCTGGTCTTAATGCATTTATCAGTGTTGGATTATTTATATTAGTTTGAAGATACATATTACTACTGTTCTTGCATCATAGTTTTCTAAATATGGAAATGTTTGACTTTTGTTGGATTTGTAGTCTACGTCTTCAGCTTGAAACGAAGCATTAGCCCTCCCCTCAAATGTTTAGAGTAGTAAATCCACCTGAAAGTCATATTTGAAAGCTTTCCTATTGTACTCATCTATTTTATGTGTTTTTTTTTCTCCTTCTTCTTTTAGTGTCAGCCAAACCAAGACCCCACAGTGATGAATATTCAAAGAAGGTTCCTCCTCCAAAACCAAAACGGAATCCAGACACTCAGCTCAGCGCATCTTTTGACGAAACGTATATCAAGAAGCACGTGCCCCGGAGGACCTCACTCCCTCGGGACTCCTCCCTCTCCCAGGTCAGCAGCCCCTCAGGGGACCCCGAGGAGGAGGAACCCGTGTACATTGAGATGGTGGGGAACATCCTCAGAGACTTCCAGAAAGACGATGACGACCAGAGTGAGGCCGTCTACGAAGAAATGAAATACCCCATTTTTGACGACTTAGGCCAAGACTCAAAGTTTGACCTTGACCATCACAGTTGTTCTTCGCAGTGTGCTACTCCCACGGTGCCTGACTTGGACTTGGCCAAGTCCTCAGTGCCATGTACCCCAAAGGGTTTGCTCTGTGACATCCCTCCGCCCTTTCCCAACCTGCTTTCTCATAGACCCCCGCTGCTGGTGTTCCCCCCGGCCCCTGTGCAGTGCTCCCCCAACTCTGACGAGTCTCCGCTCACCCCCCTGGAGGTCACAAAGCTTCCTGTGCTGGAAAACGTGTCTTATATGAAACAGCAGGCCGGGGCGTCGCCATCCTCCTTGCCGTCTCAGGCCTCCGGCCACCCTAAACTGGAGAAAGACCAGGCCGGAGCCCTGGGACCCGTTCCTGCAGCCTCGGTTCTCTCCTCATCCCCTCCCCCGCCTTCCACTCTATACCGAACGCAGTCTCCCCACGGCTACCCCAAAAGTCACTCCGCCTCACCGTCACCCGTCAGCATGGGCAGGTCCCTGACCCCGCTCAGCCTCAAAAGGCCCCCGCCCTACGACGCCGTGCATTCAGGCAGCCTCTCCAGGAGCTCTCCATCAGTGCCTCATTTGACCCCCAGACCGGTGTCGCAAGATGGGAGCAAGATGGTCAATGCCTCGGTCAGTACCTACGGGTCGGCTCCGAGCGGCTCCCGGTCCAGAACGCCCACGAGTCCTTTGGAAGAACTAACCAGCCTCTTTACCTCGGGACGCAGCCTGCTGAGGAAGTCGTCCAGCGGCCGCCGCCCTAAAGAACCTGCCGAAAGTAAGTGCACAGACGCTTTCCTTTGTGACTTGAGGGCAGTGAACCCCGTGATGTACAGATAAGGCACGTAGTAGTGATATTTGGTCCTTTTAGTTGAAGTCTCAAGATGTGTGATTTTGCTTTCGCCATATCAAAGGAAATAGTGCGTTCTCATGGGTCCTTAAAAGCAAAAGACAGAGGCAGGGCAGTCTGAGTCAGAGGGTTGAAGATGCTACCCTCCTGGTTTTGAAGATGGACGAGGGGGCCATGAGCCAAGAAATCAGGAAACCTCTAGAAGATTGAATAGTCGAAGGAACAAATTCTCCCCTAGAGCCTTCAGAACGAATGGCAGCCCGGCCTACAGGCTTCATTTTAGGCAAGTGAAACCCATTTCAGACTTCTGCCTTCTAGAATTGTAAAGTAATAAATTTGTGTCATACTTTTAAGACACCAAAAAAAAAAAAAAAAAAAGGAAATAGTACATTCTGAGAGAACTAAAAGTGATGGTCTGCACAATATAACATATTAAAAAGAATCAGTTTTAAATTTAAAATAAAGTGTAAGATCTAAATTCTTCAGGGGCTCTGGGAAACTAACAAAGAAAACAGATCACTATAAAATTTTTAGGTACACGTCTCAATTTGGGGGGGAAATTATACATTCAAACATGGAATTGGTTAAGTGTTAAAATTATCTTGCATTAAAAGCCTGCTTGAGCAAATCTGTATTAGAAAGCCTTTGCTGCAAAGAAAGCAATTCGAATAGAATCATTACTTTTTTAAAAAACAATGAATGATTCTCTCCACATACTTCATGTTGTTACATTCTTACCTTTCTGCTAAACTAGAATAGGCTCACTATTTCCCTTTTAAAACCGTTGGTAATTAGCATCTTATTCCCATGGTACTCTTCCTATATCCATCAATATGTAAATTACAGAAAGATCACTAAGTCATAAATAGGAGGGGAACATTATATGTACCCCTGAATTTCAAAGGCCAGGGAATGTCTCTATCTGAATGGCTAATCCTTTTGTGAGCCCCAAATCACTGCCTAATGATATTGTAAAGTCAAAACAGATCCCAGTTTTCTCAATGTTCATTTCATTAAATTACACTGCTTTCTTTTATTTAAAAATGCCTTAGGGCACCTAAGCTGAAAATTAATCACTTACATCTCAAATGATCCCACCACAGGATTTTATTATTCTACTCATACAGTTACACTGAGTACCTTCTTTAAAGGAAAAGAACTCTTCAACATGTCTGAGGAAGATGATGATGACACTCCTTAGATAATTAATATTCATTGGTAGTTAAAAGCCATTTATCTTGTCTTTTTTTCTCTTTAACCAGAGAGATTTATGAAAGCATTAACCACTTAAATAATTCTACTCCCTCCCTCCCCAATAAAAACATTTCATTTACCTGACTGAAAGGCAAAAACTTCTCATATTTTAGACATATCTCGAATTAAATACATACATGAATACACTAAAATATTTTTTAAATTATTTTAAAAATTGAATTAAAACTAGGAACCTCCTATTTCTAGAGTGGTGGTTCTCAGCTGGGGTGATTTTGCCCCCAGGGACATTCAGCAGTATCTGGAGATATCTTTGGTTGTCACAACTGGGGGTGCTACTGACATCAAGTGGGTAGAGACCAGAGATGCTCCTCAACAGCCTACAATGCACAGGACAACCTGCTACAAAAATTAAAAAAAAAAAAAAGCAAAGAACAGAAAAAAAAGGATTATCTCATCCACAATGTCAATAGCGTCAAGTATGGGAAACTCTGATCTAGACAATTTATTAAAATTGAAAGTTTTTTCCATACGATTGATTTGGTTTAAACTCAGATCGAGTAAGGTTTTTGGGAAAAGTTGAAAAAAAATAAAGGAAAAGATTTTACTCTCAAAATACGTAATGGTTAGTATGAAATTAGTAGAAGTTTCATCCAAGAATTGGTGAAATTAGCCAATATTCTCCCTATCTACCAGTTTCTTTGGAGGATTCTTAGCAGCTCCAGCTGGCAGCTATACCAGTTAGCTAGAAAAAGTATATGTTAAAAAAAAGTGATTAACTAATGAAGTTATTTCAAGAAAAATCCATCTGTTAGAATCAGTCTATGTGCTATATGTCACAGACTTCTCCATTCGACTCCAAAATGAGCTTTATGTGCTTCTAAAACCAAGCTTGTACATGGAGAAGTGATCTAGGTTCTTTATAGCTTTTTAGAGATCCTAGGATTAAATTCCTTCCCATGTGCTATTAACTGTGTATCAACCCTTCAGAGGAAGGTCATGCCCTGGGTTACATGAATTCCAATATTTTACTTTACACAAATGGAAGGGAGGAAAAATGCACATAGTGTTTCTAATGAATAATCCAATGCCATTTACTTTTGATTCTGGAAGAAAATAGAAAAACACTGTCTGATGTTAAGAAAATCATAGGGGCTCTCAGAATCTTCCTGTAATCCAAAATGTAGATCCAAAATTGTTGATAATTGAAAGTTAACCTACAATTACTGCTGCAGTACACTCAGTGATACAACTATCCCCTCCACTCTTGACAGATAGGATTTGTAGACGCCTGCTGATAACAAAGGGACAAGATAAGTCATATGAAGTAGTATAACATTCATGACCCCTGAGTCACATTTGGCATTTTTTTTATATTTCAGAGATAAAAGTAAGACTGGTATTTCTGTGCTCCATACCCCTCTAGATTTACTGGAAATGTCAATTTTTCAAGTTTTCTGGTATTCAATTCAAAGCAAATATAATATTTCCACTTTAATTTAAAAACCTATGTCAAATAAAATTTATCCCTTCAACTTTTATTTTTAATACTCTATAAAAGATACACCTAATTTAATAATTTCATATCTTAAAGGCTTATAATTATTGATGGCGGTTGCAAAATAGGAAAGAGATAAAATAAGACAATAGTGGTAGACCATGAATCAATTTCATTTTGCTTCACCATTTTCTAAATACAGCCTCCATATTAATTGTTCTAGGAAGCATGTTTTTCCTAGTTGATGTGACATTATTATGTTTAACTGTATATGAGTATACTAACAATAATAAATTTAGTTGAATTGGTTATTATTAATATTTTTTAAATTTGTGCAGAGAGATAGAGGACATAAGGCATGTAAGAAGTTATTAACTTGTATTTTATTGCTGTAAATTTCTGTGTCTATATGAGAAGTAGGTGAAGTACAAATATGTTTTGTGGTGAATTTGGAGACTCAAATGATAATGTTCTACCTCTCATTTTTATCTTCCTTTTACACATTTTTATTTTATATATCCTTTGATTGGAATCTTTAGAATACCTAAGTCATGAATGGGCCATGAAATTATTTTATTTTAATAAATCAAGAGCCATGAATCATAGAAATTATTAGCCAGAATCAAGTGAGAAAAAACTCTTTCATCCCGTCAAATAAGAAATAGTTTAAAAATAAAGTTTAGCCTCTATTTAATACAAATGCATGAATGTATGTTTCTATGAAAATGTACAAGGCATAATGAAGGATATAATTAAATTTTATAATATACTTGAGAGAATGTGATAGAAAAGTTAAAAGTGGAAAAATTTAAAGAGAAAATTAAAAAAAGAAAGAAACATGAAACATCAAAGAGAAAAGACTAATTAAAAAACTGAGGCCCCAAGAAAAATACACACACACACAATGCACACATCAGGTCAAATGGACATATAAACAAATATAGGTGTCAACATATGAAGCACATACAAAGGTACACAGAGAACCAGAGAAGAAGCACCAAAACACAGTAGGACCAAAGAAGGATCAAAGGAAAAAAAAAAGATGCAAGCTCACTCATCTGGTATTGCCATATATATATATATATATATATATATATATATATATATATATATATATAAATGGTGGGTTGGCATTACCAAAGACCTTCATCATACTCAATAATATTCCACATTAATGGAGATACACAATTTTCTGTTGTTAAATCTTTCAGCCCTTTAAAAAGACTCCTATTTAAGACTTTGAGGTGTTATGTTACATTTTTACAATTATAGATATAAATGTGTCCTATAGGTCTGATGAAACACAGTTGGGAATCAGATGTAAACTTTGCCTTTCCATTCACTTCCTTAAAAAACAACAGCAGTAACAAAAACCAAACACAAAGACAACAACCCAAAGCAACCATCAAACAAACAAAATAAAACCAAAAAATTACCCCATGCCCCCCATGCCTTCACACACATACCTGTCTCAGTTTTCATGTAACTTGAGGTCCAGCGATGCCTAAAATATTAGGCATTGCTGGTGAAGCAACTGATCCAACTTACTCTTACTAATTTAATTAAAAAAATAATTTTAAATTGAAAAAACAATGATTTTGGAAGAAAATCTCTTAAAACACATTTCTGTATGTGTATAGTATCCCACTTTTGGGGAAAAGGAAGGGTATGCTAACATCACATAGCCGTCTTGATGATTCAGGGTCACTGTTGTGATCGTCACTGTGTGTGTACTATGTGCTAGTGCACATGAAGTGTCCATCAAGGTGACCTGAACAGGGGAGGCCTCACACAGGGGTGGCTATGATTGTCCTGTCATTTTTAGTAGTAGTGACAGCATTGATAGATTAACTGTGATGCTGGGGTGTCCTCAGGAGGGCTCTTTGAGGTTGTATAGCTGACTAACCCTCTACAGCTCTACCATTTAAGTTCACTTAAATTCTGTCTATTTCTCGTGGTTTTCCTGCCTCGTCTCTTTCTTCCAGGTAGTTCTATTGATGCACCCTCCCCTTCTTTCCTATTCTCCTTTCACGCTTTTCCTTATTGTATTGTATTATCACACCATTAATCAGTTGTGGACCAAGAAACCAGATACCCAAACTTGTCTGTGGAGCCTCTCATCTAACTCAAGTGTGTGACTTCAGGGTAGGGACTTTGTGACCTTGACTTCCAAAGGCCACTTGAATCCATTTACTAAGTCTTGGATGAAGTTCTTGGACCCATGTCTGAGATGGTCAGGGATATTCACTTCCCAAGAACTAAGCTGTCCTGGAAAACATGGAACGAATGTTACTTTATTTTAGGAGAACTTACACTTTTTGTTTAACCTATTGAAAATCATTTTTTTCAGTAAAATCTAGCAAGCGCACTAGCTAAGGACTTTACTTTCTCTCCTTTTTATTCCTATGAAAGCAGAGACTGACAAGGAGTGGGTAGGACAGAGAAGCAAAGGGGATGGGCAGGGAAGAGAACCCAGGAGTCTGGCTCTTTCATTTGCTGTGGGGAATGGGTGAGCCTTCAGCCCGTGACTGCCCACTGCCAAGCATGTTGACTTTGAGCAGAACTTCTGGGCGTGTGGTGTAGAAGCCACCTGGCCAGAGTTGGGGGGAGGCAGGATATTGAACCTCTGGGACACACAGATCCTTCAAAGGCATTTAGGAGTTGAGCTACACCCAGAATAACTGAAGAGATCTCAGAGGATATGACAAGGAGGATTCCAGAAGGCCTGGCAAGACCAAGGCCTATAGGTTCTGCTAAATTTCTTAAATAAAACCATGACTCTTGTCAGGTTCTTTTCCTGCTGTTTATTGCTTGCCTTCCTGCTGAGTCCCACACTGTGGCCTCAGACTGGTTTCTGCCTTAGCAAGACTCCTTCTAGTAGGTCAGAAGGAAAATTGAGCCTGCACCTGGGTTATGAGGATGCTCTCAGGCCAGGACGCCGGGGACATGCTCCAGGGAAGATCCTTGGGTCATTCAAAGCAGAGTGGGCGGGACTTCCCTGGTGGCGCAGTGGTTAAGAATCCGCCTGCCAATGCAGGGGATAAGGGTTCGAGCCCTGGTCGGGGAAGATACAACATGCCGCAGAGCAACAAAGTCAGAGCACCACAACTACTGAGCCCACGCGCCTAGAGCCCGTGCTCCGCAACAAGGGAAGCCACTGCAATGAGAAGCCTGCGCACCGCAGCGAAAAATAGCTCCCTCTCGATAGCCACAACTAGAGAAAGCCCACGGGCAGCAAAAAAGACCCAATGCAGCCAAAAACAAAAAAATTAAAAAACAAACCACAGCGGGCAAAGGACCTCCTGCATTATATTCACCTACCTATTGTTAAAAATACAGATTCCTGGGCTTTACAATAGACTGACTTGTTCAATGAGAAATCCTGGAGGTTGGACCTGGGATCCTGACTTCCTAAGGGCAATCCCCAGTAGTATTTATGCCTATTATCTAACAGTAACTCAGGGGTATACGGCTAAATATCAGCAACACCATTTACTTGTGTGCAAGAGAAACCTATAACACATTGCTTTCATCTAACAAAGTCAAAAACAGAATTTGTATAAGGGAAAGAAGAGAAAGGGGGAAAAAGTAAAACCCAGATAACTTGAAATGAGTGAATGTTGTTTTTCTTTCCTTAAGTTAGCTACTGATTAGTTGGCAACTTGTAAAAAAACCCTCAGGGTCATCTGGTTGGATCAGCAGGGAAAAGTATTTCACTACCTCAAGATTCTTCCGGAGACCTTGAGAGGTTAACATTGTATCACATGGTGGGCAATGTGTGAATAATGTCCATTCTTGTTCTTACTTATAACCTTCCTCTTAGTCATGCTAGGTCTGTGTCATTTACTTCATCAGAATTTCTCAAAACTTAAATTTGAGAACCACTGGTAAGAGCTACTTCAGGCAGGAGTTGTTTCTGTTTTTCAGACAGGCAGGGGAACTTGAGACTCAGGCCAACAGCAGTTTTTACCCCAGAGGTCCGTTTAGATGGGTCCAGGTCATTTAAGTGGGAGGACTAGCCTGAGGAGGGTGGGGCCCCCACATAGAGCCATGATGCAGAGCAGGGGCGTGCTGTTGAGAGAGGATACCCGGCCCCATGATCTAGCCAATGCCGGAGAGCAATACAAGAGAATGGGAGTCTTCCTTGTGGGATGCTGGAAGGAATGATGAAAGCAAGGAGGAGGTCTAACTGTCATGACCGGGCCAAGGATCTCAGTGCTTAGAGCTGACAATGCTGATGGGGAAATGAGGTGATGAGATTCTTGGAAAATGCTTTTGCCTCAGAAACAATTTCAAGTCCAACTAAGCCCAGAGTGGAATTCATCCAAGAAGCAGTGGTAAGGTCCTGGGGAAATAATGCAGCCCCAAGCTTTTCCTTCAGAATGCTCCCATAACAATAGGAGCATATATCAGTACTTACTTTTATGCCATTTACTCTATGCCAGACACGGTTCTAAGCATTTTGCTTGTATTCCACCCTCATAGCAACACGTGGAAGCAGGTGATATTAACACTGCTATTTTAAAGATGGGAGAAACTGAGGCACAGCTTACCCAGGGTCACATAGGGAGTAAATATGAGACTTGGACCCAGTTTATTTGGCTTCAGAGTTTCTGGTCCTAATGATACTTTATCTATACTTGACCAGTCTCCCTAATTTCTTTCCCCTCCCAATTGCCATTAAAATATACCAGTTACCATCAAAAACTCTAATGGCTCATACTGTTATCACTCCCAGAGATATCTGCTGGATAAAAGGAAGCTGGATCTGTACCTAAATAGCATGGACCACTTAATGGTTGTCATCAACTTAGGAAGGGGCTGGAAAACATTTTCAGAACCCTCCGAAATTCACTTTGGAATATCCTAGTCACTGCGAGGGGATTTTCTGGACCTCAGGCTTCTGAGCTGCCCCTGAAGGCATGTGGTCTGCCCAGCGGGCCTCACAGTTAAATGACCTAGGCAAAGAGACTGTGAGTGGTCCTAATGCTTTGAAGCATAACTTAAGGATATATGGGCACATTCCTTTGGTCCGAGAGGTTTGCAATACCGAGCTACCAAATAGAAGATCCATCCTCCAGCGATATGGGGCTTTTGTCCACAGATCCTTGCATCTTGTCCATAACTAAGCAGTGTCTTGGTGGCCCAGGGCTACCCCAAGGGAAAAAAACACTCCGTGCATAAAAAAAATAAAAAATCAGCCAGTGCCCAAAGGCAATGAGAGCCCTAGCATCACTAACCTAGAAACTGATCTAGTAAAACAACAAAAGCTCCAGAAGAGCCCTATGCAAAATGCTTCTTGGCGTCACCTCTTTTCTCTTTAGATTTGTGTTAATGTGTACTTGGCAGAATCAGACACCCATCTTTAAAACACACACACACACACACACACACACACACACATACACATACACAGTTCTTCAAGATCATGCTGGCCTATTTAATCATTATTATTTTTTAAAGCTAAAAAAATTTTTCAGGATGATGAGGTTAAATAGTGTATAAGTAAAATCCCTTGATTTTGAAAATGCATGTGACTCCTTGGTTAATTGGGACCATGACATTGTCTGTTTTCCTCATTCAATTTCTCTTAGGATTGCAACATAGAATCACTGAAGAAGACATAATTTCATAAATAATTACTCACCTTTCTGGGGGTAGACTGCAGCTGTCTTTGATTGATGCAGGCAGACGTGTTTATCCCCCGTGTTTATATTCTCTGGCTGCCGAATCTTTAAGTGCAATTTCTCGTCAGCAATTTAATCAGCAATTTTCTCCATTAAGAAGAACCTCCCTGCTTTAGATTGAAATAATGCAGAAACATTTTCAACTCAGACATAAAGCTACACTAGTCTATTTTTTTTTTAAAACCAAGATTTCCTCAGTTTGTATTCAATACACTAGGGCTGATTTCTTTTTCTTCTGTTGAATTACCTCAAACAGGAAATTCAATTTCTGATTTGTATTTGACATCATGTGTTTTCAACAGTTTGACATCTATGGGTAATTAAACATTAGGTAGAAGGGGTTCCTATCAGTCATATCATAGTTCCTTGCATTTGTCCTACATTTTAATATGATCTAGAAGGCTTGGACAGGGCCTGGATATCACAAGAGATGCTTTTCATCTTGGCTCAGCCATTTAGAAGCTTTGAGACTTTGGATAAGTCAGTTCATCTCTTAATGCCATAGTTTTCTCACTTTTCAGATGAGAATATTAAGTGATCACACTGTGAATCTCTTCCTTCTCTTGTTTGATGCATCTTTGGTTTACTGAATGAGCTGTAGATCCCCAAACAAATGACCACTTCCTGTTTCTGAAGCTTTCTGTCTGATCTTGCTCTCCCTTGCTGAAAGGACTTCCCCAGTAACTCCATAAAACAAAGTCTAAAGCTTGGATCCCCGCTTATATTCCACCTCCGTCTTCATCGAGTTTTCTTTGTGCTGTTGTTTACGTATAATCTCTCCTTCAAACACTGGGAGCACCTTATACATCTGTAATGGTATGTGTCTTATCCTGACCCATTGTAGAGTTGTTGTTTTTTTTTTTCTCTGTCTTATTCCCCATTAAGACACATGGCTAGGGAGATCAAGGGCCATATCTTTTCATCATTATTTTTCATGTAGCACTTGGCTCAATGCAGTCTTCCCCAAAGTTGATACGTGGTAAGTATTTACTGAATTTGTTGAATTAATAGGCATAGTGACTTGAGAGGGCTATTGCACTTGAGGAAGCAAAAGCCATAAGAGAAATGTTTGACTCTTAAATAAAAAAAAAAATCGGATCCTACGACTTAGAAAATTCTACACTGAAATCAATATAGTCATTCAGCCAAAAAAGGAACTATGCTGAATGCTGAATTCATTGCTTTTGTTCTTAAATGTCCTGTTTAAAGGAATGCCCATTTCATTCTAGGCAGATTTATTAGGGGAAGGATATAAAGAATATAGCCATAAAGCATTTAAATGTGGACCATTTTGTAGATGTGAAATTGTCACCAGTTCCTGTACAAACGAATAGCTGAGAAAATTGATCATTTCTCAACATTTGGAGATAGAAAGATGCCTTTTTTTCAGAAGAAATAATAGAGACTAACATTTTAAAGAAGGAATTCTACTGTTTAACATTGTGCATTATTGAACTCAAATAGTAAAGAGAATAAGAACACATTCAACTAAGTCATTTAACCTCCTTGGTGAAAAAGCACTGCAGAAATCCAGGGAGCTATTATTATGTAACTGGTGGTCTTAAATGCATGTGTTCCCAGGTAAAAATGGGTTTAAGTTATTAAATATTTGGAAAAGTTTTTTAATTTTCAAAAACATCAGTTTTCAGAATTCAGGAGATGGATGGCAATTATGAATTTAATGAAGTGTCTTTAGTGGCGCATGGTGTTTCTCAGTTGAAGCCAACTCATTATTGTTGTTAGTTGATGGGAGCTAGGTTAATTAAACGTTCCACTCCTGGTAGAATAACGAATCAGCTGAAGAATCTGGGCTATTGTTATTCCCAAATGAAAGGAGTAAAAATACTGTAAAGAATCTAAGAGGGGAGGAAGGAGGGTTAGTAACATGGATTTTGAAGCAGAATATCCTGCCTAGCCAGGTATACCCAGAACAGCTGAACTTAAAGGAAAAATTTCAAATGCAAAAGTCTGTAATAGTCTTCTGACAAGTGAAGGTAGAAGGAATACTTTCCCCTACATTTTCTTCTGGTCAGGTTTCAGTTACATTCAATAAAATATCACCTTTTGAAATGTTTTGCATCTATTCCCTTGTTACAGATGGAACTGATATAATTAAGTCAAGAAAGAAAAAGGATAGAAAAACAATAGAAAGAGTCAGAAAGTAGAGATTGGGGGCATCCATGTATTGTCCAACCCTAGATCCACACACATTGCTATGGGTGGATAATTCAAAAGTGGTTTTTGTTCCCATAACACAAATAAGAAATCTAGATTTCCAAGAACTCGGAAGCTGGGACAGGATTTAGATGTTAGCAGCCCCCAACAGAAGGATCAAAGCTGAAGCAAAGTATTATTCTCTTTACATTCAGATTCACATTCTGAATCTCAAAGTTGCCTCTTCCATTCTCTGATTAATAAGTTATTAACCACTTACCGACGATTAACAAGAGAGCTATGTCAAAATGAGGCAAGCTTTTGTCAAAGAAACTTGACTGAGCTTTTGTCTAAGAGAAATTTCAAACCTAAGAAATTAAAACATTGCCTCAGAGTGGTCCTTCTTTGGTTGAGTGATAATCTCACTTGAAGCCTGCAGAACTCACTTTGGCTTCTAAACCATGCTTTATTTATGATCATTAAATATAAATGATAATAAAATTGTCCATTGATGTTTCAGAAAAAAAAAAATTCTTGACTCTACACTCAGCCATGATTTTCCATTTCCTTTTTATGGCCAAACCATTCAAGTGAGTGTTTACTTGCTGCCTCCATTTCATGTCTCCCGTCCCAGCTTTAATTTCCTACAACCTAGCTTCAACCTCTTCTGCTCAGTCCAGAGTCACATAGGGCTTCCTAACTGGTCTCTGGCCCTTTCTTTTTCCTCTCTTGGAAGAGGAAACATCACAAAACATTAGACATTGTTGATTCCTCCATCTGAAGACGTTTCTCTTGGTTCTCATGCATTGTGATATCCTTATTAACAATCCTTTTTGAACTTTGTCCCTTCTGCTTTCTTTTTGGGGAGCTCTTCTCCATTTACATAAAAACGTTCTTTGGACACGTGACTGACACAGTGCTGTGATTAGCATTTACCTGTTTGTCTTTCCAACTAAATGGTCAGGACACAGTAGTAAGTCTTTATTTCCCCCCCCCCAACAACTAGCACATTTTTCTGGCACAGAGAACATGTTCAGTAAGTGTTCCTTGAATTATCAAGTGACTGGCTAAATTGAATGAATGTGTATCCAACCTCCACAATTGAACGGTACATTTTTGAGAGCAAAGACTATATATTTTTATTTAAGTACCCACGGTTTCTATGACTGTATTTTACATAATCAACTTACATTTTTGGATTTACTGATTTTTCCACCGCTAACATTTTTTTAATAGCCAAGTCCAATAGAATTACCATGATTACTAGGTATTGATAATAATCTGAGTTCTGCATAGGATGCCAAGGTCAACACTAGTTAAAGTACTTAGGAACCAACTGCTCCAGGGAATATCAATGGAGAACCCAGTTTCAGATGATTTTTATATACATAAAATAGTCAGGTAATCAGTCTTGTTACTGATTGATAAAACCAGGCAGCATTCAGCAAGGAAAATGAAAGGATGTACTTATAATCTAATCTAAATATTTTATAAAAGAATAAGAGTAGGGACCATGAAAAATAGCATAGCATAGATTTTCAGTAAATGGTTATGGAAACAGTATTAAGATATTACATTGTAGATAGAAAACTATCAGCTGGATTGTACATGGTACTGAGTGGAGCCCATTTACTGTCTAATTTCTAGAAGAAGATAAGGAATATTAGAAAGTATCTTCATTTCTATTTCTATTTTCATTTCTATTTCTATTTCATCTCCATTTTCTATTTTTAAAATTCCTTTGTTTGACCAGCTTAAAAATATATCATTATAATGGAAGGTAGATTGGGAGGGGTCACCTGATATAAATGAATAGAAAAGACCCAGGAATCAAATATCGTAGGGTCAATAGATGGATTTGTCACTGAACAGCTGCACTTTTAGGGCAAGTCAAACTCTCCAAGTATCAGTTTTTTCATATTCACCTCAGAGTATTGTGTAAAATGAAAGAAAATTGGGTTCAGGAAAAGACTTTGTAAAATATAAATGGCTGTGTAACTATAAGAGGTGATCATTTGATTTTTAGATATCTGGGGAAAGAATAAATATTTTATTTTAAAAAATGCAGTAAGGTCAAAAATGAATTAAATTTCCAGGGAGCCCATACTGTTTGCACAACTCTCTTCAGTTAGGCTTGGGTAAAGGATCTGACATCTTAAGTGGATCATCCCATACCTGATGCGAAGAGCATAAAGCACTAGGCAGAATGTCCCCTCAGGAGGCAGGCTGTTTCTGGGTTGCTGGATGATATCTAAGCCTGGAGGGTGGAGAGACATCACACCTGAGAGAGCACAGTTTCCCTGACCCTATAAAGAACAGCTCTGAGAACAAAGAGCCCATCCTCATTGTACAAAGGGCCAGGCAACATGGCAAGATGATTGTCAAAGATGATTTATCAGCAAAGGAAAAAATGCAATATCACTGGTTGTTGATGTGTTTTTCAAATGTAATGAATGTTTTTTTTCTTTTTCTGGTTACAAATTTATCTTTTAAAATAAAAAGCTTGCCTCCAAAAAAGGTATAAGCTTTAACCAATGAATTAGGTAGAAGCCAAAGATCCAAAGTGCTTAAGATAAAAAAAATATTTAGTATGTAGATGAGGGACCGTTAAAGGGATGATTTGTGAAGTGTCATTTCTAAGCAGATTCAAATAGAATCTCTTTTCCTTTTAAAGTGATTAGTCAACATGCAAACAGATTTGAAGTTTAGCATTTGAAAAAATGCAACATCAGAAAAAAGCAACAAGAAACACTCAAATTTTGTATAGAAGCGTGTGCAACCCCAGATAGAGGAAGAATGCCAGCCTCCTAAATACAGCTTAACTAGCATAAATAGGCAAGGCATGAAGTGACCATCCAAATACTTTGCATAAATGAAAGGCTACAGACACAAAAATAGCTGTTGAAGGACTTCATTGTCAATTTTCTCATTTTTTATTAACTTCCATGGCTTTCCTAGTAAAGACTTTATCCAGATACTAATTAAGCAGAGGTCTGCTTTGCACATCAATTTTTAATATTCCCTCCACATAGTTAAATGAAACCTGCAGCGTGAGGCTTCTCCAGTTAAAAGCAGTCCTGACCTACTTCCATGTGAAATCAATGGATGACTTGGAGAGACTCATGCGTAGCTGACATTTAAGGAGGCCAGCTCATAATCTGTGTTGTGTAAAATGTATGTTTCCTTGGGCTTCAGCATTCTTTCTTTATTAATTTTAAAAGTTCTTCTTAGAGAAGACCGTGAAAGCTATTGAGCCAGAGAAGTGAAGCCAGACCTGCATTTTGTGCCCCTGGGAGATTGTGAGCTCCTGGGTCCGTTGCATCTGTAGTGGCTTCAAATGAACAGAAACCCCTAGGTCTGGGACTGAGGAAGGGAAAGAAGGGCCTAAAAGGCACCCACTTGCACTCAAATATAATCCACCAAAAGGAAAAGTTGAAACCACCAGAATAAGGTCCAATTTTGAAAGTAAGAACCTAGGGTATATAGCAAAACTTTTTGAAGACTTGTATGTTAGTGATCTGAATTGTAAGGCATGAAATAGGAACAGGAATCAAAACCAGCTTGTCAGAGGATCAATAGTCCTCAGGGTATGGAAGAGCACACTGGGTCTCCATCTGGAGACGGGCTCCTATTAAAGATCAGATAAGTTCCTGTCAAGCGTTAACATGCAACCACGTAAGGAGTTGCTGTGCAACCTGATGGAAGTGGAGGGTTGGCCTCACACTAAATTCCAGGATACTAAGCTAGAGTGGGGAGAGCTGGTAAAATTGATGGAAGAAGTAACGTTCAGTGTGCACGTTTTTTACTTCCTTGGTTAAGTTTATTCCTAACTATTTTATTCTTTTTGATGCTATTAATGCATAAGCATTTTAACCATGTATATGCATTCGTTCAGTCTTTCATTCATTCAGTGAATGTTTATAAAATACCTACTCTGTGCCAGGCACTATTCCAGGTGCTAGAATCTTTATTTTGAAGTGTCGAGCAATAACACCTAATAATTCAAATGAAGATGAGAGGTACATATATTAATGGAGAGGGCCCCTTCTTGGGGAAGACTTGGCGATTAAAAACACATTGGTACAAAGGCATGAATATCGATAGTAATGGAGACAGGCAGATTTAGAACTTAGCATTTTACAAAAATGCTTTCTCTCTCCCTTGCCTCTGCATTGTGCCATTCTGGCGCTCCTGGCTCATGTCACAACAGTTTCTTAGGTTCCGAAGCTCACAAAAGCCTGGGCATCCTGGATTCACTCCAATGGACTGGGTCTGGTGACCCTCAGGAGACAGGTGGTTTTTGTTTGAGGCATACAGAAGAATCTAGTACTGCAAATACTGCTCTCTCCTCCTCCTCCTCCTACTCCTTTTCTTTTTGCCTTATTTCCTTCCCCTCTTTTAACCCATGAGCCTAACCCAAAACAATGGATATAGCACTTCTCTGAGGCATTATTCATCATTCAGATTGCTTTTGCCACAAAGAAGTTCGCTACCAGATAACTTATGAAACAAGAGATCAGAGTAATGAAGAGTATTGGTTAACATAAGAAATAAGGAATGGGGCTTCCCTGGTGGCGCAGTGGTTGAGAATCTGCCTGCCAATGCAGGGGACACGGGTTCGAGCCCTGGTCTGGGAAGATCCCACATGCCACGGAGCAACTGGGCCCGTGAGCCACAACTACTGAGCCTGCGCGTCTGGAGCCTGTGCTCCGCAACAAGAGAGGCCGCGATGGTGAGAGGCCGCGATGGTGAGAGGCCCGCGCACTCGCACAGAAACGAAGACACAACACAGTCATAAATAAATAAATAAAAGAACGTGAATTTCTAAAAAAAAAAAAAAAAAAAATCTTAAAAAAAAAAAAAAAAAGAAATAAGGAATAACATCCAGGTTTCGTTTTTTTTTTTTTTTTTTAAATTTAATTCACAAGAAATGAAGAAGAAACACCTCTATTCCTGAGGTACTTTGTGATTAAACATTTTGTACTTGCTTCATATGTGTGTTTCTGTGAAAGAGTGTGAAAAAAAGGTGATGACAAGAGTTGAAAAGAGGGGACAGGAGTCTGACTTAAGCTTTGACGGCAGAGGCATCTACTTCAAAGATGGCTGCCTTGAGTAGGCGCAGTGCCAGCCCTGCCCCCACCAAGCTCCTTTGTTTTAGAGTTCTTGGTTAATTTCATAACTGACCATTTAGACCCACTTGTTTTTTCTCTTTCCGGGCTTCAGATTCCTCCTGCTATGTTTTATTTTTTTTTATTTCTTATTTTTTTTAGTTTGTAGATTTAAAAAAAATTTAAATATCATTTCATTTTATTGTTTTTTTACAATTTTTATTGGAGTATAGTTGATTTACAATGTTGTGTTAGTTTCAGGTGTACAGCAAAGTGATTCAGTTATACATATACATGTATATATATCTATTCTTCTTCAAATTCTTTTCCCATTTAGGTTATTACAGAATACTAAGCAGAGTTCCCTGTGCTACACAGTGGGTCCTTGTGGGTTATCTATTTTAAATATTGTAGTGTGTACATGTCAATCCCAAACTCCCAATCTATCCCTCCCCACCCCCTCCAGTAACCATAAGTTTGTTCTCTAAGTCTGTGAATCTGTTTCTGTTTTGTAAATAAGTTCATTTGTATCATTTTTTTAGATTTGGCATATAAGCAATATCATATGATATTTGCCTTTCTCTGTCTGACTTACTTCACTTAGTGTGGTAATCTCTGGGTCTTTCCATGTTGCTGCAAATGGCATTAGTTCATTCTTTTTAATGGCTGAGTGATATTCCATTGTATATATGTACTACATCTTCTTTATCCATTCATCCATCAATGGACACTTAGCTTGCTTCCATGTCTCGGCTATTGTAAACAGTGCTGCAGTGAACACTGGGGTGCATGTATCCTTATGAACCATGTTTTTCTCCTGATATATGCCCAGGAGTGCTGCTATGTTTTAAATTCACCAGTAAAGAGTGAGCCCACAAAACCACAGGCCCTCACCCTCAACCCCAGGCCTGTGCTCCTTCTCCCTCTATGTGGTACCATGCGCTTTCCAGAACCTGTGAGTAACAAACCTTTTTTTATTTTCCAAAGTTTCCTTATGGTTATTGCTGAGGATGTCTTGCAATCATAATAAGAACCACAAGGGCTGGTCCAACCACAATACTGGTTACTAGATTGGTTGAGACTGGCACAAGATAGAAGGAAAGGGAGGGAGGGAGGAAAGGGAGGGAAGGGAGGGAGGGAGGGAGGGAGGGAAGTAGTGAGGGAGAGAGGGAAAAAAGAGAAAGGGAGAAAGAGTGAAAGATGAAATGATGTTGCCCATGAAAAATCCAGAGAATAATTTTTGTATCTTACCTTCCTTGGCTTCAAAAAGAACAAGTGGAGAAGTAAATCATTGATTTCCTACTCTGTCTTTAAACCATGAATCACGCAGTAGAATCTCAATAAAACCTTGCTGGGCCTTAGAAATATTCTTGTTAACTCCTTTATATTACAGAGAAACTGAACTATAAAGAGATTCAATTACTTGAGCACAAATATAATGTTATGTAGAAACATAATCTGAAAAGAGTTTCAGCTTTCCTAAGTGTCCTCTACATATTAAGTTAGCAACATTTAAATATATTTCTACTAGTTTACTTTTAGCTTTACTTCATCTTCTTGACTAACTTCATTTAAAATAACATCTTGGGGGGAAAATATCAAATCTAGTTAATTGATAATATCCCCAAACAATTTTTTTTCCTTTCTTCGAATTCACATGTGTGTTTTTTCCCCAAGAATACTATGAAAAATTGCAGATTATCCAACAATAATTCCCAAACACCATTTCTCTCTTTGTGTTTATCTAAAGAATCTACAATTTACTATCAAGAATGTACAGTATACAGTCATTTCTATAGCCATCAGTTATATTATCCCTAAAAGGATTACTATTCCTGCCATGCTCTTCTTATGAAACTTTAATAGCTGATTTCTTTAATCTCCCCAAATATGGCTATTAGTAACTGTGATTTCAACAATGTTAAGTTTTGCATTTACTTTCATAGAAATTAATTATCCATATTACCCTTTGTGATGGAGAGACTCTTCTTCTTAACATTTAGTGTTTGCTTCAGAAACGTTTATGAATGTATTTTCAGAATTACACCTTTCAGGAAGAATGGAAATGATATTTTTCTTCCCATGCATTAATATTTTTAGTGCCTGAATGCCTCCGTTACTTTAAAAGAAGATTGAAACATATTTCCATCTGCCTGTTAAAATGATTTGAGTCTTAATTAAAGTCGATTGCACCTGTGCATATATTCAACTACCCACACACCTCCTACCTACTACTGGAAAAGCTTGTCTCTCCTTCAAAAATTAAAAAGGAGAACTATGATCTTTTAAAAAAAATCATAGGCATAGAAAACAGACAACATTGAGAAGTAAGTACGATGTTTTTTGGCTTAGATCAATGTCTTTTTAATCTTCTAATGATTGCAGGTCATATAAATAAGTTAGTTATCTTCCTTAAATTGCTGGTTTCCTTATCATTTAAAAGGCAGCCTAGCTGAAAAAGTCAAGTAAAAGAATAAAAATTCAACAACAAATTCTCACCCACTCACTGGTTGCTTTTATGTGTTTTTAGCTTTGGCAGTTTCATCTTTCCTTATTTTTGAAGATGGGGAATAATCATAACTGAAAGAAAGAAAGAAAGATAGAGGGAAGGAGGGAGGGAGGAAGGAAGGAATAAAGAAAGAAGAAAATATGATGGGGATCATCTTAAAACTTGATGTGATCAAATATTTTTCTCCTCCACCTACAAAATTTTTTTCAAAGAATTCTAATAAATATAAAATAGATTCGTGTCTTTTTTTCCGGCTCTTTTTCCTTTCTCTTGGGTAAAGAAGGATAATTAAAATGCTTTTAGCTAAAGCAGGGAGAACTGGGGAAATAAAGGACCGTGCCAGTCTACAAAAAGAATAATGAAAAGTATGTTAAATATTGCTAAAAAAACATTCCATTAATTATAGAACAGTGGTGTTGTACCCCAACTTTACTTTAGAAACTCTTGGGGAGCTTTTAAAAATGACTAGTGTCTCAGCCCCACCCTCAGTGATCTAATTGAATTGTGGTCCAGGCATGGATACTTTCTGAAGTCTCTCCAAGAGTTTCCAACATGCGGTTAGGACAGGAACCTCTAGTATAGAATGTATTCTGGTACTTATCAATAGAATCCTAAACCTGATAATCCTTGAGTCCAGGTGCCTCATTTACAGATAAGCAAATAAAGCCTCAGAAGGGGAAAGTGATTTGCTCAAGGCCCCACAGTTAATTAGGGGCTAAGTCCGAACTGGTACGCAGGGTCTCATAACGCAAAGACGACTCCGTTTACACTGTAAAATGCTGTGGCTGGGACTTCCCAGATGGTGGCATTAAGAGGTATGAACCCTCTGCACTTGGTTTCCAAATTGCTGGTATGAATCCATGCACTGCATTATTAGTACTGATTTTATATCCTCCAACAACATCCAGGCCATTTCTGTAAAACTGTGGCAATAACCCACGCAACAGGAACTTCAGTTTTGATCCCCAAAGTCTAATAGTAATTTCCTGTGCACATTAACTCAGTCTTGCGGACACATAAAAATGTTCTACATTACAAAAGTCCTCCCAGTCTTTATATGTCTGGTAACAAGAGTATTACTTGGATCTTTGTAGTCATTCTTTCTTTCCTATTGTTCAAAGGGTTATTTTGACATAACCATTTAAAAAATAGATAGAAACAAATGGTAAAGGCATCAATAGAATTCCACATTTTTGTTTCCTATAGAAGAAAAAGTTAATTTGGATTCCTTGCATCCAGTAGATAGATAATTGGTCTACTTTCTCCCAGTGGCCTTAGTAAGCAGTGGTTCTGCTCATAAAGCCAAATCCTCTTGAATATCTCATAAAAGGGCAACTCAAAATTATAGCCATGGTTTCTTTATTCTGCGCATACCATTGTTACTTCTCCTCGGACTTGACATCATTTCTTCTGCATTTTGGCTGTGTGATTGTTCATGTTGTCAGAAGCACCTAAGGATATTTTGTATGTAAAACCACCCCTCTTCTCTCCTATGCTAAGCTATCATTAATTAGTTTGAAAATCCCTTTAAAGCAGGCCAAAATTATAGTTTTAAGAACATTGTCCTTCAGTAGTGGGCCACTTTCATCAAATAACATTTCTGTAATGTATTTAGGTGCACATGAATCCCATTTCACTTTAAACTGAGGAAACAAAGTGTAAGATTTTAAGTTTTGGCCTCTTCTTTTTTTCCCATAGAATTTCAGATCCAGAAAGCATCTTAGAGATGCTATGGTCTAAATCCCTTTAGACATGAGTACACAGAAGCAGAGAAAGTAAAACAACATACCCAAATGTCACCTGGATGATGGCAGAACCATTACCAGGGTCAAGTTTCCCAAATAATTAAATCCAGACATCTTTGTACTATGCCAGTCTCTATTCAGTATTACAGTGACTGGCATAGTAGGAGGAGAAGAATGTAAAGCTCACATATGTTCATGTCCCTACAGCCTCCTTTCTTCAAGAAGATTCTTTTTTAGATTGTTAGCTTTATGTTAATTTGCTGCCTTGTGTCCTACTTAAGCATGACACTAGTGTCAGGTCTTCTATAATTGTTTGCATATGATTTCGGAATTTGTCAAAAAATGTAGATATCTTAAAACATCCTAAGCCAAAAATGTGTGACTGATCCAGGTTTAAAGATTTTATAACCCTAAAACTCTTTATTTTAGAATTGTCAAATATTTTAGTATTCTTTTTGTCCCACTAAGAGATTTTTATTGGTAGCTTCTCTATCAAATACGTGACGAACTAGAGGCAGGGGGAGGTAAGATGAGCTGCAGTCCTGTCATTTTAAATGGGAAAGAAAAACAAAAAGGCCACCATTGGCATTATGGGGGCTATAGAGAGCTGTGGGCATAAATATTTAATGTGGTAAATTATAGGGAGACATTTGCATTTTATGCACTATTTTGAAGTAAAAAGGATTGTCGAACAATAAGGACACTTTCCCTAATTATGTTCCATTTTTAATATGCAGAGAGTTGACTCTGGGATCAGGGCAGTTATTTAATGAAACCTCAATGTAACCTTGTCTGATATTTCTCTCTCTAAATCTTGACAACAGATTAAGACCAGACAATGAGGTTGGTTAATAAAAAATGATTATCTTGTCATTGAACAGATGACAGATTTTGAATTCCAAAAAAAAAAAAAATGATCTTCATCTGGTAGATAGTCACAGGTTCATCTGCATTGGATGTAAACACTAAAAATTGTTTATAAAAAGTCATGCAACTAAATATTTTATATTTCTGCACCTTTGTATCTATGTCTGTAGGATACAGTGAAAAGGATGTTTAAGAAGTTGATGACATCAGAATGTTAAGGTAGTGATATCAGGAGTTCTGGGGATTTCATATGCCCAGAGATAAGATGGTGCTGATAATAAGCCACTGGCCTGGGATAACTCCTTACACTTTGTGCTCCTGGCTCTTGCACACTTCTCCTGGGAGAATCTTCCTTTAATACTGATGACATCACCATACTCTACTCCTCAAAAATAAGTACAAACTCTGAAGCCTGTCACTCAAAATCCTCCTTCATTTGTTTTCCCCTTTCTATGTAAATTCAGGTCCCATTCTTTCCTAATATAAAGCCTTTTTTCTAGACAGTCTGAATTTATTGTAGAACCTGAAACATCGTTCCTCTCTACCCTTTGTTTAAAGTATTTGCTTGTGCTATTTTGTCAGGCTGGGAGTTCGTTGTTAGGATCAGTCTGGGGGAAGACAGACTCAAGGAAAGAGCCTGGCAACCAGCTTGGGACCATTAACACAGGAAGATCTGGGGTTCAGGGTGTATGAGGAAAGGTCTAGAAGGAGAGGATGCAGGTTTTGGATGGACACAGGCTCTTGGCCTCCTAGAATCCTTGCCCCATGAGGGTGCATCAGGAGGAGAATCAGAATGAGAATCTTCAAAGTGCAGTGCCCACGACGGGGGCCCTGGTTGCCTAGGGCTAAGGGTGACACTGTCTTTATTTAAGTTTGCTCCAAATAAAAGATAGGAAACTCAATCATATAAAATGTAAATAACATCATAGTATTTGAGATTTGGAAATGTCCTTAAGAGTGATCTTATATTGTATGATACTCACATTTTAAAAATAAAGAAATAGGATTTCAGAAAGAAAATGTGGCATACTGGAGTCAAGACAGTATTCAGAGTCAGGCAAATTGGGAGTCACATCTTGACTTTATTGTTCACCAGCATGTATTGGTTTCTTCATCAGTCAAATGAGAATTTTGTAATCACAGAACAGTTAGTCAACAAACATCTGTTTTCCTCCACTCATTTCTTCATATTTCTCCTTACCTTAATTAAAATCTAAAGAGTAGCAGAACTAGATTAAGGTTTCATGTACAGTTGTATGTTAGTCTGCTAGGGCTACCAAAGCAAAATACTACAGACTGAGTGGCTTAAACAATAAAAATTTATTTCTCACAGTTCTGGAGCCTGGAATTCAAAGATCAAGGTATCAAGAGGTTTGGTTTCTCCTGAGGCCTCTCTCCTTGGCTTGCAGACGGCTGCCTTCTGACTGTCCTCTCATGGCTTTTTCCTTGTGGGTTGTGCATCCTTGGTGTCTCTTCCTCTCCTTATGAATAGGATACCAGTCATATTGGATTAGGATCCCACCTTTACGACCTCATTAACCTTAATTACCTATTTAAAGGCTGTATCTCCAAAGACAGTCACATTCAATATTAAAGCTTCAACAAATGAATTGGGGTCAGGGGACGGCACAGTCCAGGTTCATAACAGTGAGAAGGAAAAAGTAAATAACTGGAAATTTCAACTACATACCAGGGTTTTATTTATTCTCCAAAACTATGTTATTGAGTCTGAATTCCAGCCTCATCTCTACTAGCAACAGGCTGTCAGGGGGCCACCCATTCATTTTCCAGAGTACATTCTGTGTAGCTATAGAAGTCATGAGATTTTTCTTGGAATAGGGAGAAACAAACAAGCAAACGAACAAATGCCCTAGAGAATAAGTTCAAGAAACTGCAGATTATATCAACCTCCTAGACAGGCACAATGTACAAAAATCTGTTAAAGACTTGAAGAAATCTTAACAGAACAAGGCTGTTTAAGTTTGTGTAGCCCAGCATTTTCCCAACTTATTCAACTGTAAAAGCATTTTGTTAATAATACCTATAGTCCGTTAAGAGTTGTAGGTGTTTATGCTATGCAGAATTTGCCTTTCACCTATATGAACACATTAATTGATAGACTTTGAGGTTTCAGCAAGCTGGTTGGGCTTGGGATGCAGAAAAAGAGGGAGCTGGACCGGAAGCAAGTGTTTAGAATATATTGTGGATGGAAATGAAATACAGACTGGGGGAACATTATATCACTCCATTAGGCAAAGTCTGGAAAGAACCAGTCAAAACCCTCATTTCCACGCATTTCTCTCTTCAGATTTTTTTATCAAGGACAAATAAGTATTGGGTTGGCCAAAACGTTCATTCGGTTAGTGAACACATTGTTCAATAAAGTTCTTCGTGAAAATGAAAATGTGTCTTTTATTTTTACTTAAAATTGAACGAACTTTTTGGCCAACCCAATACTTATAAGACTAGACATCAGTCCCTTCTCTACGCTGCAACTACAGTGATCTTTTAAAAGTCTTAATATTTTTTTTTGGTCTATCGCTGTAAAAAACATTCAATTGCTTTCCCTTGCTCTTAGAATTTACAATGAAGCCCTTGCCCCAAGGAGACCTTGTTTATCTGACCCAGCTCTATCTCTCCACCTCACTTGGTACCTCCCTCCTCTTCCTCTCTCTGCTGTAGCTGGGCAGACCTTCTTTCTCTCTTCCAGCTTGTGTGTGCATTGAACAGTTAGTTTTCCCGGGCTGCAAAACTCATCGAGCCCATCCTCAGCCTCCCCTTTGTCACTTGTTGAATCACTATTCAATCCAGATTTCTTGACTGCTCTACTAGGAATATGAGCTGTTAGACCCTTTCACTATACTCCACCATCTCTCCTTGTTTTTATCAGAGCTCAAATACTGACTGTATTAGTTCATGTAATTGTTTTCTCTCTTTCTTAGAGTAGGAGCCCCATGTGAGTAGATGTCATGGTGTTTTAGTTCACTGTCCTATTCTCTTACTGTCAGCAGTGCCTGGCATACAAGATGTTTACACAGGTGGAGTGAGGCATGTACATTCTATCATTAATTGAATACAATAAGGAAAAAATATATAGTTTTCTTCACTGGCCATTTATTTTTTCAAAGCAATCCAAAAAAATATTTTCGAGTGAACTGCTCAAACCAGTCTTAGAAAATGCACTTTCTTGGTTTTTCTGACTTGTTTCAGTGTTACTGATAAATATCTCTTGATACCTATGGTTTGGATTATACGGTATGCTGCAGGAGTATTAATCCAATCTACTTCCCATCTGAAAACTACTGTGAACTTCTTTATAATTTGTATGTTGATGTGTCACAGAAGCTGAGTTGTTTGTAATTTACACTATTTAGATTGACAATTGATTTCTCCCAAATCTCATCATATGAATTTCCTGTTTCTACAATCTTCGCATTTCTAAAAAGAAAGTTATTGATTCTTTTTAAATAAGGTAAATAATTCTCCTTATACGAATCCAAACAAAAGGAAACCAAACAAAACAAAGCCTCACTGCTGTGGCTGTTTGTTCAGAGAGACCCAAGTTCAAATCCTGATTCCTCCAATTGTCTACCACCAACTGGCCTTGGGGAGTTTATTTACCAAGAGGACCGACCCTCATTTTTCCTTAGCAGTAAAGGAAATCATCATACCTGCCTGGGAAGGATTGATAATATTATTTGTAAAGAGTCTAGTGCAGCCTCTGACCTATTGTAGGCACTGATTACATAGAAGCTTAATTCAAAATGCTGTTGCTGGTGTTATAAGACATTGTTTGTAACTGGCATTCCTGCCTTTCCAGTAGTGACTAGGAACCATTCACTTTCCTTTTTACTGACAAGGGAAAACATTGAGGGTATTATCTGTATTTTTTTATACCAAGACCCTTATTTTCTTCTAATCAAGTGTTAAGAAAAAAAATTGGATTCTGAGATTACTGATGATCCTAAACAAATCATTGGTGCTTTTTAAGAGCTCACTTTCTCTTATTTATTTTATAGTTTACTGTGCTTTGTTTGGAAGAGGAATTATTAAACTACAAAAATCACCTTCAAGAATGTAAAACACTGAAATATAAAGTGGAAATAAATATTTTAGAACAGATATAATGGTATTATTGAAACCTCATGAACTATTTTGCTTTTAATAGGAACTTTAGTATCATAGAGGTATAAAATTTTAGACTTAGAAGGATACTTAGAAATAATTTATTTCAAATCTATAATTTTATCTGAGAAAACCAAGGCTCAAGAGAGTTGTTTTACTGAACTGACCTGAGAATGGCTTCCAGATCATCTCAACCCCATTCCACAATGGTTTACTGCTTTGATAGTTCTCAGAAAAATATTTTAATTTATTTAGAAATTTTTTCTAAATATATCTATTTATATCTAAATTATTTTTATGTTGAAGAAATGGTCAATATTTTCTTTGTGAATATTTAAAAAATAATCTTATTTTTTAAATTATTTCTTAGAGATTTTGTTCTTTGCTACTCTTTTGGATGAAAAACTATTTGGAAAAAAATTGGATGACATCTTCATTCAAATTAATATCAATAAAATATATAAGCTATTTGAATGATGATTTCAGATGCTCATCCACTTGTACATTCAGCACATACTTACTGAAGCCATAGTGTTTAAAATATCTATTGCATACTCAATAAAGATGTATTTATCAGTTTTGTAAAGTGTTTTTATTATAACTAGAGCTAAGAGAGAAGCATTGCTTGCTGAATTCCTTTACCATATTTGGCAATTGAACTTACCTCTCTGTCCTTCTTTTATCTGTCAGTATGCCAATACAAATGTTGTCCTCATTAGAAACTCAAGGATTTTATATTTATTTATTTACTTATTTATTTATTTATTTATTTATTATTATTATTTTTTGGCCGTGCCATGTGGTACTTGCAGGATCTTATTTCCCCAACCAGGGATTGCACCCGGGCACCAGCAATGAAAGCGCTGAGTCCTAACCACTGAGCCATCAGGGAATTACCAAGGATTTTATATTTAGAATATATTTTACAGGAGAGAAAATGAGAAATACTATCTATTGAAATCTGTAGTAGTGTAGTCCAACTGCTATAGCAAACAACTCCACAACCTCAGTGGCTTAATAGATTACAACTTACATCTTGTTCATGTCACAGGCCACCATATATGTCACAGACATGTGACAACGAATTAATGGGCTCAGTGGAAAATAGGCTATTCTCCCCCTTAGTTATTGGGGATTTTCCATCTGATGGCTTTTCCAGCATCTAGGACCTCAGAAAATCCCAACCAGCGGGAGGGGGATGCAAGAGGATGAGGTCTTGTGGGAAGTTTTAGGACCAAACTTGGAGGTGGCATACATCACTTCCACTCACATTCTAATGGCCAGAAATCAGTTGCATGGCTCTCCCTGACTGCAAGGAATACTGGGAAGTATGATTTTTCTAGATGCTCAGAGAGAACAAACAAAGTTTGGTCAGCATCTAACTAGTCTTTGCCCACAGGTCCTCTTGGTTTCTGCCTTACGAGAACAAACAAAAATATAGATTGCGTTCTTTGAGAAAATTGTCTCTCATCACCCTGCAATACTAGAATTTCTTAAAGAAAGTGTTACTAAAATATGTCAACATTTGAGCTATGCCTGATGGCTTCAGTGAAGGTTTTTTAGGTAGAGAAAATCTCTTGAAAAAAGCAAGTAGTTAAATCATGTGGACATTTGGTTGAGAGTTTTTGAAGACCAAACATGGCCTTTAAAATTCTATTTATTTTTCTGTCCTGTGAATAAGCGTCATCCTTTGCAACCATGAAAAAATAACTTTTGAATATAAGTCAGCATGTGAGTTCCTATGTCTTAGGGTGAGAGTTACCTGCTGGATGGTGGTCAGGAAACCTTTGTCAGGTTCTTACTAATTGTCGTTTTTGCGACCTTGAGCAAGTTGTGTAAAAGCTCTGAGCTGTTTTTAAATGTGTCAAATGATTAGGATTCTTTGCAAAGTCTATCCTACTCCCATGTGCTTCATCTGTTTTATTATTTTATTAAATAATATACCTCATCTATTTTATTAAAACCAAGGTTTTACTTTATTTGCCTTCTTAACACAAACCTGGATTTTCTTTCTGATTTTCTTTAAAACCATAGAATCTCTAGATACCTGAGCTATTGTTCTTTCTCTGTATATATTTGAAGAGAAGGCATCCCTTAGATGTTGGAATTGACATAACTGACCCCAAATGACACAGTTCACATGAAGGAAGCAATCATAAAAAATTTAAAAATTGCCCCTGCTCCCTGGTGCCCTTTCATTGTGCAGTCAGAGGAGCCTTTGCCCTCTTTTCTCTGGGGACTCGGGAGGTGGAATAATGGAAGTGCAAGGGGAGGACCCCAGCGCCCACCAGGACTCGTAGGTAAGCCATGTCCGGCTGTCTGGCTCTGATCAGCTCTAGACACCGCAGTTTTAAAAGACACCATCCCATGCAATTATTGCCCAGACCAGGGTGACCAGGAGAGCGAGAGTTCTAGATTTGTATTCTGAAGATGACATGACCAAAGGGAGACAGACTCCCTCACTCTGGATTCTAAAGGGTGTTTACTTAAAAACAGAATTAGACTAGTTCTCTGAGTAGTTCCAGAAACAGGATGACCAACAACCAACAAATAGTGGTGCTTGGAGGGAGGCCAACTCGAGCACAGTGTAAAAGCTTTCCAGCAATTAAATATGCTCTCAGTTGTGTCCAGCTTTCCCATGAGATGGGAACTCCCCCTTCCTGGGGCTACCCTCCCAAAGGCAGGCGGACCATCAGCAATTACATACACTCACACCTTGCTTTCGATGAGCTGCTGTGACTGGGATTTCCGAGGTCTCTTTCAGCTCTAATACCCATCTGATAACGCAATTTAGCGCAGTGCCTTCATTAGAGTTCAAATGTGTTGTCTTTTCTGCCTAATTAATCTGCCTTGCTCGCCTTTCATTATTTCCATGGTTCAGCAGTTGGAGTAGAATAGAGAGACTTTGATCTTGATGATTATACCGATATGAGGGGACAATTCTGAAGCATTCTTTATATCCATAGGAAGCTCGAATTCTCATCAGCAACATGAGCTTTGGTCCCCATATTGCCAGGCACAATTAAGTCCATATTTTGTAACCAAGGGACCCCTATGTGAAAGTGTGAAATTTTTAGTACAACAGCAGTCACAAACCACAAATATAAAAGCCTCTTGTCTAAAAGTCATCCTTTTAAATATTGCAAAAAAAAAAGAAGAAAGGAGAATGCAGTCTTATGTCCCCCAAGAAAACAGTGTTACTGCTCATATTTCCAAATAATACTAATTTTCCCAGGTAGATCACTTGTTTTCTGGTCTGTCATTCGCAAGTCAATTAGAAACATGTATGGGTTAACAAAAAAATAATTTTGGCTACAGTAATTAGCTTATGTTTGTCAGTGAGGGTTATTGGTTCATGCCATGGCCCATGTGCTGGGTGAGATTGGAAAGGTTGGAGGGGAGGCTGTGAGTCATGGCCTAAGATAAGGTTACATCCAGGGATAAAAGCTAATAAGCTCACTGTCCTGAGTGAAGAAGCAGGGATGTTGCATTCATTCAGTTGATTTTCACTGATATCAGGTATTAAGTACCAACATGAAAGATGAAGTCTTTAGTCTTAAGAAGCTCATGGTCTGGTGGGGAGACCAGACATATAAATCAGTAATTACATGACCTTTCCAGCCAAAAAATAAAGAACAACTTTGGAGAGAGGATAAAACATTTTTAATCGGTTGTAGTTCCCCAGACAGCCATATGTAACGGTCCATCACTGCAAATTGTTTTCTTTGTCTCTAGAATTTGAGAGTGATTTTTAGGTCCTGGAGATTTATGTGTCCTTAGTACTGTTTCATTGTTGAGAGAGTGAATGTTGATGAGGAAGAGTGAATCAAAGACTCTGGGAAAGTCAATATCTGGTGGGCAGCAGATCTGATGGTGAAAGCCATGACACCCACCTGGGGAGCCAAGTGATTGTAGGTGGCCCAGGGCAGGAACGGAGAGAGAGAGGAATGAGTTAGAAGCTGGAGAGACAAATACAGACTCACAGACAGCATAAGCAGCAGGAAATGGGAAAACTTTGAGAAGGGACTTCACAGCATGAAGTGTGATGTATTGGCATCCTGTAGAGAATATGTTGGTCATAAAAAGATGACTCCTGGTCTCTTATCCTTACTTATCCATCTTCAACCGAAACACTGTAAAAAGTTTAAGACAGTGATATGTAAAATGCACAATATGAAAGACAAATGCAATACAATAATATATGCTTTTCTCATAGCAAGATCAGATTTCAATGTGAGAATCAGATTTTACATCAATAGTCAACACGCCATGGTAGAGGATGAGCAACTTCTTCGTAGTTGGCTCAGTGCTACATACTGGGGCTTAACTGTGAACATTGAAAGAACTTAGTTTCCACGTAAAAATGTACCATGGTCGCTTCCATGTCGTGGCTATTGTAAGTAGTGCTGATTCACTTTGTTATACAGCAGAAACTAACACAACATTGTAAAGCAATTATACTCCAATAAAAATGTTTAAAAAGAAAAACGTACCATGGTACCTAAGATTGATCTTGTTCAGGAAAGTTTGTTACTAAAATCAATTTTTGTTTTCAACAGGCTTTAGGAAAACATTGAGATATATGGATATGGATAAACACATCCTTATTCCTCTGAATAGATTTCTCTGAGCTTTCAATATGTCTTATTGTATGAATTTCTTAGTTTAATTGTCCACTTTCCATTGGTCTCTTTTCAACAGCTATTTTAAAGTTTTTTGTATTTATTTTAATTAGAAAATGCATTTTGTAGGAAGCTCTTCTTGAATATCCACGGGATACCTGGTTGATTCTCCAATAAAATGCTCAATAATACATTTATGATTTTCTTACAGATTTTTCAGCTCTGCCTTCTCTTTAGGTTGTGAAGGTACATGGGCACAAGTCTGAATAGCATGATTTCTGCAAACCTTTTGTTCAGGTTTCTCTAAATATACCTGCCAAAATTCACTGAAGGCTAACCTTTGGGACTTGAAAACAAAGAAAAAGAAAAAAAAAAAAAAAAAAAAAAGACTCCTTTTTGTTCCCAAAGCTGTATTGGACTTTTATTTAGTTGAGATTTGAGACCTAAATGACACTCCCCTGGTGTGTGTATGCGAGTAATTTGAATGAGAACAAAGAAACTGAGGTTGGTGGGGAGACTTTGACACCCTCAGCCTTTCATATTTAAAATAGTGTCCAAACCTGCAGGAACAGTATTGGACCCAGTGTTAAATTAGAGCATTTTTTTAGTTTGGTTAATTGCAATACCAGTGGTAGAAGACTCTGTGTGTGTGTGTGTGTGTGTGTGTGTGTGTGTGTGTGTGTGTGAGAGAGAGAGAGAGAGAGAGAGAAGAAAAAAATTGCAACTGCTTAATGATGGCAGTGGGAATAAAACATAGAGGTCGATAATAAGGCAAACATCCCAACGGCTAGTTTAAAATCTGGAAGAGAACGTGAGGTGAAACAGATGGGTCATTAGGTTCTGATGCTGTGACATTTGGAAGCCAGAGCTACATTTTCTTTGAAACTGTGAATAAACAGCTTGGAAATAGTCTAGAATGTTCTTTTCGGATACTGGTTTTATTCCATTTGACTCAGGGCACAGAAAAGTAAGTGTTGGTTAAATTGTCTTGCTATAATTATTTGCTGGAATGTATTAGTTTAAAATATTTTGACTTATATTTGATTTCAGTATAACTGGGACTTCAGCTTATATACAGGTCCAGGGATCTTTCTGAGACTGTTCTTATGGGACTACCCTCCTGGTTTAAGTTCTGTCTCATAGAACGATATTTTTGACATGTGTTTACACAACTGCATAGCACCTGGGAGCTGGAAGGAACCATAGCGATGTGGAAATAAATGGAGAGCAAACAAATGAGAACACGCAGGGCTATTTCATCAGGTCTTGCCATAGCAACTCGGTCACCCACCACATTTGGCAGAGACTCAAGGCAGGGAGAAGAGTGGGAAAGCTTTATAGTGGGACAAAGGGAAGGCTTCAGTTACACCCCCAGTGGAGGCTGTTGGCATAGGGAAGCTATAGACAGCCTAACTAGAAGCAGGACATCCTATGTCGTTGGTCAGGGGAACATATTTGACTTTCTCTGGTTGGTCCTATGCTAAAAGCAGGGTCCAAAACTAGGGAAGCTGTCAGTTTTTAATCAAATCCTGGCTGCTTTGGGCCAGTTGTTATACAGGTTATTGTTTGCTAGAGATAGTGGTCTGAATTTCTACAAGTCTGAATTATAGATTGTAGGTTGGCTTTCTGGGCTGGTTATTGTAGATAATCAGCTAGAATTCTATTTTTCTATGTGGTCTGGCAATTTTCTATCTGTATCTTCAGTCTCTCAGTGATTATCCAAAACAAATGTAGAAAGAATAAATAAATTCATAAACGACAAATTGCTACAATTTTTTAAATGAATGCTACTTTTTGCATGTGGGGCCCTGTTTTGTTTTTAAAATATTTTAAAATGTAGGATATTATTAGATCCTTCAAATTAAATTGGGAAAGTTAGGCAGGGCTGGTATTATCTCCATTTTGTAGTTAAGCAAAATGAAGCTCCAAGTGGAGACACCAAGGGCTCAATGTCATGGGCCACCAGCCATATGGCCACAATGGCCAAGGCTCCCAGCTGGGCCTCTCAGATCCCTCACCCAGCTGCTTACTATATTATAAACTATTCTATCTCTGCCCCACAGATTCAGATAATAGGGAACCACAGTGTGACATCTGGCTTATCACACTGCTTGAAGATGATGAGTGTTTGAACTTACATGCAAAGAAAACAAAATACAGATTCTCTGAACCATTTCTGTAATTTTTCACTATGGTCTTTCTCAAAGATCTTTATTTGAATTAAACTTTCAACCTGGTGAATTTTACAACTTGTGATATTTACGTAACCAGATTTTTGAAAATACTATTAGCTCTGTGCCACTTCAGTACATTTGTAACACTGGCTTGATCCTCTTGTTCCATTAAGAATGTTGCCTTTTCTACACACATCAGAAAAATGCCAGAGGAGTTGGGAAAACTACTCCATAAATGAATTGGTTAAATACCTACTGAGCAATATGCTAAGAGCTAGAGGCACCAAGTGGAGAAAAAAGCAAAAATCAAAACTCAGACCCTGCCTTTAAATAACTCCGGGTCTTTTAAGAAGAGCTGGTACACAGAAAAATGATACAAGACAATGTCAGTGTAGAGATGACTTTATCCCAACATGGGCTGGATATATGGGATGGGGAGGCTTCAAGGATACTTAAATTGAGTAACCTTGACTGAGGAAAGAGTTTCCCAATTAAAGGACAGGATGTAAGGGTATTCAGAGCAGGTGATATAGGAGATGGTAGCTGTAGAATCCAGTGTTGTTTTTGTTGGAAGTTTTTGTTGGAAGTGGAGTGGAGAAAGGGAAGCTACAGCCAATTTATTGATATTTCTTGAATACAACGTTCAGGTAGGAAGTAAAAAAGTTAGAGAGGCAGGGAAGAGTGAGATGGTGGAGAATCTTGTGGGTTGTAAGGAGCTTAGACATACTTCTGTGGGTAACAGTGGGCTTCTGGAAGGATTTTAGTCAGGGTTACATTAAGAACAGATTTACATTTTTTTGTTTTTGTCTTTAAACACTTATCTATGTGCATTACAGAATGGCTATCGCATCAGTTCTCTGAAATAACATCGTTCTGAATGTAGTAAGTGGGTATCACTCCTAAACCATCTTTATTTACTACATGTGCTTTTTTTAAAAAATTAGGAAGTGATTTTATTTAAAAATTGTTTCCCATTGGCTATTTTTTTTAAAATTGAAGTATAGTTGATTTACAATGTTGTGTTAGTTTTAGGTGTATAGCAAAGTGATATATATATATATATATATATATATATATATATATATATATATATTCTTTTTCAGATTCTTTTCCCTAATAGGTTATTACAAAATATTAAGTAAAGTTCCCTGTGCTGTACAGTAGGTCCTTGTTGGTTACCTATTTTATATACAGTAGTGTGCATCTGTTAATCCCAAACTACATATGCTTTTAAACACTTCTGTACATGTCTTAAGAATGGCTATCGCATCTAGTCCCTGAAAAAAACACTGGATCAGATTTTCATTTTAAACAGATCACTTTGGCAGTATACGGAGCTTGTATTTTGGGGAGTCAAGGACAGAGTCAAGGAGGCAGGTTGCAGTAATTCAGGGTGATGATTAGAGCTTGAACCAGAACAGTTGAGGTAGACATGATACAAAGTGCAACAGAAGGGAAAACAAGATATTCAGAAATAAAATCTGTAGAATTTGCAGACTGATGGATTTGGAGGGTAGCAGTTAAAGAAAGAAACAGATACGTTTCTAGCTTGGATGTTTGGCAGGACAGAAGGAACCATTAGTTGAGTAAGAAATGGTGTCAGTACAGTATGTGAATGTTAAATTTGTGTTATCTAAGGGGCATCCAGATGGATTCATCCAGTAGGCAGTTGGATAAATGAGTCTACAGCTCAGGAGAATGGTCCAGACTTCTGATAAACTATTCAGAAATCACTAGCCATCACACAATTGCTAGTTGGATCCTGGAGGATGAAATCACAGAAAGAATATATGTAGAATGAAAACAGTGGCTAAGCTAGAACCCTGGGGACCACCAACATGTAAGGGACTCTTGGAGGAAGGAAAGGTATGAATGACACAGAAATGGTGTTAGAGAGCACACCACAGGAAGATGGCCCATCAGTGAAGCCAAGAAAATTGAAGATATCAATAAGAGAGTAATCAAAGAGTAATCAAATGGCTTAAAAATGTCTTCTTAAGTAGCCAACTAAAAGGCACTAGATGATTTTAGCAAAAGCACTTTTAGTAGAGTAGTTGGGCTAAATTCATGTCACAGTGGGTAACAGAATGAAGAGAAGATGAGAAAGTAAAGAGAGGGAGTGTAAAGTGCTCCTTATGAAGTTTCCTTGAAGATTAGCACAAGGGAAGAGTTACTAAAGAATACTGAATATTCACTGAGGTTCTCTACTTCCGAACAGATCATTATTTTCTGCTGATAATAACCTGCACAGCTCAGAAAAAAGACCCATGTGATCTGTCCCTGTTTTATTTAAATGTAGTCTTCAACACAAGTCTAAGTTTCCAAAAATATATTAAAAATATTTTAGAAAATCATTCTTTAATGTTTAAGGAATCTGGGAAGGATTTGACTCTTGTTTAACAGAATATAATTCTGGTTAATACACAGAATCAACAGAGGAGCTGAAAGTTCGGAGCCACCGCACGGAACCAATACCAAAGTTGGACAGCAAAGAGAGAGGACATCATGGGGCATCTTCCTCCAGAGAGCCGATCAAAGCTCAGGAATGGGACGGAACACCTGGGCCACCTGTGGTCACCAGTAGACTGGGAAGATGCTCTGTGAGCCCCACCTTGCTAGCAGGAAACCACAGCTCAGGTAAGAAAGATAATGTTCTCCTGGACGGTAAGTCCTCGGGTGTCTAGAAACTGCTTTCATGCAATTATCACTTAGAAAACCATAACCACAGATATCTCTGTCTCTACTCATAGAGACAGCGTAAGTAGCCCTGCACACAAAAGGAGGTAACAGTATGTGGTACGCTACAGGGAACGTTCTTCACATGGATGATAGAGAAGTGAATGGTGCTTTTCGGAGCTGTGTAGTGCAGCAGCCCTGACAACTCCAACTGTCTTGCACTAAATTTCTTAAAAAAAAAAAAATCCTCGGGGCTCATCTAAAGCAGTTTTCATTTATAAAGTTGAAGTAATTTAGAGTTTATGCCTCCTTTGCTTCAAAAAAGTTCTAGACAACTGGGAAAAAATGAATAGGAAGTAAAATTGAGGATAAAAATGTAGCAAAGATGATCTGAAGGCAGTAGAGAAAGTAAATATTATGAGACGTTTGATGTATCAATAATAAGCTGAAGACAGTAACTGGTCATTGGGCAAGGTACTAAGTTTCCCTGTAGGTCAAAAGAGCTGGAAAATGATAATCTAACACACCTTTAGATTCACAAGTTGAAATTAAAATCTGTGATGCAATTTTGCATTGTTAATAGATAAATATTATTAAACATCAATTTTTTTAAATTTTTTTAAAATTAATTAATTATTTATTTATTTTTAGTTATGGCTATGTTGGGTCTTCGTTTCTGTGCAAGGGCTTTCTCTAGCTGCGGCAAGCGGGGGCCACTCTTCATCGCGGTGCGCGGGCCTCTCACTATCGTGGCCTCCCTTGTTGCGGAGCACAGGCTCCAGACGCACAGGCTCAGTAATTGTGGCTCACGGGCCTAGTTGCTCCGCGGCATGTGGGATCCTCCCAGACCAGGGCTCGAACCCGTGTCCCCTGCATTGGCAAGCAGATTCTCAACCACTTCGCCACCAGGGAAGCCGTAAACATCAATTTTTAAAAGGCAGAATATGTGTGCTTTGAACTGATTGATCTATATGGTGGACTCAGAGAGCTGTCAATTGAAATAAACAGCAAATAATCAAGCAACCGCCTGTAGTTTTCAGATTTCTATTCCTTAAGAGTGTTAGGGCTCTGAAGAAAAGACCAATTCTTTAATGTTTTTTCAACTCTGATATTCATCTTGGAAAGCAATTAGCGTGAGTTTAGCCTGTGGTCTCTCTGACAGTCACGCACAAGTTAAAACTGGAACAGGGGGGCTTCCCTGGTGGCGCAGTGGTTAAGAATCTGCCTGCCAATGCAGGGGACATGGGTTCAAGCCCTGGTCTGGGAAGATCCCACATGCCGCGCAGCAACTAAGCCCGTGAGCCACAACTACTGGGCCTGCACTCTAGAGCCCGCGAGCCACAACTACTGAGCCCACGTGCCACAACTACTGAAGCTCACGTGCCTAGAACCCATGCTCCGCAACAAGAGAAGCCACCGCAATGAGAAGCCCGTGCACCGCAACTAGAGAGAAAGCCTGCGCGCAGCAATGAAGACCCAACACAGCCAAAAAACAAAAACAAAAACAAAAAAAACTGGAACAGGATGAATGATCTCTCTAATGGGGAAGGGATGTTTCTAGAACAATAACCCAGGCAGAGGTAGGGCAACAGCTTCCCCAGACTGAAAATGTAACTAAAAGCTTTGGTGATGCAGCCATATCATGTATCATATGGGTAATCAACAGCGTGAGTTCAGCTCTCAGAGAAGGAACATTATGTGAATTTAGCAAAACTCTAAAAATATATTTTTGATAGTAAAGTATAAATATCTATAGGTATATGAGAAGAAGATATCTGTACATTTTGTCAGAAAGAAAAAAAAACCATAGGGAACAAATAGCATTTTGTAGAAATAAAAAAAGCCACTCCCAAAGAAGGTTGACATCACTATTCAGTTGGGAATTGTGATTTGTTTTAGGTTTGTTAGTAGTATATTTTTAATGATTATCTAAGTTTGTACCAGTTCTATCCAAAAAAACCATGAATAGTATCTGCTCCTGTCGTGACCACAGGTATTTTATAAGATCCCGAAGCATTAGCTGAGTGTTTATTACGTAAAATAGCCACTGTTCTAGGATCTGTGAGTACAGTGATGAGTAAGGCATCCTCATATTTGGGGACTCAAAGGCAAGTGCAAGACAGATGAATGGATCATTGCAATAGAATGTGTTATATACAAATAATATGCAGCACAGAGGAGAACTTAATTTTTCTTGGGAGGGTGTGATTTCAGGAAAAACAATCAGGGGCTTTTGGTGGATAGAAAAAGTAATCATTGCTTGAGGAGGTAACATTTTGAGCTAGAGCTTGAACCATCAAGAGCTGCTCACCTGGAGGACACAGAAGAAATAAGTCAGCCTTCTAAAAGAAAATCTAAAACACTATGGGATGGAACCTTTGCTGTGAAGGGTTGGGGAAGGTTGAAGAAGCTGCAAAGTAGGGTGGGACCAGATAACAAGAATCCTGAAGGGCCTTGTGCATTAAACAGAAATGCTTTCAGTCACAGAGTACCAATTAACAGTGGTTAAAGTAATACTGGCTTCTGTTAACTCTCCATAGTGCTGGGTCTGGAGGTAGGCAGTTGCAGGGGTCTTGTAACTGTTTAGTGATATCATTGAGGACCCAGGAACTTTCTGTCCTTCTGACTCTTCTCTTCTGCTACTCTTGATGGTTGTATTTGTGATCACAAGCTGAGGAGACATTTCTGGGCATCATGCCCCTTCAGACTCTCTCTTTGATCTACTTGGCCAGATCTGGGAAACATCCTCTAGGTCAAACACTGAGTGAAGAGGAATGGGATTTCCATGGGCTTATAGAGGGCCTTTCTTTCCCTTGAATCAAGGGAACTCTGCCTTATACCTGGAAATGAAATCAACAGCCTATTTGCAGGGATGGGGAGGGAGTGTTGCATAAGCAATGGACAGTTATCTGCCCCATCATGGTTAGGTTTTGAACATTATGTGGTGGACTTTTGTAGTCATTGGAATATTTTTAAGATAGATATAATATAATTCAGTTTTCATCATGAAAGATCCAATGGTAACTCCAAGGCTTCAAGCATGGGTGACTGGGAGACCATTTACTCAGAGATAGTCAGCATTGTTAATGAGTCCAAGCTTTTACTGCTCACTGCATGACAGACCAATAAATTGAGAGACGAGGTGTTGGGGCAAGGAATAGTGACTTTATTTGTAAAACCAGCAGACCCAGAAGATGGTGGACTAGTGTTCCAAAGAACCATCTTTCCTGAGTTAGAATTCCAGCTTTTTTTATACTAAAAGGGGAGGGGGTGTGGCTGCTTGTTGCAGACTTCTTGGTGCCGGAATCCTTTGTTCTTGCAGCTGTGCAGGTAGGTCTGGTAACAATGTTCCTATAATCCTCCAACAAGACAAATGTTATTTTCTGTTCTGCAACTTTTTACCTTTGTATGAGTGGAAAAGTGTTATCAGAGCCTTGAGAATGGGCTATTTTATTCCAATTTTGAGGGGAAGAGGAGAAAAGGCAAAATATTTGTTACATTGGTAGTTTTAATTTTTCTAAAAAGAAAGAGGCTAAAATGTGCCAATTCTATACTAGAAAATGGCATAGTTCCACTAACAAAAAAAGGTAGAATATTGATATTTGAATATAAAGTTCACTCACCTTTGGGGTTTTAAACAAATGGTGTACTCCTTAAAGAATAATCCTCGGGGCTTCCCTGGTGGCACAGTGGTTGGGAATCTGCCTGCCAATGCAGGGGACACGGGTTCGAGCCCTGGTCTGGGAAGATCCCACATGCCGCAGAGCAACTAAGCCCGTGAGCCACAACTGCTGAGCCTGCGCGTCTGGAGCCTGTGCTCCGCAACAAGAGAGGCCGCGATAGTGAGAGGCCCGCGCACCGCGATGAAGAGCGGCCCCCACTTGCCTCAACTAGAGAAAGCCCTCGCATAGAAATGAAGACCCAACACAGCCATAAATTAATAAATTAAATAAATAAATAAAATAAAATTTAAAAAAAGAATTATCCTCATTAGTGAGATGGCCTTTGTGTAGACTAGGCAAATAACTTTGTGAAGAGAGCATTTTGGACTTGCTTTTTTGGAACAAAAGAGAGTGAGTCACTATTTATTCTTTATCCCTCTTCTCTTCACACTTCATTATTGTTCCCTTGACACGGGGCCACTGGACTATGAAATTCCCTTCCTACACTACACTAGAACTGCGACCGATAACCCTCTTGCCTAAACAAGGAGGTACTCAGCTCCACACCTAATGCTCAAGATATAAGAAGGTTCCACCAGTTCCACTTTTAAATTCCCCCTCTCTGCGTCCATCAACTTTCTGCTTCTGGTTCTTTCTTTCTCTGTGTCACTAACACATACACATAGACACACACACACACACACACACACACACACAAGACACACACACACACACACACACACACACACACACACACACACACACGCATACAAAGGCACACCAACTGCTACCAGTCACAGACTATTTGCTTTAACAAAAGTAGTTTAACCACTTGAAATGGTTGTTCTTAACAGCTCTTTTGAGGAATGGAGGAAATGCTGAAGTAAAGTGGGTGAGCGTGTCAGGAGATCTCAGTTCTAATTAACAGTGCCGCTGGTTGCTGTGGCACTTTATTCAAGTCACCGTTGTTTAGTAAATCAGAGATTCCCCAGGGGGAGAGTCTTGAAGGTGGTGGAAGCCTGGAACCCAAATGCTCATGAGAAAAAATGGAAATTATACCAGTAATATTGTATTAACAAAAAGTTAGATTTCAATTACTAAATCCATCAACAGATAGTTTGCAAGCTTGTATCCATCTCTGTTATAGTTTCTGGGGACAAACACACACACACACTATAGGGTATATAAAACATAAAACATGGTCTCTGCCACTCTATGATATTACTATGCTTCTTTATGACACAAAACTATTGAGCATAAATGAATTAGATTATAATTAAATGTATTATTTTCATTATTATCTACTTTTTACTATACATTTAAAATCATTCAGAGAACAAAAAATGAGGGCAGGCTAGAAAAAGGATGGAGGGCTTAATGGGAGACATTGAGTCTTTAACCAGGATTGTATCAGGTCTGTTTAAAAATCATTTATTATTATTATTATTATTAATTGAGTAGAAATATAGAGGGAGAACTTTCTACATGGGGTGAGGAAGATGAACAAAGGCTGAGGCAGACCTCTCCTGACTTGGTCCTGCCAGGCCTGCCTGACTGTAAAAGCAATTTTGGAAGTAAACTCAGAGGCCTTGGCTTAACACTATAAATGAGACGATCTTAAAATGACCTCAGTTTCTGTGTATTCAGCCTGGTGTGTTTTTGCTCTCTGAGAATGTCCACCATGGGATGCAAACTGAGATGCCTGGTGACAGGCAGGTAATATCAGTGAGTGAATTAGGAGAGGTGCCTTCTTCAAAACAGATATGTTTTGCTTATACATTGCATACATAGAACTATTCTTTGCTCTCACAAAGGAAAATATTTTCCCCATTTTTCTTGAAACTTGAAGTTCTTTTGGTCTAAGTTATGTATTTCCACATTTGTCAGAAGCATAAACCTGGAGAAATATTTGGGCATTGCAAAGGAAATCTATTGCAAACTGACGAACATCAGGATGGAATGATGGAAATGCAGGTGACCTGGAAAGTACCAGAGCATCTCAAGGGGACAGAAGCTATTCAGTACCAGTTGATGCTCTCCATGAGAGAGGGTCACCCCAAATTCCCAGATTTAATTACTGTAACATGAAATCTCTCAATTTTTCAATAGAGCTAAATTTTTTTAAAAACATTGAATCAAATAATTTGCTTCCTCTGGCTGAGTAAGACATAAAGGATGTCAATTTGCATTTTCTGGTTTGTATGACATATACACACTACTATATTTAAAATAGATAACCAACAAGGACCTACTGTGTAGCACAGGGAACTCTGCTCAATATTCTGTAATAACCTAATGGGAAAAGAATTTGAAAAAGAATAGATATATGTATATGTATAACCGACTCACTTTGCTGTACACCTGACACTAACACAACATTGTAAATCAACTAGTATACAGTATAAAATAAAAACTTAAAAAATAAATAAAAATTCAAAAAATAAATTAAAAAAACAGAAAACAAAACAAAATAGAATGAAATAAAGTAAAATCAAGCGATGACCAGTTGGTGGAGGCATGCATTTGACCCTGAATCACAGAGAGGCTGGGTTACAGCAGAAACAGCAGGTGCCGGTAAATATCTTGCCCCCCTGTTTTTATTTTCTAGAAACTGCAGCTCCTTGAGAAGGCTATGCTGAGAACAGGAGGGGCGATTAGAAAGAGGCATATGACCTGTGATGGTCAAGAAGGGAGGGAGAACTTCTTAATTATGGAAAAGGTACAGAGGTCTGGCAGTCCATGAATAGTAAGGACCAGTGGCCTAATCCTTTCTCAGCATCCTGGCAAAGTGGCCCAGTCTCTGATTGGGAGGGAGGACAGTTAGGGTGAAGTTTCCAAGGGGTTTGCAGTGAGGCTGGACTTCCTGCTTTATGGTTCTGAACTCCAGAATATGGCATTTTATACTTCAAGGGGATAGTTATACTTGGAAGACAGACTCCAAGCTTCCCACGCTGTTTACCAGTGTGGGATGAAGACGAAAGGTGCCTTCTTGTACATTCTGATCTGTAGAACAGTTCTGGGCCTTTTCATGATCCATTGAAGGGAAGCATTTTCCACCACCATTCATGGGTCAGCCCTTCATATCCACGAGGAGTGCTGTGCACAGAAGTACAGAGAAGTGGAAAACATATGAATTTAATTTTAGTTGAAGAAAACAGAAATATACCATGTTTTGCACACCGCATTTGTAGAATAATAGAGGAAATTTTGTATTAATTGTAAGTGCGTGAATAAAGTATAATATAGTCATTGAGCACTGAGGTTTGGGCATCCAGAAGATCTGGATTTAAATCCAGACTCTGTTTTTATTAGTGATGACATCGGGCATGTCCCGTCATCACTCTGACCTTCATCCACAAAAGATGGATGATAATAGTACCGAATTCATAGATACTACTGCAAATTAAAGGTGAAAATTAAATGAGATAACATATTAACACACTTAACATGGTGTGTGGAATACAATGAATATTAAATAAATACTTGTTATTAGTATGATCCCAGATACCTTTGCACGTATCTTTGCAGGAGAGCTGAGAGACTCACTCATCTGTGGTAATGAAGGAAAGTTTCCTATGAGTAGTGGCATTTGAGCTGGACCTTGAACTGAGCAGAATTTAAACAAAGAAGGTAGCAAGAGAAGTAGAAAGGAGTCATGGGTTGTTTTGCTGGGAATGGTGAGAGCTCCGTCTCCAGCATGACATTTAGCACACCTGCACCCCAAACTACGGTTCATAAGACATTTTCTACGTTAATTCATATTCTAACCATGCCTTTTAAGACTGGAAAGATCACAGAGATGTTAGGGTGTTAGCTAAAGACCTAAGAGTGGATCTCTGGGAAGAAGATTTAGCAGAATGGGGACCATTTAATAAAAGCAGCAGAAAACTAGGATTCAGGAAAGGGAACTGCAATTGAACCTAAGAGTCTGGTCTTTGAAAATTGATAATTACCAGGTGATTTATGAAATTCTGAAACATATTTACCATACTTTACTTGATAACCTGGAAGGACTGGCTAACTTTGCTGATAAACCTCCTGGCAACCATAACTCAAAAATATTCATATCCAGGAAGGCTCCCATGTGCACAAGTCGGGCAGCAAAAATGAGAAACAGGCAAGAAGCAGGCATTGGGCAACAGGACTGGGAATTGTGGGACAGTACTTATAACAATAATTCCTGGCAAACCATAATAAATCGATATAGTTTTTCTTTTTTTTTAAGTAAATCATGCTTTACGACAATGTTAATAAATTCACATTTTGGTGCTAATAGCTTGAGGAAATTATGTAACATGGCTGTGCCCCAGTTTCTCTATCTTTACAGAAAAGATAAAGGAAATCTCACCGTGTAGGTTATTATGAGGATTAAACTCAGAAATGTATAGGAACGTCTGGTACAAATCTGACTTGTAATAGCTAGTAGACCATGGCTTATTCTGTTCCCATTCAATTTTACTAGAAAGGTCTCTGATTTTTTTTCTAGGACTAAGACTGAATATTTCCTTTGGAAAGCTCAGCGCATTGCAAATATAAGGTTTTCTTTAGTTACACAGAGTATAAATTGGTTATAAGGCCACTACTAGTGCAACAACCTGTGCTTCATTTATTTGTACATTTTCCAACAAAGTTTTTGGGCCAGTGTAAAGGCCATTTTTGGATTCTCTTCAGTTTGCACTTGTGAAATTTAGAGAAAATATCAGGTGCAGGCTTTAAAACTTGCTTGCTGCATTATACGTATCTATCAAAGAGTCATCTTAATTTCTCACAGTGTTTCTTTTCTACTTGGTAGCAATGAATGGATTTAAAACCAGGTTAGCAAGAATATGGGTATCACAAGAAAATACCGATATCCACAAATGTATACATTTCTTTAATAAACACCCAACTTGACATTCATTCATCTATTAATTCAGTCATTCATTCCCTTTGTGTTCATTTAACAAAGGTTGATTCAGCATCTACTCTGTGCTGTGCAGGGACTAGGTGCTGGGGGTGCAAGATAAACATGATAGACCAGACCCACACCCCCCCCCCCCAAGAGCTCCTGGTCCAGCAGGAAAGACAGAGAATAAAGTAACAGAGTCTTATAAATGATATGAGGAGGAAATGCTGGGAACAATCACATGACTTATTCACTGTCTAAAAAGAAGGTAATTCAGACAGACTTCCTGGAGAAAGTCATATTAAATTTGGTACTAGCATGATGAGTAGGAACTAGGCATGTAAGAGGGGATAGAGTGTTCTCTGCAGCTCACTCACTGAAGTGTGGATGAAAAAGATTTACTTTTAGAACCTGATTAACAGTAAACATTTTAATATGGCTACATAATTCCCAAACGCTATTCTCTTTTCCCTCTTCCATTTTTTCACGTGGCCTGGCACCTTTGGGATGCTGTAGTTGCAGTAATGGTCCCAATCATTCCCCTCTCCTTGTATCCATGCTCTTTGCAATGTGCTTTAATAGCTCCTTATCAAGAAGTAAGGTCTATTTCCTACCCCTTAAATCTGGGTTGGCCTTGAGTCTTGCATTGACAGATAGAGTGAGATGGAAGTAACTGTGTGTCCGTTCTGAGCCTCAGCCTCAAGAGGCCATGAATGCTTATGTTCACTTTTCCCAACCCTACCTCCACCACGTAAACAAACTTGAGCTAGCCTGTTGGAGAATGAGATACATACGGAGGAAAGCCAGGAGTCCTCAGCCTCCAGCCAGCCAACCCCCAAGCATGTGAGAAAATACAGCATGAAAGAGCAGAAACACGTACCTGACCCACAGCTGACCACGATGCATGAGTGAGCCCAGCCCAGTCCAGAAGAACTACCCAACTGGTCCATAGACTGAAGAACAAAACTCAGCGAGTGTCTTTCTAACTCACCGAGTTTGGGTGTCGTGTGAAATCATTAACTGATTATAGCTGCCAAGGTCTATTTGAATTTTGCTGGGTTTCCATCAGATGGAAATATTTTATTATTACTATTATTTGACTGAAGCATGCTTATTGAAAAACCAAAAGTCAAAAAGAGTGAAAACCCACCCTCCCGTCTTTTGCTCCACCATCCCACTTTGCAAAGCATCATTTTTAACTGTCATGGTTTTAACCGTTTGGGGCTTGTGGATTGATAGAGACTGTCATTTCTGTTATGCTCATTGTTATAATGCAACAGGAACCACAAGCCAGTCTGGTAGGATTCAGGCCCCAGGGTAATTCAGGCTTCGCTGTAGGATATTGACTAACTTCCTGCTTGGCTCTGCATCGCCGCAGGCAGCTGTGGGCTTCCGCATCTACGACCCTCAAGGCTGTCATTCTGTACCCTTGGCTCAGGCACCAGAACTCGGTTTTCCACGTCTGCTCTTCTTCCCAGTTCTAATTGCATGCTGGGTTATTTCCTCGGCCAACACTGGCCAGATCCAGTTGCTAGGTTCTGCTCACTAATTTCACACTCTAGAGTTTAGCTCTCCCTTTCTGAATTCTGGTAGTAAACACATAACAGAATTCTCACGTGGAGAGTCTTTGGAGAATAATGTAAGTCATATCTCCAATCATCCCACTTTGACTTCTCTGCAGAAGACTGCGACTTCTGGCTGCTAGAATTTGTGTTCACCAGAGAAATGGTTTTACTGGTGTTTCTCCTGATACTGGTGATACGGCTTTGAGAAACAACCAGAAAAGAAGAACTTGGTCTGAACCATTTTAAGAAGCCAAAGTGTGTCTTAATGGGGTTTGAATGTAAACCAGCAGGGTATAAAATGCGGCAGGCTAATTACAAAGTGGTAGGAGGTGATTACTCCCACAGTCCAAGGCAAAAAGCTAGACCACAGCATCAGAATTTGCAAAGGAGGTGATCGAAGTGAATGTTATTGTCCTTAACTGAACTCCCTTTTCTAGCCTAGGAAGGGGGGTAGAGGCTGAGAGGCTAGAAACCAACTATTAGAGACTCCGAGATAGACTGTGTGTGTGTGTTTGTGTGTGTGTGTGTGTGTGAGAGAGAGAGAGAGATGAACCTCCATCCCTCATAGAGGAGGGATGAGAAGTGAGAAGTGTCTCCCCCAGTGAAAAATCAAGTGAGATAGACTTTCACAGGACCACCTGGAAATCTTGTTATTTCTTTCTAGTCATTGAAGGGACACTGTTAAAAAAAAGTACAAGAGGTTAGCTGAATAGCCTATGACCACAGAGCAGACAGATGCTTGGCAAGTCACTCTCCAGCCACTGCCGATGGGCTAAAGATGTGTATAAAGTGTGTTTCCCGTGGGCCAGGTTAGGCCATGGAGAGAAACCCATTAGGAGAGAAACCCTGGAGGTGGCTTAGGTCATATGACTGCCAGGAACGGCAAGGACTCTGCAAGACATGGCTCAAGGTCCATCCACAGGATGCCCAGTGGGCAAACAGCCAGGAGATCTTCAGGTGAGAGATAGCTAACCATGAGGGCCCTTCAGGGTATACTTGAAAGCACCCCAAGAAGAGAGTATTAACCTCTCTTTCCTTCCCTGCTACACCAGAGTGTGAGACATGCCGGCTCACGCTAGTGCCAGGCAAGAAGACCTTTCCTGCCCCCTCACCTCTCCTCCTTCCTTCTACCTCGGCCCTTGTGAGGGCAGACTTGGTGGGGATCAAGCTGGGGGCAGCGGGGTAAGAACCTGGAGACAGGCAAAGAGAGAGGGGCCGCCTCCTCTGTGTGCCAGGAGCAGGCCTGAATGGGCCAGGAGAGAAGTGTTTCCTTGAAATAAAGTTCAAAATTGTAATTAGTGTAAGGAACTAAGCATTTAAATTATTACTTCAATAAGACATTTTTGTGACTTGAAGAAACCAGAGGATTTTAAGGTTCTTTATGTTTAAATTAACAGTTAAATAAATACACAGGCAAAAAAAAATCTGATGGAATTACAAAATTTGCTCTAAGATTATGGCAAATTATATTTAGCCTGAATTATGGAATTGAATTCTATCACCTTTGTTGGCTATCCATTTAAAATAATGCCTTATATTTATATACCGTGTGTTAGCTTTTAAAGTAAGTGCTATTTCATTTGATCTTCACAAAAACCTGTGCATCTGTGGGCTGGTGTTATGATCTGATTATTTATGTGACCAAACAGCTGCTCAAGAGGAACCAAACAGCCCAGACTCATTGGTAAGTAGTAGATTCAAATCAGGAAAGGGATTTCAGGTTCCTGACCCGTAGTACAGATCTCTTCCCATGATTGAATTAGGTTCAGTTTCCCTTTTTCCACCTCCATGCTCAGGAATTCATTCATCTATCCATCCATTCATTTATTCTTCTGTTTTTTCCAATATAAAATTATCAGGCACTGAGCACATGCCAGTGGAGGAGATTGCTATTAATCACAAAAGCTAAAAGTATAACTACAATCTGTGACAGAATCTACCAAGGAAAATGACACCGCACTCCCTCTGAAGTATGTTACACGGCCTCCTAATCCCTGGGGAACTGAGATCCCAGGTGACTTAGAAGAAGGAACAATCCAGGGAGGACCCAGGAGGTGTGATGACCCTGGGACTTGAGGGCACATGTGGGAGAAGAAGTCTGACAGAGCCAGGCTGAGCTGGCTGCGTCAGTGATTCGAGTCTTACCTAAAAGTGCCAGGAAGCCACTTATGGATTTTAAACTCCCGGGATTTTAAACTCAGGGATCAGGTTTACAAAGTCAGCTAATACCTTATCATCCTAAACCAAGGGAAACAGAATTATGAAGATAAATATGCTGCCCCAAATAACCTGCCTCATAAATTCAAAGAAGTGTTTGCTGTCTAGCCCATGAAATTTCTCTGTTCTTATAACTAACTGAGAGTTGTTTATAACTGATTGTTTTGATATATCTAAAAATTAATTCTAGAGCACCTGAGCAACCGTGTCACACATGTGCTTTTTTTCCCTAATAAAATAGCAACATTATACGTGCTTGCCTTTCTTTGGTTCAGCCATTTACTCATCCAGCAGACTTGTAAGAACACCTGTCTTGAACAGCACCCTCTAAGGTGATGACAGATGACCTCTGCCTTCAAGGAGCCTATGCTCTCCTGTGATGGTGCTTGATTTTTTACTGTGAGAGGACATCATTGTCCCTGATTCAGAAAGAAAGGAGACTGGACTTTGTTTTCCTGTGGTTTGTAAGGTTTTTTCTAAAGTATTTATATTCTTTTTCTCATTTTTTCCTAGCAAGATGATTGGTTAAAGCTATGAGAACAGTTCTGGAGTCAAGGAATTTGGTGATATTAACTGGTGTGGGTTTGTGTGTGTGTGTGTGTGTGTGTGTGTGTGTGTGTGTTTATCTATAGCTACTTATGGATTTTAAGCTTGGGTCTTATGTGGTCCGATCTGCAGTCAGCTAATTTATCATACTCTGTACATAACTATATGTATGAATACACACACACACACACACACACACACACACACACACACATTCCCTTAAACCTGATTTCTACTGAACACATGCATAGACCATGACGTTCTATACTATACAGATACCCTGAAAGCTGCTGGAAAAAAATACAACTTGATAGTAATTTCATTCTTGTTAGAGAAATTCTGAATTTCCACCTACTCTCTGTTTGATTCTCTTGGGAAAAAATAACTAACCAGGCATAAACAATTCAGATAATGCGAAAGGTACCTTCACCTTACTTGCCTCTCAGTAGATTAATCCTGTTTGAGAATCATGATGACAATATGCTTGAGTTCTGACTGTAGGGCCAGCTCCTCGTATCTTTCACTGAAGGGACATGACCCTGCCCTGTGTCCTCTCCAGGAGGAGTGGGCTCTGACATTGCTCCTGGCTGGCAGTTGTTGGCTTTCTTTGGAAAGGCCCTATGGGTACAGCACACCACCACTATTCACAGAGAATGTCCTTTCTGTTTCTGTGAAAAGCCATGGAAGACATTACAGAAAAGAAGGCTCTGTCTGACTTATGCTGGGCATATACAGAGACTAAGTCTGGAAGCTTGTAAGCAGACCAGAATACATATCAAATCGTATTTGCATTGCCATCTGTTGTCCAAGACAGGCACTGCAGTATTCCCCATCTTGATTCTTTTAATGTTAAATTCAACTAAAATTTGGTCAATGTATTTGCTGGACTCTTGGGAAAGATGAAGCAATGGAGGAAAACATTTTTTTAAAAAAATCAGAAATATACAAATCATTTATCTTTTACACTGGCTTCATTCTTTAAAATATGGTTTAAAATAATCCATTTAATAAATACTGCATGAGTCCTCATCAGGGATTAGTTATCATGTTACTCAGGGGAAATACAATGGGGAATGAGATGGCCACGGCTCCCGTCCTCAAAAAGCACGCGGTTTAGTAAAGAAGAGAATGGGAGGAAGGGAGAAGGAAGGAACAAGTGTGCCAGGCAGAGTGAGTGGCATGATTAAAATCCTAGAGTAAGAGAACTCATGGGGCTTTAGGAGAATTTAATGCAGTGTGACAGGTGCAAGACTGCAGGTGAGGCTGGCTCTGTAAGCTGAGCCATGGGTACCATCGTGAGGAAGCAGTTTAGAATTCATTATAAGCAGGGGAGCTGAAAGATCATATTCGCCTTTAAATAATAAAATAATAAAAATAGCTAACATTTCTTGAGGTCTTATGACATGCTGGCCACTGCAGTGAAATCTACACTTATCATCTTATTTAATTCTTACAATAATTTTACAAAGTAGCTACCTTTATTTCTCCCATTTTACCTGTGAACAAATGAAAGCTTAGTGAGGTCAAGAAAACTGTCCATGGTCATTCAGCTAGTCAGTGATGAGAGCTTAGCAGTTCTCATGAAAAGATAATACCTCTCTCCCAAGAGCTCCAGAAGTATGAAGGCAACTCTCATTGGCTGACTTGGGCCACATGTTCAATCCTGAGCCAGTCGGTGAAGCCAAGGGGATAGAATGATTGATTAGACAGGTCTGAATCACATGACCACTTCTGAGCTGAAGTTGGGGTCAGCCCATAGTATGGAACCATGAAAATTGAGATTACTGGTGATATTGTTCTCCAATGGAAATTCAAACTACTATTCCAGAAAAAAGAGTAAATGGATTCTGGACAGGTGAAAATGACAGATGACCATTACACCTCCTAAATTTTATTTTTAAATAATTTTTATTATGTTTAACAATTTACTACCAAAACTTTCACCAACAATTTTAGAAAATTTTAGCAAATAGCAAACTTGAGTTATGCATAATCCTACCTACATTGTTACAAAAATAAAGCACAGAAGTTACTCATTTCTTCTGGATCTCTCCATGTGTTATTAAACTTTTTTTGGAAATAAGTATCTATAATAATAAAGCACAAAAAGCAGACCAAGAAGGAAGAGTAAAAGCAGTGATCTTAGTAAACTAGCTCATGATCAATCAAGAATATTTTTGAGGTCATTTCAATGATTCCAACAGATTTAATTTATGAACACCTAAGAATCAGTGAACTTTAGACATTGCTTCTCATTATAAGTGATGAAAATGTACCCTGAGAATCTGGATGGTTTCCCTCAGGTCTCACAGGCAGGTAATAGCTTTTCTTGGACATTGCTGTTGAGATTTTTCTAGGGCAGCATTTTACAACTGGTGGTTCCAAAATCCTCTGGAGTTTTCAAAGGTTTTCCCATGTTTCTTGTGCTTCAGCATGATATTTTCTTCTGTTTCAGTTTTTGTTTTTCAAATACTCAATTGGCAAATTAATTGGATAAAAAGTTACCCTTTTAAGAAAACTTTGGGGGCTCAGCGCCCATAGAAAGCAACAGTTCTTAAACTCTTCAGTCCCAGAACCCTTTATGTTCTTAAAAGCTATTGAGAACCCAAAGAGCTTTCCTTTATTTGGGTTAGGTCTAACAATATTTCTCATGTTAGAAATTAAAATTGAGAGTTAAAAATTATCTATTCATTAAAAATAATAAACCCATTATAGTTAACATAAATAACAATTTTTCATGAAAAATGACTCTATTTTCCAGAACTGTAACAAATGGTTACCAGATTGACATTGTTTTACATTTTTACAAATCTCTTTGATGTCTGACTCAGTAGAGCATAGATTCTCATCTGCTTTGGATTCAATCTGTTGTGATATGTTGCTTTGGTTAAAAGGTATAAAAGGAATCTGGCCTTATACAGATGCATAGTTCAAAGGGGAGGAATATTTTAATAGCCTTTTCATATAATTGTGGATATTCTTCTTTAATACTTTCCCCAAACTCAACAAACAACAGTTGGTAAGTGTTAGTTACATATCAATAAACTCACCATTCTCTGTTACATTAAAATCCATTGGTCTATCTTGGACTTTAAGTGTATTTTTACCCATGAATGATTTTTTTTTTTTGTAGGCAAATCATATATTTTCTTTAAAAAAAGCATGATCACTTATAAAATGGCAAAAGTATAAATTTGCTTACATTTTATGATTATTAAAATTATATTATAATAAACACTAAAATACAATATTTAGCAACATGTTAGTCTAAATTATTATTTTTACTTCAACTTGCTTCTCCATATCACAGAAAAAATGTGATAAAATAAAATGATTAAAATTACTAAGGAGGTTTTCAAGGTTATATATGTTTTTCTGGGAAACAAAATCATAAGACGAAAAAGATTGGGGAGCTTTGATCTAGAGAACTGTTTGTTCCTTATCTATAACAGCATTCTTTATGATCTGGAAAATTGCTTTTTAAAAGTCTAAACAAAGTCTTAATGTTTATCACACGAATTACTCTATTCAAAGAAATCTGTTAGTCACAAATTATTTCCCTTTGCAAAATCCCTCCTGCCTTTCTACCATGACAATATACTTAATAAGATATAATTTTCTTGAGCTTGCCAGGTGACTCCCACTCAGGCAATCCACCTGTCCTCTGGCACAGTAATCATGTGTCATAATCAGCTGTTTTACCGGAAAGAATGGTTAGTGCTCTTCTATTTTGATTTGTCCACTGGATCCAGGGAATCCCATATATTTACTGCTATTTACTTTATTCCAAGGCTGAAATCTATATCCCTAATCCCACAAGGCAAATACTTGCCAATTATCATTATCAACAAGAAATAGGAAATGTGGGTGACAATTTAAAACCCTCATCACTGTGGGGAGGAAATGAAACAGTTCAAAGCATATAGTATACCGCAGTTAGTCAATGACACCAAATACTGTTGTGTATTTAAATGCCTTTGACCTGATTGCATTAAAAGACTATTTTTTTAATTTACTTTTTATTTTTAGTATTTATTTTTTGGTTGTGTTGGGTTTTCGTTGCTGCGCGGGCTTTCTCTAGCTGCGGCGAGGGGGGGCTACTTCTTGTTGCGGTGCGCGGGCTTCTCTTGTTGCAGAGCACGGTCTCTAGGCTTAAGGGCTCTAGAGCGCAGGCTCAGTCGTTGTGGTGCACGGGCTTAGTTGCTCCGCGGCATGTGGGATCTTCCCGGATCAGGGCTTGAACCCGTGTCCCCTGCATTGGCAGGCGGATTCTTAACCGCTGTGCCACCAGGGAAGTCCAAAAGACTATCTTTAAAGTGGGAAACTTCCCCAAAATAGTGAGGATGAAACAAGGCAGTGAGTACTTCTACTGTCCTTTCTGAGCAGTTTGTTTGAGATGATAATCAAATGAGGTCACTGATTCTCCAAACATTCTTTTGCTTTTAATACATTTCATAAAATTTATGATTGGTTTCAGAGTCGTTTACTCTTTAGGTCATTTTTTTGGCTCATCTAATATCTTAGTTGTACCTTTACATACATCGTGAGTTTTCTTATTTGCACTTAATCTTTCTAAACATATTTGTAAAAATGTAAATGTTGGATCACTTGCTGATAGGTACCAATATCTCTATTAGAAAATATTCATTCAAATTATTAGACTAACACAAGAAATGCAACTGGTCTTCCCATCTCCAATTCCTTGTGAGACTACTACACCCCACCTCTGAGTGTCTAGACTACCTTGTATCTACTACACTTGAGAGCCTTTCAAATGTTACTAAGTCTTAGCAGTTGCACAAATCCTACTCCAAGAGACTTAATATAATTGTCCCTATCACAATTCAAATAACATTCAAATGTGTAAAATGATCAACTTAAAAGGAAAAATGACTCCCATCCTTTCATTCAATGTGAGTTCTCACCTATTTCAACCATCATTACAATTGTATTCAAGAAGATGAGGAAGATTATAAAGTTTCTGAAGAGAGGACCTGTTTTCTCTTAAGAAAGCATACAGAGTGGCGTTCTTTCTGGTTTAGGCAGGTGACATAATTAGGGCAAGAATAGACCCGGTGAGAGTGAGAAGAAAATGGAGTTTGGGAAGGGAAAAATAAGTCAATAGGCAGATGATGAGGCAAGAGAGACCGTAAAGCCGTGGGATAAAAATGAGTGGCATGAAAGGATGCACTCAAGGACCCATCCAGCCCACAAGGAAAGAGGGGGACTCTCGCTGCAGCGCACTCGAAGCGTTCTCGTCAGTCTCTGGGCGTGTGTAATCCGTTCTGCATGACGAGGCTTCATGGAGAAGCGCACAAGCTGGTGTTGATCTCCCAACATAAGTTTCTTCTGACAGGAAGGATCGAGTATCTCTCGAATAGTGTGCCGTGGCACAGTTTGGCTCAAGCCGTGCAGATGCTCAAGGAGAGAGAAAGTATCAATGAGTCGGGAACGAATGGCATCAGCCCGGGGCAGTTGCATGTGTCCTACTGGGTGATAAGTGGCCATGTCTTAGCCCAGGCTCTCTTCGCCCGCTCAGCCCTGACTTCGCTCCTCCGCCTCCGGCAATGACGCCCCCCTGAGCTCGGCTCTCCCCACGCGGGCGAGCTCAGGGTCGGCTTCCAGCGCCGCAGCGCCGCATGTCCAGCTCCGCCAGGTCCCGCCTGCTCCCGGGTTCCGGCTCGCCCAGGGCCCACCCCCTCCCCCATGAATGATTTATAACACAGTGCTTTTAGAAAATATCGGTTCACTAAGTCATGCAAATCTTCCATATGTTGACACATTTTGTCATAAAAATCAATACAACACATTCATTAATATTGCCACTGATCTCCTAAGAAAAGTCTTTAAGTATTAGAGTGTGTCAAGCTCACAGTGGTAAATACAAGTGTTTCAAAATTTTATTATATGCTTGAAAGCTCAACTGTATCATTGTCAACAAATACTGCCAGTTGTCTTCCTTAAATCAATAAGCTCACTTCATTCAGTTTTTGAAAAGGTGTCTGCCAAATATGCAAGTCTGTGTGGCAGTGAAAAATACCTACTTACTAGTACAGTTTGGTGCTATTGCTTTGATGTGCTAAGGTATCAGCAGGTTTATCCAGCCTTGTTTTGGGACTTTCAGTGCGTTTGTCAACACAGTGGAAAAACAAATAATGTCTTAGTATTTTTACGAAAATAGTTTTTACCTCAGGTCACCACCTCCCAAAAGAGTCTTAGAGCCCTCCAGAAGTTCTGCTCTAGAATGAATGAACATGGCCATTACTGGAGATCAGACTGAAGTTGCCATCCATGTATAGTCTCATATTGATCTTATCCCAAGACACGTATTGCTTAGTTTATGTCTATAACAGACAGTGGTTCAAGGCAGAATCATAAGAACTATAGCTATTGTAATAGAACATGCTACAAGGACCATACACAATTTCAATATCTGGTCACATTTTGTCTCAGGATGTTTGCTCTTCAACAAACCACAAAGCCAATTGTACGAAGAGGAAATATCATTAGTGTTATGTCCAATTTTGAGCGTCATTTACATTAATAAGGTGAGTGATATAAAAATTTTGTCTGGCATTTCTTTCCTTTTATTTTGTTATTTAGGAGTAAAATGTCACATATTTTAAACACATGTTAACTTATTTTTGCCATGTATCCATTCCTAATATCAGAGGATGGAAGAGTTTTGTTCTATTTTTTGTTCGTTTATTCTATTTTTGACACCATAACACGAAGTTAAAATTTTATCCCCATGGTAATATACATTTGATCCTGATACAAATCATATGCCTTTTTCTGTATATTATGGCAGATGATTTTTTATGTAATAATTTTTAAGATAATTAAGGAGCATATATTACTTGTTAAATAGATAAAATATGTTCCTTTATAAACATATACTTTAATTCTCTTTTAATGTGGAATCAAGTATTTTTTGAAAAAAGCACATTTTCATATACAGCTAAAGTGATGAAGATCTTAAGGGCATTTCAGAAGTGATGTGTTTTAATAAAAGAGGCTGTCAAATTAAAAAAAAAAAACTGTTGATGGTACATGATGCTATGTTGCCATGTAAGAAACTAACCGTGCATTACAGCATCAAGGGCATCCCTGTGCAGTAAGCGGCGTGATTTATATTCTGTCTACATAAGAAAGTGGAAGGCAAGGGAAATCCATGCCCTCAGATATTTAGAAGGAATACAATGAGTACTCCTAACCCCACATGCATGTGATTCTCTTTCTCCTCTGTACAAGGGATTCTTTAATTCTCTACGTCTGTCATTGGATCATAAATTTCATCCACCACGTTGACACCTCACTTTTCTCTGGGTTTACCAGAGAACCCAGATCTTTACCAGAATTCCAGTATTCCCAAGGAGAATTACCAATTACTCCAGCATCAGTAGTTTTACTATCTGACCCTTCAGATAACACTAGGATTTGGACCATAACTGAAGGATGCTTGGAGTCATTCAATGCCACATAAGTGTCACCTGCTTCCTTCGAGGTTTGTCCCATGAAAGGCTGGAGAGAGAGAAGTATGTCTACTCCCAGGGTAGAGTTTTACATTTGGCTGATTTTCTTTCTCCAGGGTCACAAAATAATCACAGCAATGATCAGATGTTCATCTTTTAGCATCATAGTGACAGCGCCTAGGTCTATGGGCTTCTCAAGGATCTATAAAAATACTTGATATTAAAAAATGAAGCACCAAAGTTTCAAAAGAAACTGCCACATTAACATGAATGAATATCTAATTAAATCAATACAAAATGTGACATTAGGTCAATTTAATTAATTATTAAATTTAGTATGAAAACAGTTCCATTACATCTGAGAACAGTTTCTAGATTAGATTGTCTAATTTGGTAAGTATTCCTGAGGGTGCATGATTACTGTCTAGAAATCATAGCCAATCATGAATTAATTGAATTATTCACAGTCCAATCATTTCAAAGCAAAATTATAAAAATGTATTCAAATTATATACCAAAAAATTTACATTTAATGTGGGACATTAGGACATCCTATATGTTTGCTATGATGTGTGATGGAAGCTTTAAAACAAAATGTTTGGAATCTGTGAAGGTTTTAACATAGTCCTGGCAAAACTGCCCCTTATTACTCAGGCATCAGTTTATCTCAAATAGCATATGTGTTATTTCAAAACAATGCCTTCCCCAGAAATGAAAGCAGAGTTTGCAATAAGCATACCTCAGTGTATTAAATAAAATGCCTTTTTTGTGACCTCCATGTAGCCCTAAGTCATTGATTAGAAACTTTCAGCAGCATGATTGACTAGGGAAAATCACAATATGTCTCTGCTAGTAGAGAAAAATATTATGTATTGAAAAAAATAAAACAAGATGGAGAAAAATATGTCTCCCCAGAATCTGATCTTATTTCTTTGATGCTAGATGAAAGTGGGGTTTTTTTCGTAAAAATGCACTAATCTCCTACTGCTGTGTAGATCCAGAGGTTGAGAACAATCATTTGTCTTTGCTTTCTGAAAACAAAGAGAACTCTAGTACTCCTAATAGTAGCTGTGGGTGCCTTGGGGATTATCCTGTAACAATACCAAGGAACATAATCCTGAACAGAAATTCAGTTCACCTTACAGGGAGGGTGAGAAATGATGGAGAAATTGCCATCCTTAAAAAAAAAGCAATGAAAGATTGTATCCAACAAGAATAAAAAGAGAAAGTAGTTCTTTCTAAGTAACAAAGTCCAATGGGCACTTACTTAATAAGAACTTTAAGATGATGATGAATTATTACCCTGGAAAGATCACATGATAATGTCTTGATGATGGTTTATTTCAAGGAATTAAAATTAATGTCTTCTTTCATCCTTCTTTCCTCTCTCCCTCCCTCCTTCTCACCCTCTCCTTCTTTCTTCTACCTTTTTTCCATTCTTCCTTTTCCTTTCTCTCTCTGTCTCTCTGTGTTTCTCTCTCTCTCACACATTCTTTCTTGTTCTCTTTACACTTGACCTTCACTGAAATTGCACAAACAACATCAACTTTTACTTCTAGGATGGTTCTTGGTAGTTTATCACACAAGAAGGGTTTTTTCCTTGGATGTAGGGAGAATAGATACTTTCTAGCTCATAATTAATCTTTTAATGGAATGAGTTTTTCTAAGGGGAGGAAAGCCTTATCTTAGCTAACTTTTGAGGCATATGTCCATCGTTTTTGACCCCCAAATGCCTTGGCAATTTTTATATTAGCAAAATTTAGGATGAAAACTTACTGTTTTTAGTCTTGTGGTTCCTAAGCCTCACTATTTAAGGCTCAAAGCACAGTGTATTTCCAAAGGTAAGTGAACTGGATGATCAAACTTTGATGTCACAGCCCTAGAGACTCTCTAAGAGGCTTGGTTATAAAAATAGAATCTTTTCTAGGATTTTTGAGACTTTTTAGAAAATTCTTTTGGCCAAAGAAACCTTGGTGGATCCAACATCATAAGGATTTGTTTCACCAACTAGGTCCCACAAACACCATAATAGATTCCAAATGTATTTAAGCCCAAGACAAGGTGAAACAGAAAAGAAGAGCTAAATGAGTATGATAAAGACAAACCAAAACCTCACAATTAAAAAAAAAATGTCCTTATGACATGATACCATCAAGCAACAATGTTATGAAGTATGTATGTATGTGTATGTGTATGTGTGTATACACACACAAATGTGTGCATTTTCCACCTGCCAGTGTACGCATGTGTGCATAATGAATTCATAAGTAATCATCTCAGCCTGCCACTGCAGGTGAAGTCATAACCCATATGAGCCATGTTGGGATTGAACAGTCGACTGCTGGGTGACCTGACTTTAAAGCTACAGGCCGGCAAGGTCAGCCGCCATGTGTGATGAGTGGGTAGTGGTTATATTGCAGTCCCTAAGGGGGTGGATGAACCAAGACACGAGCTGGACCACTGTCCAATGGGGGTAAAGCAAGGCCTTTGCGGGTCATGATGAAATTGGGAGTTTGCTTGGATTTTAGTAAGTCTCAGTCTGTGCTTTAGAGATATCACTGTATATGCTTGGAAGAGGCTGATTAAGTCAAAGTCTGACTGGAAACCTAGCAGGGGAAATTAATCCATAGGTACATTGGGTAATATAAAAGGCATTGGATTGTGTCACTCATCAGATAATCTCTTCAACATACCCTTTTCATAGTAAAAAACATTATTTGCCATCCTCTTCTAGGAAAAAATGTTGAATTTTCTCCATGTGACTAAATGTGCTAATGCAATAAAGGGATATATGGAAACATTGGCTTATTATGAAAACATGTCAACCAGGATTCTGATAGTTGCTTTACATTTATTTTATATAATAAAAGATGATTCCTTAAGACATGCTAGGATTTATGCCTCCTGGGAAATTAGTTTCATTTATAAGTTAGAGTGATAGGTTATGTCATCATGGGACACACTTATATTTGAGCACTCTTATATTTTCAAGAGTGGGTGGGTAGACACTAGAATCACCTGCACAAAACTTAGGGAGAGTTTCCCTAGAAAATCATGTACCCTTGAATGAGAATCACTGCCTTGGTAAGTTGGGGAGCCAGACCTTGAACCCAGGCCTTAAAACATACTCTATGTTACCATCATTGCCACAATTTGCTTTAGAAGTTGCATTGATGTTTTCTAGGTTAATTTGAGTGTCTTCAGTGAAAGAAAAATCATATTAATTGAACACTTAGTCTGTGGTCCTCACCAACATAAATACTCAGAGCCACAGCAAGCAGTGCAAACGGTTTATAAGTGCTAAGGCTATTTGGGAGAAAGAGGTAAACAAGGTTGCAGGATGCTTTACAATTGACATGCACATTGAAGCAGGCCTTAGAGAATAGATAACATCTGGTCTGATGAAAGGCCATGCGTGGGGACGCCTTGTGAAGGACAGAAGCAGGGTCCGATGTGGAGACTGAGAAGAGATACTGAGTTGTCTATGCTTTGGGGAGCAGACAGCCACGGAGAACACAGTGGATCAGATCAGATGGGGCCAGATCACAGGGGGACCTTTGAAAATTAGCCAAGTGAGTTTGAAGTTTTTATCATATGAAATAGGGAGTAATTTAAAACTTTTGAATAAGGTGTGTGATCTAAAAGCAATTTAAGAAGTTCTGCCTGGCATTGTGTACAAGTTAGTTTTGAGCAGAGAAACTATGGTTATGGGGACCAGCAGGTAGATTTTACATATATATATATATATAAACATATATTTAATTATATATAATTATAATTATATATATTACCTATGTTATATATAAAATTATTTTTGGCTCAAGTTGTTGAAGACCAAAATTGTGATAGCATCTGTGAGTTGAAATAAATCACAAAGAAAGAAAATTACCACAGGGCTAACTTTATAGAGAGAGGAAAAGAAAGCTCTGAACATAAAAAGTAAGCTTCTAGGAAAATGGAGGTAATGTTCCTCCTATAAATGGGAAAATCAGAAGGATACCTAAGATGTTGAGAAAAAGCTATCATTTGGTCCTTGTTTATTATTATTTTATATACAGTAATGTGTATATTTTAATCCCAAACTCCAAGTTAATCTCTAGTGTCTAGAAGGCACTGGGGCTTAACATCAAGCAAGAGTGTGCAGAGAGGACAGACCTGTGGAAACCTCCATGTGACCCAAGAGGGAAAAGATTATACACAAGAAGTCATGACAATGCACACGTTCTGAGGGAGAAAGTGCAGAGGGAGAAGGCAAAACAAGACAAAAAGACAAATAGAAAACAACAGAGAGGAGAGAGGTGAAACCATAAGCATCATAGGTGGAAACGGTTCCATCTTTTATCCATCATTAACTCACCTATCCCCACTCTCCTAGATACCAGAATATGTGATTCATTATTATTTCTTTATACTATATAAGCAATAAAGTGAATAAAAGGAATACATCCTGAAATAGTTTTGACTTCTCAGTAGGTTGGAAAATAAACCTAAGCACCCAGGGTCCTCCCTACTTCAGCTTTTACCACCTGCTCAGCACCGTTGGCAGGTGTGAATTATCGCAGCTTTTCTTTTTTTTTTTAATAATGTAGATCCTTTTTTTGTATTTGTCTTTTTAAATTTTTTATTGAAATGTAGTTGATTTATCATGTTGTGTTAGCTTCAGATGTACAGCAAAATGATTCAATTATACATATATGTAAACATACATTCTTTTTTTTACATTCTCTTCCATTATAAGTTATTACAAGATACTGAGTTCAGTTCCCTGTGCTCTACAGAAGGTCCTTGTTGGTTATCTCTTTTATATATAGTAATGTGTATATTTTAATCCCAAACTCCTAATTTATCCCTCCACTCCATTGCCACTTTGGTAAATAAGGTTTTTTCTGTCTGTGAGTCTATTTCTGTTTTGTAAAGAAGTTCATCTAGATCATCTTTTTAGATTCCACAAACCGTAATTCAAACAGACACATGCACCCCAATGTTCATAGCAGCCCTGTTTACAATAGCCAAGACATGGAAGCAACCTAAGTGTCCATTGGCAGATGAATGGATAAAGAAGATGTGAGATGCATACACGCACACACACATGCACACACACAATGGAATATTACTCAGCCATAAAAAGAATGAAATAATGTCATTTGCAGCAACAGGGATGGACCTAGAGATTATCATACTAAGTGAAGTGAGCCAGACAGAGAAGGACAAATATCCTGTGATACTACAGCTCTTTTAGGGCCCAGCCTTCCCTAGCTCCCAGAACACGAGGCATATCTTGATTAATGATACCATGGCACTGTGTACTTCTCCTTTCTAATTTTTCTGAATTTTCAGGAAACCATTTTAGGCGTACTGTTTGTCTCCCCTGAGTAAACATAAACCTCATTAAAATATGGGAAATCGGTGTCTTCCTCACCCATAGTTTTAGCACTCATTGCAGTGCTTTGTATGTGGTGGGCCCTTGATAAATGTTTGTTGAAAGAGCAAAGAACAAATGAGCTCTTTAACTTTTACTGCCCACAAAGTAGATGCCAGCATCCTTCTAACACCTGTTCATTCCCCCAGCAAATGTTCTACCACTGATAATTCCACCAAGAGGGCTGATCACAGCTGCTTTTCTATAATCAAATGCATAATTTGTTGTTTAATATCTTTGCTCCCGGATAGATTGTAAGTCTCTCTTAGGGCAAGAGTGGGTTTTTGGTGACCACACTCTGTACAGTTCCTGGCACATAGTAGGTATAAAATAAATGGATTCTGAATAATGAGTAAATGATTATATTCATTTTTTTTGAAAAGAAATAAAACTTAAATGATATGAAAAACATTTTCTAAGGTCATATAGCTAGTGGAATCATCTCATAGTCCAGAGACTGCTTATTGTCTTTTTTTTCTTGCTAAATCAGAAGCACAGAGAAAAAGACTATCTAATTTGCCAAGAAAGTGGCTATTAGTACCCATTAAGATAATCATTCTAATATGGATGTGAGGCATTGTTTAATAGTTTGAAGCAGGGGTGGGAGAGGAAAGTTGTGTGTGGGTGAGGGTGTATTTAAAGGTCTCTGTGTGAATGGACACAAACTTATCTTATTCTTTGTATCTGTATCTGGTGTCAGTGAAGGATGGGGAGAGAATGGTCAGAAGGCAGTTAGCAGAGGCTGAAGTTAGCCGTAGGTCATGTGATGCAGACAGAGCAAAGCTTTTCTCTGAAGAGCAACTTATATAAAAGTGGCATAAAGATAGTGTTCCTATCCAGCACAGAACTTGTTCTCCAGCATCAGCTTGCCACTGTTTGGTAAATTAGTGATGTAATATCATTTGAAGCCGCTAGTTCAGAGAGTTTCATCTTTAAGTCAAATTTATTAATATAATGAAAGGTTTTTTTGAAAAGTGCTTGTGTATTTGCAATGCAAATATTAACCTTGCTGAGCCTCAGGTTTCTAATTTGTAAATTGGGAGCATTTATAGCTAACTCTGTAACTCTAAAGATTATCTTTAAGATTAGAGATAATTTAAGTGCAGCCCAAACAGAAGCTGGGATATACTAGGCACTCAAAAACTGACAGCTAGTATAAAAGTTTGTGGCAAAAGCACAGATGTCAGCTTTTCTTTTTATGCCTTTTTCTCCTTTATAAATACCTTCAAATATTTCTGAAAATCAGTGTCCTCTGTATCCATAAATTCTGAGCTTCTTGAATGAAGGAAATCTTTCCATTCCCCAAATTGCAGTCTCCAAAGTATCTTGATAATGACCTAAGCAGCCTATTTAGGCTCCTTAAATAGAGGAAGAGTTAGGGGAAGGCTTTTTAATTTTGAAAAATAATATTATTATGAAAGATGTCAAAAGTCTTAGAAGTGGTTATACAATTAAAAGCAAATGAAGTTAAATTAGAGAAATGTTACATTGAAAACATGGTGAAAGTAATCAGCACAACAATATAGACTTGAAAATTAGAAAGTTAGGAAATTAGAAAGAGAAGGAAAGAATAAGAGAATGAATGAAGAAAAGAAAGAATGAAGGAATGAAAGGAGGGAGGGATGCAAGAAAAATTTGGAGAGAGTGGAAAAGACATTTTAGGACACAGGAGACCCTTGGACCAAGACTGCAAATGAAGCACCAAAAATAGTCATGTCACTGGCTTTTTCCCCAATGGGATTTTGTTGCTCCAGTAATCACTCTATAGAAATTCACTCTAAATAGGGTAAAGTGTGCAAGGCAACAAGGCGTGGAACTTAAGTGGTTTGTTCTTTATTCCCAGGAGCTGATCTGTGAACAAGGCTCATTTTAGAATCAATTGTTATGAAATTGTTTCATCACCTGCCAATGATTAGCAAACATCAGAAGAATTCAGTGTATTAAAAAGACGTGTAGCAAAACCAGAAGAAAGTCTGGGATCCGGTTCATCCTTGCAGACTTTGCTCAGCTAATGCTCTGTCTTTCCCCCTTCTTCACAGAACCGAAAGTAAGCTGCAAACTAGGCCGGTCCGCGTCCACATCAGGTGTGCCCCCTCCATCCGTTACTCCTCTCAGGCAAGCCAGTGACCTGCAACAGAGCCAGGTACCATCATCGTTAGCCAATCGTGATTGACTTCCTGTGATGCGACATGCCAAACGCTTTCCACCTCTGTCTGTCGTGTGTTGCTGTAACAACTTTTGCATTTGCTTTTATTTTTCTGTGTGTGTATGGGTGGGAGGGGTGAGCTGTGGCCCTCTGTGTTTTCATCCAAAAAGGAAAGTCTTCCTTCCCTGTGATTGGCGCAACTTTCTTTGCTGTTTGTTACCAAATCGTTTTTGTCTCTGGCTTCCATCATTCTGTAATATAAATGTAAACTTGTACTATATGTATTGGCTTAGTGGTTATTTTTTTAAAGTTCTTTCTCTCTTCCATGTTTTGTGTACTTTTATACTGTCTCCGAAAATTTATCAACGTTTGATAAATTTACCGACTTTGTTTTATGTAGATTTCTTTTTAAATGTTTTGTCCACAACACTTGCACAGATGTTGTCAATGAATTTGTACATATTGTTTAGTTCTTATCCTATTATACTGTAATATTTGTGGCCGTTTTACTTTTATTTTTATTTAGCTTGGAGCATGATTGTAAGACAGTGAATATTGATGTCCTGATAAATATTCATATACCAACTCATTTGGATTGAACATGGCAGCTAGTCTTTTTTCTTGGCCAAAAAGACAAATTGACCAACCAGATAATCTAGGTATTTACCCAAAACTGTAGATTAGTAAGGCAATCTTTAAATAAATGACACTTTTCTCTCTTATACCAAAAATATCAGAAATGTTCTCAGTAAGGGAATGTAAGTGTTTATGCATGGTATATGAGATCTCTATTATCATTTGGAGAAAAGATACAAGAAATAAAGGCATAAGCTACAGTATCATTTAATCCTTTATAGTACAATATGTTGCTCTGATGTTCATGGGTACATGCTTGTGTACGGAGGATATAGTATGGGGAAAAATCACTACATATAAATGCTCTATCTATAATTCATCCAATAGGAATTCAGTACAATGACAATTTGTGAAGCTTAATTGTTGTTACTGTTAAATATATTATGGGTGTTAAATAGGATAATGCCATCCTGGAGTGGTTTCTCTCTGCTTCCCAGCTTTAATGTTCACTTTCATAAAACTCTTCTGAAATTGTAAATTATAAAACTAGCAATGATACCTCCATGGGAACTGTCCATTACTGATTAGCAAATTACATATTCATCAATTATATAAATGTCAAGCTATTTTAAAAACATAACCAGGAAGAATAATTGCATTTTTTCTAATGGGAGACAGGGTGCTTTATAGTATTTTGGTCTGGCTTAAATATGCACAGGATTTGATTTATGAATATATGAGATATCTACAAATGCAAGAGATGAGAGGCTCCTCTCAAGAGCATCTCAAGTGCCGTTTAGAATTTCTTGTGTCTTAATTTAACATTTTAAATGCTTTGTAACCAAATGAATCCACCTCAAACACTTTTTTGGGTATAAAAGAAGTAGAAACAATAAGACAATGAATAAATAAATAAATAACACAAGTAACCTCACTAAGATAAATTGCCACCTTAGTTGATTAAAGCTATTCCAAAATATTACATTTACAGATTTTCAAAGCTTAAAAACTTAAATACAGAAAGGAGAGAACTTTAGCTAGCTGGCGGAGGATTGCATTAATACAATCAATTTTCCAAGTATATATACCTTGCTATTACATTACCTCGGTATCTCAGAGAGGTTTTGTGCTCTTTGTTTTCGTTTGCTTTTTCTCCTAATTATCTTTATAGTCGTTTCATCCTACGCCCCTTCAATTCTCAATGAAAGCAGTTTCCTGGGGTAACTTACAGAACAGAAACAAGGTACAACTCTGTGCCTTTGCATTATCAGCTCTTCGCTTACCTGGTAGGATGCTCTTCATTCTTCAAAATACAGCAACAGGAGAAAGACCCTCTCGTTACTTAGATGCTGCACTTTTCCTCTCCAACCAGGAGAGATTCTGGCACACAGCCACATCATAGAAGGGGTGTCAGGGCTGCAAATTAGAAGGCTGGCCTCTGAGTCTCTCCCCTGTGGCTTGTGACCAGATGTAGTATTCACCTCTTCCCAAATCCTAGTGCTAACGGGATAAACATGGCTCAGAAGAACCTTGCTCTGCATTCCTACAACTTGGAATTGAACTAAAGGCATATGGGTACTTATTGAAGACCCTCTTCTCACCTAATTCCCATGCTCTTGACTGAGATGTCTCCTTAAGTTACAACCAGGATGACACAGCCCTAGGCTCAGTCACCCCAGGCAATGGTGAAAGACATTTAAAAACATTGACTATTTGTACACAAACTAGGATACGGAACACCTAGCATTATCCAACAAATAATCATCCTGGTCACTTTTTTAAAAAGTGTTTTTCCCCCACCGGGATTCTTGATAGTTATTAAAACACAGAACGCTTAATAGACGATTGATAGACTTCTTACTAGGAAATCTTTGAAAGACCATGGGATCTGTTTCAGACAAACAAAAGCAGTCACTGAAATAATTCCAATAGCGCTTATCTATTGAGGAGTCTGGCTTTAAGAAGCCATATTATGGGACATTTCTGCTCATAGAGAAGGAGCTGTGTTTTTTTTTCCAGGTTGTTCACATCTTATCTCTTTTCAGCTCCCTCAGTACTAGTTTTTCACCCACCACTTCAGATCATGGTTGGAGCTTTCTAAGAAGTATTGCAGGAGGAGACAGAAGGGACGGAGGTTACTCCAGCAGAGATGGGTAGAGCTGGCCAAAAGGGACTGACGCTCACCCCCAGGAGCCTAGGCCAATGATGATGGACCACCCTTAAAGAATCTGGAGACAGTAGTGATTGACTGACCCGCCGAGGAGCCCGGGGCGCATAGTGACCGCCCACCAAGGGCATTTGTGTAAAAATAAAAGTGGAGGTAATGTTTGCTTGGCTATGCAGTCTGTTTCGGCTTCAGGTAATATAGGAGACACAAGATTTGTAGAAATGTATAGTCTCATCTGACTGGAACTTTAAAATACGTAAGAGAAGACGGGAAGCTCAAGAAAGAAGTATGAGTTCCAAAGCATTTAGAGCTTCTTACACAACGCGTAATACTCTCTAAAACTCGGTGAGATGACAAATAGATCTTTTCTTTCTTAATTTACTCCTGAATAAATAGAGCAGTCACGGGGCAATTAGGGGAAAGTGACATTTCCTTGGAATTTTACGGCAAAGCAACCACATATTTTGGCATTTGTCATAAAGCAAACCTTTGGAAATTTGATTGAATTTCTGCAGCTTCCATGAGAAAGTTATTTTATTTTCTTATTTATAAAAGCAAAACTGTATAGGAGAAATATTTTGAACTTGAAGCACATCACTTTATCTTTTTTTTTTTTTCTTCTGTAGTGAAGTAGAAAGCTGTGTACTCAGAAGAAAGAAGTGTGAGTGCCTCTATAGACAGCAAATGATGTTCATGTGATCCCTCCATCTCTGGCCTATGGTGTTAGTGACCCCCGCTACTCTGGAGATGGGGCCATCTCTAGTTTTACTGCAGCAGGTGATGGAATAGAAACTAAGGAGCAGGGCCGTGAGAAATCCAGGCTTTCCTTCAAGGAAGGAGCAGCTAGGGTGTGTCTGCAGACAAAAGTGCCAGCTCTCTTTGGAAAAATGTTCCCAAGAAATGTTTGTACTTATTTTTCTGGGAAGGAAGGAGATGAGAGCCACATCCTCTGACACACACACACACACACACACACACACACTCCCAATATACTTATGCACATGCATACACACAAACTCTCACATACTCTGCCCACTATCACACACACACACACACACACAATCACACACTCACTAACACACACACTTCACATTTTTCAAGTAACAGCCCCCCAAGTCAAGTCAGGGAATCACAGAGCTAACAGTGACCTAAGTGTTGAACTGAGAACTCACCTTCTCTCTGAGGTTTGTCAATTGTTCTAAACTAGATTATCTCTGATTATCCTTGATGTTGGGAAGGGGGTAACAGAAAGCCATCTGTCACTTCCTTTGGACATACGTTTCAAAATCTGAGAGCCCCACATTTCTCTAGAAATTTAAAAATCGCCCCTGAAGCCATTATCTCTTGTTCCGTGGGCCCCGTGTGGCTTGAGAGCTGCCTTCTCACTACCCAGAAGAGGCCTTGCCCAGGCTGGTCCATGCTGTGCGCTTATAAGCTGTTATCCAAGGAAACAAGCCCAGTTCTTTTCAACTTGCCCCTTCAGTATTATTTCTCAAACATTTATTTCTTTTGATGGCAGCCCTCTGGACTCCCTCCAAGCTCCTAACATCCTCCTTTCACTTGATGACCCTGCTGGGGCCTAATGAGAACCTGCCTGGGCTCCTGCCGAGCAGAATGCCTTCTTTTTTCCCATGGGCTCCATGGCTATGTCTGCACGCCAGCATGTGGCCAGCTTTCCTAGATAATGGAAGAACATATTAGCATCCATAGCTTGATGCATGTCTAGGGTGTGTTTCTGGACACGCCTGGATGTCAAAGTTGTTTTCTATATACAGTAAAAAAAAAGGGAGCTAAATCATCCAAAGATAGAAATTAGGGATCAGTACATATGAAAGACTAAGACTGAGAATTTAAGAGGATTCCCTGACAAAGACTTTACCCATTTTAGAGTGTGACACTCAATGACTTTGGTTGACTTACTAAATATCTCTCTCGATAAATGTCTCTTTCTATATATTCTCGAAAAAATGTTTTTCTCACACAATCTAATTTTGTCTTTTCTCTTGGTCTTTAATACCTTCAGGGTAGCGAGGTGTTTTGATTGGTCCCACAGCCTCAGTGTGCTTTGCCTGAAAGCTTTGAGCAGACCATTGCTCTTTCGCAGCCTGTGTGTGAGGTCTGGGCTTTTGTAACTCTCAGACAATCAGGACATTTGCACACAAAACTTGTAGGAGCCTGGAGAGCGTGAGGAAGACTAAAGACAAAGGGATCCTGAGTATAGTAACATAAATACTCCGACAAGGACATGGAAAGGAATTCTAATTTCAGCCACTCGATGCCTGCCCACATTTCTCAGTAATGTAAACTTAAAGGGTATATTCTTATTTAATTTCAGCTTCTGTGCATTGGATCAGGTAGAAAAATGAAAACAAACCTAACATCTGAAATAAAATAACACACAGTGTGAGAACTGGGAGTTTCAGTTTTATTCAGGGACTTACTGAGGGCGATAGCCTGGGAACTATAGCTTCTCAGATAGCTCTGAGGAACTGCTCCAGAGAGGTGAGGGGAGAGGCCAGGGGAGAGGGGTACGCACTATCAAGCAAACATCTCAGGAGAACGTTACTACTGCTAGTCACGAAGAAAGGCTATCTCAGTTAATGATATTAGTGTTTTTTCTAAGTATGTGGAAATGCAAGAATCCAGGTTCATAAAAAATTTCTCTTGAAATATTTCTAACTATCTGAGGGCCTGTTTTTGCCTGTTTTCCCCAGGGCACAGAATACCTAATCCTGATCTGCACCCTGAATTCCTTTCAGGGTGTACTGCAGGTCACTGACTGCAGTGGCTAATGACTTAATCTTTGTAGAACTGGATGGCGATTGACATTCCTTGCCTTACAAGCTCTTAACAGTAGAAAAGCTTCAATTCTCTTTAGAATTTCTGTGCTGCCATTAGTGTAGATGTGACTTGCTTTGCCAAGACCATACTTGCTTTATTCCAGCCCTAGGTCCTGGAACATATGTGTTATGAGGTTTCATCTGATCAGTTGTATATACAATGTCAAGTGCTCCTATCTAGTAGTTAAGGTTTTGTGTTTGATGGGAGAAAACAGTGTCAGGAAGAGGAAAGAGCAGAGTATGTGGGTGGGGAACATGTGACTCCCCAACTTAACGTGATGAAGGGGCCCCTTTCTACCATCCCTTGCTTAAGAGTTGAACAAACCTTTTTTTTGAGACCCTGTGGTATTCCAGGTCCTATCAGGCCTGAACTAAAAGAATGTTTACATCGCATTTGTACCTTTATATGGCTGGTTTGATCGTATGCTCAGGGTTACATCTTATGATGGAAATGGTAAAAAAAAAAAACAAAAAACAAAAACAGAAAAAGAACATATAACCAATTAGCAAAAGCTGAACTCACTTCATTCATGCACAGAGATTCCCACCATCACAGAACTTCCTCCAGGCTATGCAATAGGTTTTAAATAACTCCTATTGTTTTTTCATCCTGCATACAAGTTAACCTGACATATATTTCCAAACATGGAAAAGCCTGATGGGGGGGCTTGGAAAACCCCACTAAGTTTACAATGCCATGTAAAGATAAGATGTTTACAGCATCTTATTGGAGAAGGGTTTATCTGTAAGAACTTCAAATTGTAAAATAAAATGTTATCTTAACAAAGATTATGTTACAAAGAAATTATAGTTATTTGTTATAATAATGTTATTTACCAAAGAGATTGGATCTAGGCTTGTGAAAAGTGGAATAAATTCATGTTACAAATAGGAGTGTCAGTGGTTATATTGATCTATTGCTTTGATTTATGGTATCATTGCATTAAAATAATGCAAGGGCCAAAAAGTAAACAAACAAAGGCTTTGTCTTATGTGTGCCCTCTACAGTCCTGTCCGGTTGATTTATAAAAATGGTAGGCTTTAGTACTTTGTGGGGCTCCCTATAATTAGTGTCGTATTTAAAGAAGAAACAAGATGTTGTTATCACCTTCAAATAACAGTAATATGTGTCCTGAATTCTGTCATACAAAGAATTCAGACAAGATCAGGCACGTTCAGGGTCGTATGGCCATAGATCAGATGGTAGAAACTCAGATTGCTTTCCAGGACAGACCACAATCTGAACTGAGAAATTTTGACATATTATGTAGGCATCGTGTGCTTGTTAACTGCTGTATATTTCAAGTGGCAGAATATTTGGGGTCACTTTTTAAAGGCCAGTAGTCTCATGACCAGTCTCTCAATAACTTCAAGATTGAGTAGAATGAAACTAAACAAACCCATCCCTTTGCCCCCATTCCAATCCCCCCACCCAATAATCTTGCATTTATGCCCTTGGAGTAGGAGGCAGAGTGTAACAAAACAAGAGGATGTCCTCTGAGAAATCTTGAACGCATTGACCAACAAGGGTAGGGGTGGGGCAAATGGACCCTGAGGGCGCCCGCCTCTGACTCTGCCTCGTCCCCCGTACCTGCGTGCATCCTCTTCAGCATCAGAATTGTCAACTTAGCCATCCAGCTACAGGGGAAGGTGTGAAGTTGCTTAGGTATAGAGTCCAGCATTCTTTAACACATGGAAGGGATAAAATGTGTCTGGGGTTCTTAGATGAAGTTTGCGGGATGGAAACCACGTACCGTTTGCTGTCTTCTCTGATGAGCTCATTGTGCGCCAGGATGGTTTTGAGAGCTTCCTTACATCATTGTAGGTGTGCTCTCTACAGCCCTACCCCATTATTATCCCAGGACAACTAAGGATACTAAAGTGAGGTTATACCTTGTCCAAGTTCTGTACCAATTGTCAAAATGATCAGTCTATGATGTCAGTCTATGAGTCCCAACTACTCAGCTGGTTAAAATTGTGAGGTTTAGAGGATGTAAGACGTCCATCAGAACCCTGGCTCCACCCGTTGGTCGCTGTGTGACCTTGAATACATTGCTCAGCTTTTCAGAGTCTGTTTTCTCATCTGTAAAATGGGGGCAGTATTATCTGCCTTGTATGGTTGTTGTTGAGGATTAATAAGATAACATATGTGTGTAAAGTCCTGGACAGACATTACCTATTAGAAAAATAAGAATTCTTTCCCTTATAGCTTTTCCTTCTGCCAAAATGCAACTTTCCTGCTTGCTGGCAAGTCCTAAGGAGAAGAGTCATTGTAGTCAGTGGTATTTCAAAAGGGATGGGCATGGAGGGAATGGTTCTGTCCACCCTGTATCACTGACCTTGTATAGAACTGCTAGCACGTGGTGTTAATAAAAAGCAGACAGATTTTTAGTCAGTTTTATTACTGACTTTAAATTCTCTAGACAGTGTATCTCTTTACTGACAGCATCTGAGACAGGTTGGTTTCTCCTACCACCTCTTGGTACACTTGATAGGATTATATTCATTATTCCTTCTCCTCCAAATAGGAAGTTAGATATTTAGTTATTTACCATGTAATAAGGGGTCTGTATCTGGCATTTCTTCTTTCCTTGTAGGGTCCCACGTGTGGTTTGGAAGTAAAGTGAGTAGAAGTCGACTAAGGGTATCAATTCAGAAATGTCACGGGTCCCCTAACACTGCTTTACTCTCCTACTTGGGTTCCAATGTGAATGAACGTAATGAAAACGCTAGAGCCCCTGGGGACGCTGTTATCTGCAAAGACACAGGATACAGTTGTTGCAACTTCAACATTTACTGAAAGTTTCCCCAGACCACACTTTGAGAGGCTTTGTTTTCTTATCTGCACATGTATTTACCCACAAGCATGCCCATTATGATATGTTATCCCACTATATCAGTTTAACTTTTATAAGCCCATTATATCCATGTAACTTGTTTTTGTTTATCGTTTTTATGTTTTTTCCTTTTAAATGAAGAAAGCACTAAGGATATTGCATTATAAATGTTATGGAAACAAAGAGGCCTAAATTTCAACAACATTCCCTCTTGCCAAGTGAATGTATGCCAATCTCGTCCCAATATATGGAGATCAGTTGCCACTACTTGGTATTTCTTACGCTAAATCAGAGACAAAGGAATATCTTTTATTTTTTTATTTATTGTAGTTTTTGGAATCCTTGTTTGTTCCTCTTCAAATGCCAAGAGTGGTGTAGTTTACTAAGCTAACAATAATATGGCTGTGTCTGGGGAAGTGAAGCTGAAGATTTTAAATCCATTTACTGTCACATTAGTCTATACCATGTGTTTTCAAGCAGATCTTTAAAGTTTCCAATTCCGTGTCAAATTTTTTTTTAGAAAATAGAGCCTTTGGGAGGCTGTTGAAAATATTTAGCTGCTAGATTTATTCAACATGTCAGTAGAGTTGAAAGTGAAGCTTTGGCTTCAAGTCTAGAGGACAAATTATGAATTTATAACTGTAGGTCTTGTTTGAGTTGAACACATAGAGAGCAACTGAAGGAGTATTAAAGCTTTACAGATTGATAACTCCATTTGAGAACTAAATGCTATGCTTGTATTCTGCTGCCAGTTATTAGCAGACATCGCATTTTAGAAGCCTTCCCCATCACAGGCTCTAAATGTTAAAATGCAGGTCAGGCCCTAGATGGACTGGCCAACCTAGTTTGGGGAAAATAATATAACATTGGGTGGACGCGTGGCGCCACCTAGTGTCTGAAGTGCACTTTGCAAACTGTCTTTAGGTTTTAGAAAGGATTGAATTAAAACTGCTTTATGTCAGAGATGGTATGCTGTTTGGGGTAATAAGCATAATGCTTATAGAAACCCAGGGCAAACTTTTTGTATGATATTTGTTTTGGACATTTTTCATTACTTTAGTTTTTAATTTTAAGCTGTCTAACTTTCAAATGCACCTTTCTAGACTTTTGTGTGGGGGGAGCTAGTATCACAGCCAGTGATCTCTGAGTGTTATATATTATTTATGAATAGATGCAGATGTTTTCAATAGGATTTCTGACATTTTCTGCATATTGTATTTCTCTAAATCCAGACTGCGCCTCGAAAAAGGGGATCGCCATCCCTATTTTGAAGACTGGAAAGTGAAGGAGCAGAGATAGCTTGGCTGAATGGAAGAATTCCTTCTTGGTTTTGTTTGAGATTAACATGTTTAACACACATGGCTTAAGATTCACTCCTGAAAAGAGCAGTCTCCCTAACCAGTGGGTAAATTTACCTCTAACTTAAGTTACAGGTGGATTAGCAAGAAATGTTTACATTATATTAATATCGGTTCAGAGTTAGACTACGCTTGACTCAGAATAATAAGCACAGCCACATTGGAGTGCCTTACTCAGGGAGTTCTAGAGCTTCAGTTTCTCCAGCCAGCTCACCTGCTGGGCAAATCTTTGTTCTTTATTCTGTGCTGCAAGTAAACATTAGCCTTCAGATGGAAAGCACCTTCCCCAAATAAAGCAGATTTCTAAAATGGTTTTCATTGAGGGCTTATTACGTGCTTGGCACAGTGTCCAGAATGCCGTATCATATAATCTTATTCTCACGATATGCTTATGAAGTAGGCAATATTATCCCCATTTTACTCATGAGAAAATTGAGGCTGGAGAACCTGTTACCTGTTGAAGGTTTATAGCTAGGAAGTGGCTGTATGGACATGAGGTGTAAGTCCAGGAGGTTCTAGCCACTAAACTCCTCCTTTATTTTCTACCATAAATAGCTGTCTCTCTGAATTTGCTCTCTTTGTAAAACTCACCTTCTTTCATTTTCTTTCATCCATTTATTTACTCATTCTTTGACTTTCCGGGTCTCGCCTTATAACTTTTCTAGATGAAAAGCTACATAGCAGAGGGGCAAATTCAATTCAGATTTCAACTGAACAAGGCACCACCTAAGGCCAGATCTCCGAAGGTGGGACGGGGTTGGGACGGTAACTCCTGGAAGAAAGCTCACTGTCACTCAGTTGCATCATTCTTTTGTGGACGTGTGTGCACACTTGAGAATCTCAACACTTGAGTACATCTAACTCTTTCCACATTCTGAAAGGAAAATACATCCCCTTCCCAAACAGGCACTCCTGAACCCCAGCATCTAGACTACTCCTGTAGATTTAACCAACAACACACAAAAGACCAAAACTGCATTCAGCGAGATTTATCTGGCTTCTGGGCTTTTACGTCCATCCAGTAAGCAGACACTTTAAAGGGGGTGAGGAGGGGTGGAGAAACAACCATACTGTCACTTCAAAGCCTTTGTTTTCTAAAGTAAATGCTGCATTAGAGCTAGTTAATAATCCCTGGTTGTCAGCTATTTTGATGGGGATAGTATGTGGAATGCTGCATATAATGACTTCCTTTCCAGAAAATGAGGAGGTTATCTGAAGGAGCAAATGGTATCAGGTGTAATTTTACCCAACCCAGTCAACTTTGCATATGAAAGTGGGGAGAGGCCTTTCAGGAGAAGCCAGCAGAGCCAAAGTCACTTACCATTCAGGATACAACCTAGGAAGGAACACAATCTCTGCTGTCACTTCTCTGATACAAACCCCAATAATGGAACAGGAACCCTTGAAGAAGCCTTATGTGGGAAGCGCTCACATCCAATGGTGGCTGTCCTGGGCTTCATGGAATTTCCAGGTATTTTGGTTTCTACATCCATATGAAATGAGATAATTCATATGAAAGCACAGTTTAAACCAGAATGTTTAAATGTAGGTGCCTATTTTCAGTCATTCATTTATTCAACATATAGGCTGTTTTTATTAAGCTTTTTAGTTGAGTAAAGAAGTGCAAAGCACTGTCTCGCCTCTAAGAAAGCGTGGTGCATTGGGGGAAACAAGACAAGCCACAGGACAGGAGGGCAGGAGGAAGTGAGCCTGGGGCCACTCCAGCAGCTTCATGGTGTGGCTTTTCTTGGATCCAAACTGTCTTACAAGATGACCTTGCAGTTTCATGAGAGGCTCAGTGTCTCTCTCCCTTTTCCCCAACTCCAGTCTCCAGTGTCCACCTGTCGCCAGATCCATCCTCCAGAGCAACAAGAATGACCATGTGTTGACCCTTCCATGCAAAATTCTGTAAAGTCTCCCCATTGCCTACAGGAGGGGAGGTAAATTGCTTTGTGTGGATTTCAAAGCCTGTATGATCTGGCCCTTGGAATACCCTCCTTAGTCTTGGGCTCCTGGCAACTCTGACTCATCCTCCAAGTCTGGGGTCAGGTGTGTTCTCTCCATCTTTGAGGCTGTCCCAGCCCTTCCAAGCATATCGTATTTCTCCATATCTCCTCTGTATTTTGTTATTTCCATACACAACGGTAAATAACCTTATTTTTGTATTAAAGGACAGCGCTGTCTGAGGGGTGCTATCCGCTGTTTTGCTACCCAGAAAAGCAGTCTGGAGAAAGCCAGGTTAGATAAATTCCTTTAATATCAGAGTTTTATGTTTGTAGATGTGCATTGGGAATTGCAAAGAGGAGGATATCATATGTCATGATTCTTGAATATATCTGACCAGAGAACCCCTTTTTTCTTTTTCCAAGGAGCATCTCTTTTGATTCTAAAGATGCAGAGTACAATTGTTTTCACTAGGTTGTAGGCTCTTTGAGAACTGGTATGTATATTTCATCTTGGAAATCTCTAGTAGTCTTAGTCTGTATTTTTTTTAATTTATTTTATTGGAGTAGAGTTGATTTACAATGTTGTGTTAGTTTCTGGTATACAGCAAAGTGATTCAGTTTTATATATATATGGTTATTTATATATATATATGTTTATATATATATATGGTTTTATATATATATGGTTATTCCATATGGTTTATCTGAGGTTATTGAATAGAGTTCCCTGTGCTATACAGCAGGACCTTGTTGTTTATCCATTCTGTATATACCAGTTTCCATGTGCTAATCCCAAACTCCCAATCCATCCCTCCTCCACCCCCCCTCCCCCATGGCACCCACAAGTCTGTTTTCTATGTCTGTGGTCTTAGTCTATATTGAGTGAGTAAATTAAAGCTAAACGTGGAAATAGATAAGCATCTCATTGTAATACTGTTACAGTAATTCGCAGAAGTGTTTGGACTCCTGACAGGTGGCTCTGTACACAGTCATCACATATGCTCACTCCAGCCATTTAATGAACTAGTTTTACCTGCTGGTGGAGACTGAAAGACGAATGTTAGAGAAGAGGATTGAAATGCAAGGGCCCCTTAGAGAAGTAACACCATGACTGCAACTCACACTGAAAGAGAGATCTCTATTCACCTCATTCTTAAACATTGATTTTTTAAAAATCAGCTTTATTACTAGAAGGAGAAAGAGCATACCATGGGCACCACTTTAGAAAAATAAACTCTAATTATGCCGGAAAGAAAGGCGGGGCAAGAAAAGATGGTCATGTCCCAGGTCTCAGCTGAGTTCCTGGGATGCCGCCGAGTGTGGGCTCTTGGCTTCGAGCAGGAAAGAATTCAAGAGCAAGCCACAGTAAAGAGAAAGAAGGTTTATTCAAGGAGATACACATTCCATAGACAGAGTGTGGGCCATCTCAGAAGACGAGACAGGCCCCAGGGTATGGGTTGTCAGTTTTTATAGGGGTGCGTAATTTCATAGGCTAATGAGTGGGAGGATTATTCCAGCTATTTTGGGGAAGAGGTGGGGATTTCCAGGAATTGGGCCACGGCCCACTTTTTGACCTTTATGGCTGGCCTTGGAACTTGGCGCCAGTGGGTGTGTCATTTAGCCGTGCTGATGTGTTACAATGAGCATATCCTAAGGCTCAAGGTCTAGTGGAAGTCGACTCGTCCGCCATCTTGGACCTATTCGAGTCTAATCAGTTTATGTTGTGTCCTCTGGCTATGTCATTCTTTTAAACAGTTGTGCCCTGCCCCGTTCTTGTCTCATAATAATGCAAGTGTATATTTAGGACAGGATATAAACTGGGATTGGAGCAAATTAAAAGCTTTCAAATCTGTAACAGAAGGGATTTTAAAGCCCTCCCTCCATGAATAGTTCAGTATACATTTTATCTTTTAAATTAATGTAAAATTTATATAACATCTATACTTCTGACACCAACCATAATGTGCGTTCATCAATTCAAATTCTGATGTGTGGGATTTTTTTCCCCACACCACCTAGCAATTTTCCAACTCCAGCTGGGTGTCCGACAATTTAACTCAATTCTGACACTGTCTACACAGGGAGAGTATCAGGTCCCACAGGTTCAGGGCTCAGTCCCACAAGACTGCTCCCACTTCAGACATCAATCAAAGTCCAGGTTATTACCTGTGCTTCATACCAACCAGCTATAAACCAGAGGTTCCCACAACTCTCTCCTTGGGTTTAATTCATTTGCTAGAGCAGCTCAAAGAACTTAGAGAAACATTTTATTTACTGGATCACCAGTTTATTATAAAAGGTTAGAACTCAGGAACAGCCAGATGGAAGAGATACATGGGGCAAGGTATGAGGAAAGGGCGTGAAACAACTATGACCTCTGAGCGCTACATTCTCCCTGAATCTTCATGTATTCACCAACCTGGAAGCTCACCAAACCCCCTTCTTTTGGGTTTTAATGGAGGCTTAGTTACATAGGCATGATTGACTAAATCATTGGCCATTGGTAATAGAATTCAATCTTCATCCTATCTCCCCTCCTTGGAGGCTGGGAAATAGGACTGAAAGTTCCAACCCTCTAATCATAGGACTGGCTCTACTGGCAGCCAGGCCCCATCTTAAGTACTGTCCAAAGGTAAGTGCCTTAAATTAACAAACGGCACCTTTATTGCTCTCATCACAGGAAAGTCCAGGGGTTTTAGGAACTCTGTGCCAGGAACAGGGATAAAGACCACGTGTATATTTCTTTTTATAAATCACAATATTGTCAGGGAGGAGGACATTTTCCTCTATCCTTCTAGGTTCTTCTGGCTGGTCTAAGAATTAAAAGGACATGAGGTAGAGTAACAGGAGAAAATCAGAGTTTAATAACTTGTATACGAGGGAGAAACCCAGGAAAATTGAGTAACTCACCAAAATGGCCCAAGCCCTCACCTTAAATATCATCTTCAGCTAAAGATAAAAGAGGGTTTTGGGGGTAGTGGTTTGGGACTTCAAAGGGGATGAAGGCAATTCATATGGAGATGGAAAAGCAAATGTTTGATAAATAAATGTTTGCTGGGCCAGGCAGAGACAATGGGACACAGAGAAGATTTTAACAGACTTTGCTGGGTTCTTCTCTGTTTACCACCTGGTTCATACTATAGTTATCTATGGTGATAGCTTCCTTCCTGTAACAGGTTCTCTGCATACATTCTTTTAGGCAGTTAGGGGAAAGGTCAAAGGTTTATCCTGAGTCTTTTGGGTCTTGATTTTTTTCAGCCTGAAATAATCCACATGCCGAAGAGACATTTTGGGGTGATGAATTTTGTTTCTCTACATATCACAGTCTCTATATATTCTACTATATTTTGCTTAACTTCATGTACATTTTCTCTGTACAGAATTTTGCATAAGGTTATTGAAGCTGAACTCTTTTCTTTTATTTCTTGCTTTCTCTCTCTTTTTTTTCCTATTGTTTTGCCTCAGATATACTGGGCAGATGCCCTAAACATATGAGAACTTGTCCTTTGGGTGACTCAGCACTTTTTACCTGCCCAAAGAATTTCTAAAATTATTCCTGCAGCCAAATTTAAATACAAAGGCAAACAGTTAAAAACAAATTTTAAAAGATGTGAAAACGCTCAGTGACAAAGAGCTATTTGCTACCACAGTATATTGAATTAAAAGAAAGTCTGCCTTTGTGTTGTACTGTCTTCTCAAAATGAGTTGCAGGAGGGGGACTGTTTTAACACAACTCATTGACTATGTGATGAACTGAGTGTGAAGATTTACAGAAACTGCCAGAAGAGGGCAGCACTTCATCTTTCTCGACCTCCTTTAAAAGTGGGTCCCAGCAGGAGTGATGCATTTCAATATTCATCATGGAGATGGAAAGAAATGAGGTGGAGGAGTGAGGCCAAGGGGCCAGCCAGGTCAGGAGTAGAACACATCATGTCTTTTCTTCCCACCTCATCCTCTCCATCATCTTTGCTCTTCCTCCTAGCTGCTCCCAGGGGCTTTGGGTAGAGTGGCTGGACCCAAAGAAACAAGATTCACTGGAAGATATTTCTAGCAGTGATTTGACAGCCTTACATTTCACAGCTCTGCAAACAGTCACCTGGAGTCTGGGCAAAAAGACAGTGTGGGTAAAATTAATGTTTGGCCATTTTCCCTTCTCCTTCCCTTTCCAAGACCTCCATGCTCTAAATATCCTACTTCACACAAAATTATCCAGCCAGAGTCCCATGTCTTCTGTTTAGTCTTCCATCTCTTGTACCACCAACTAAATGCTAATAACTAATGTGTATAACTGTCATTCCTGGTGACTAACATGTGTGACTGCCACTGACACTTTGCAGCAATTAGCGTTAGCACTTTACAGTTTGCAAATTGCTTTCATACATTCACTCAGCAAATGCTCATTGTACACTTGATCAGCAGCAGGTGTTCTGACTGATGCTCAGTAGTTGATAAGAACTCCTTGTGTTCAAGGGAATTTCAGCCCAGTAAAGGACACACACACACACACACACACACACACACACACACACACTTGCAATTAGTATAATTAAGAGAAGAGTGAGCAGAAGATAGAGGGATTAACTCTGAGTTTTGAGGGATGTCTTTGAAGGTGGTCAAGCATGATTTTACAGACGGGGAAGTGGGTACCTTTTCTTCATGTTTTAATGAAAGAGGGTGGAAAGCCTTACAGACTGGGAGAGAAGATTTGCAGAGGAGTAGGGGGGTTGAAACCACACAATTTGGACAAAAATGCAAGCAATTTAGCATTACAGTAGTAACAAATGTTGAGGAAAGAAAATTTGAAGGAAAAATGATAAAAGGATGAAGAGCTAATGATAAAGTTCCTGGAGAATTCAGTACCAGAAACAAGATTATTCTTATAATTCTCGTTTTACAAATAGGGAAAGTTATCCACCCAGGGCAGAAATTTGCAGAGGAATTGTGTCTTTATAATTCAAGCTTTAATACCTGAGATCATGTCACAGAAGCCTCAGATGAAGGTGGACAGGGTTGTAGAGGAAAGGTCTTCCCTGGGCAGTTAACATTACAAAGAGGAAATCGTTAACCCCAATAAATCTTCAATCGGTAGAATATCTAAGAGCATTCATTTGCTTGTTTTTACATTTTTTAATTTTGAAAAATTTTCCAGTGACAGAAAAGTTGGAAAGCTAGCACACGTGTATACTTTTAAACACACACGCACAAATGTATTTTAATCATGGCACTTCCACTCCAAATATTTAAACATGTATGTCCTAAAATCAAGGACATTCTTCTAAACAATCACATGCAAGAAGGAAGTCAATAAATTAGAATGGCTCAATATTACGGTCTCAAAGCCCATTTTCATACCTCTACAAGTGCCCCAGTACCATGCCCCTCCCCAATCCTGGACCCAATTGAGGATCATATATTACATTTTGTTCTCATAGCGTTTTAAAAATCTCTTTTAATTATGAATTCTTCTCAGTCTCATTGATTCTCAAGGTACTGAGGTTTTCAGACTCCAGAACAGATTTTTTTTTTTCCTTTCAGAAAAACCCTCAGTTTTGATGTGTCTGATTGTTCCTTTGTGATTAGATTTGAGTTAAACATTTTGAGCAAGAAGGTGACATGTGGAGGTCTTCTCAGAGGATCACCTGGTGCATGATGTCGGTTTATTTCATTGCTGGGAGCGCGATGCTTGATCACTTGGTAAAGGCTGTTTCTCCACTCAGTGCTCTAAGTACCAGGAGGGAGGGACCATGGAAGCTGCCCTGAGTGTCCACCACAGTATCAAATCAATCAACTAAACATATTATGTCTCTTGTACTTTCTTTAAAAATAAATTTAAAAATCTAATTTTGTTTGATCGATTTCTAAATACATTTGATATTTTCTATTGTGACCATCGGAACAATTTTGCAAATCATCATCATTACTCTATGTCTGATGAGAAAACTGAAAAACACAAGGCCAAGTGAACTCTCAAGTTCATGTAGGTGTCAATGGCAGATGTGGGACTTGAACCCTCTCCAGTCACTCTCCAAGCAGTGCTCTTTCCTGTACTATCAGCTGCAATCTCATGGGTATCCTGTCAATTTTCTATACTGCTTTTCACCACTAGAGGGGGGGAGAGGACTTTCAAAGTTAATATGACTGCATTTATCTGGACTAGAAATCTTTTGACAGTCATTAAGTTCAATGCTGGGCAACCCGTGAATGAATAAAGGAAAAAGAAAGTTGTGTTCTGACCGACTTCCCCTCTTTTTTTTTGTTTGCTCATTTTAGATTAAAATAGATTGAATACACATTAACTACAGACATTATTGCATAAGATTAAAGATGAGTGTGATTATCAACAAACTACAAAATGAATATATGGCCCACATATAATTTAGGAGATTTTAAGCAAAAATATGCAATTGGTTGTTCTTTTACAACATGTATTATCTACCTGTAAGCATAAAACATGGTACATGCACTTACGGAATGGGTGTTAATTATACTACTTTCCATGAATCTGTCCTTTCCCTTTTAGAGATAAGATCAAAGTCATTATGAAATGTGAATTTGGCATTTATTATACTGTATTTTTAAAAAATTAAAGGTCCCCAAATGAGTCTCGGCAAATTACATCTTCCCTTATCACACATAAGACATCATGTTTAATTCATTTTTAAAATTTTTCACTCCCCTGGAAAAATATGGGGTAAAGCTAATCTTTACACTGACTGGATTATAAAAACAAATGCTTTCTAGAGATATACACGAGAAGCCTACATTCTTAGTTACCTGGGGTAACAATAATAATAAAATAGTAATTATTTAGTGGAAAAAACAAAACAAAACAGAAAAAAGAAAGTCTTCTCATGCCAACCTGAGAGCAGAATGTACTGGGCAGACATCGGCTTGGTCTATACTTTGAAAATCATTGGGAAGTGCTAAAGTGGATAACATAAAAAATCAGAAGTTTATTCACTTTTAAAGAGTTAAATGAGGAAAATGTAAAATAGCCTTCAGTTCAATGATAGAAAAGGTATAACGCTAGACTTTAAAGAGAAAAAAAACAAACAAACTTTAATTTTAGTTCTGTCCCATCAGAGTCGAAGTGCAGAGAGTGAAAACATTAATAGACACTATTATTCGAAAACGCCTGATTAAAACCCGTTTTGAGTATCGCCTCTGAGAAGAGTGGGAGTTGGTGTGACCGTGTGCAGAAGTCAGGGGCACAGTGATTCACGTTCTATGAGGGACCCTTGAAGCAGTCTTCAGATGGAGATCTTTGCTTTGCACATTCTGGCCCATTAAATTACACCATCTGCTCTCAACAGTGGACCTAGTATCTGCGGGTCGTCCTCGGGACGGATGTATAGGTGCGCCATGATGAGTTCCTCTGACCAGACCTGTTTCACCCAGTTTTGCTGTGATTCCCTCTCCATGGCCCTAACAATGTACACAAAGGCCCAGCAATAAAGGGTAGAGACAATCTGTTTCTCATCTCAAATAAAGAGGTAGGTTTGACTAGAGGAAATGGGTGCATGCTGTCTTGTAAAGTATTTTATTAGACCTGAGAGTAAAATCCTGGAATGTTTTACCGGGAGAGGTCATGAAATCTTCCCTTTGGAGGAGATTTTAAACCCACAGCCAATTCCCAAGCAGATGAGTGTCTATTGCCACCAGGGGGTGCTATTGACTAGTTTATCTCTTCAGAAAAATACAGTTTTTTTCTCTAAAAATTCCTACTATAGGTTTTTGGCAATCATTTTGGGAGCATCAAATAATAATTCAAAATTTTTTATATGTTTTGGAATGACGGTGATTTGGATTAAAGTCAATTTTCCTAAAATGTATTTGGTCTGGTTATAACCTTTTTTTTTTTTTTTTTTTTTTTTTTAGAAAAATAAACATGATTCTTGGATTATTACTTTGAAGCAATAGAAAACTCCACTTTTTCCAGGCACTGATAGGAAATATGGGCACTTGTGAATCAAATTCATGTCATATGCTGTGGTCGTGTAACGTTTTTGGTAGCAGGATTCTAGTACCCATGAGCAATTATTAGACGTGCAGGATAGTCAGAAAGCTCAGTCTCCTTTGAGAACTGATATTCGGTGAAACAAGAACAGTTTGGGGCACCAGCAGTCTTAGCTCCTATCCATTCTTCCTTGGCAGGGAGGGTGAAAATGCCAAAGGGATCTTCAGCCATCTCTGTACTCACTACCAACTCTCCTCCTTTTCCCCTTCATCTTGGGCATAATGACAAAGCAAGGTCAAGGCTGAGGAATTCGGGTGAAGCCACAAAGCTTAGGGTCTTAATGTTCCTGAGTTGGGCCCAGTAGAGTTTCAGTAACTGGTTTTCTTGCTCAGAGAGCTGCTGGGCAGAGGGAAGAAGCAAAAGTAAATGAAAAACGTCTGTTTCTCCCAGCAAGACTTTGATGAGGGAACGGGTGTCCTGAAGAGAGTGTAACTTGCAGAGAGTTTGGGGCTTTGAATATATATTAGGCTGTGGTGTGTGGATTCAGAGGTTTAAAAAGCATTCTGACATGCCATGTTAAGAAGGGCTATATTTTCTGGTGTTTGCTGATGTAACGCTTTGTGAACTTAACTTAAAAAGTAGTCTGAGAGTTTATGAATCCCTCTTAGAAGAATTTATTATCTCTTTATCTAGAAGCGTTGGTGAGGAGTGGGGAAGGTTAGTGCATTTGGAATAGTTGACAAGAAATATTTGAGTCCACATTTGCCCTTTGGGACTGTTCCAGGTGAATGTGCAGAGGGCAGCCATGAGTGATGGTGCTATAGTGCTTCTTGGAGAAACCAGAGAGGTGCAGAGTGAATCAGTGCACAGTGCAGGGTAGACGGCTGCCCTCAGTCTAGGAGCCTCGTCCTATGACCATGACCCCTGACCTGTTATTGCTGTGTTGCTTTGTCTCCTTTCACTATTTGAGACCAGGAAGCCCCTGCATACTTGCCATTAGTCAACTGAGAAGTGGAACATGTGTTTCATCCCATATCCCAAATCTGATCTCTTTGCAGGTTCTCCCGGGAAAAATCTGTTGATAGAAAACTGGAGGTTATATTTGGTCCCAGTGGAAGTGTCCTGAAGATTAGTTGATGTTTGCCAAGTGCACAGGGGTCACTGAGGTTCAGAGAACTTGAACGTGGGGTATAATCTGGAAGTTATACTTCTAATAACATACTGATTTTAGAGTAGATCATGTTTTAGCAAAGTGAGGGACAAAAGTTCAGTCTTATGTGTTAACAGGAGAGACATAATGGGATTTATTAATTTCTATAATAAATGACTAACCATTACTACCTTCTCAAATCACCTGACGAGACATTTTTTTTGCAATCTGCCTAGGTTACATTAATGATTTTCATTAGTCATTGTTTACAAATGATGAAAGAGTTTTCAGTTGCTCCTCTGAAAACTTAGAACAAATTAATAGGTTCCATCTTCAGAGGTCAAGTTCTTTCAGAACGTTTTCTAAAATTTCATGGGAAAGAAGCAATATTTCCTTCAGTTTGTAGTATTTTGTGAAAGAGAGGAAAAATAAAGACCATTTTCTTCTTTCCTGAATATTATATATTTTTTAATTGCATGATAAGACGTGGGTTGTAAGCTTGAGAGGCTCAGAGGAATCCCAGTCAGAATATTCTAATTTATGGAACGCATTGCTCATGATATAAATGTGTGGATGTGCAGAATCTTTGAGTTTAATCCTGGCTCAGTTATCCCTTGGCAGAGTTTCATGGACAAATTATTTAACCTTTCTGACTCAGGTGCCTTATCTGGAAAATGGTAGCAATTTAGATGAGCTGCAATTATAGTTCTAAAAGGTATAGGATAACGGTGATATATGATAAAGCGGACAGCATCATTGGTTTTGTTACCATTGTATAATCCTCAAAGGACAATGAATAAATTATTTTATTTCTACCCCAGCTAAGAGAAAGATATTAAATATATTGTATGAGAAACTTGGCAAGAATGTTCAGGGAAAAATGTAGCTTAACAAGTATGGACACCATTACAGTTGCTATCGGAGTCATGTTCTCATTTTTGAGGAATGCTTTAGAAAAACAAGTACTTTATTTCAGGGGAAAAAAAGGTAGGAAAGAAAATATTAAAAACACTGTATAAGTTGAAATCCTGGTCCTAGGAAAAAATAACACTAACTAGTAAGTGAGATATTTTGCATGAATTATAACATGTATGATACAGAGAGAGCCTTGGTATTTTAAAACATTTTCTACAATGTTTACTTAAGTGTTTGAGAATTATATTTGCAGGGGAGCAAAATTTGCCACCCCTAATTATGTCTTTTTGGCAGAAGGATTAATTTAAGCTGATTATTTTTTAAGGCCCAAAAGACTCAGGATAAACCTTTGACCTTCTTAACTGCCCAAAAGAATGTAGATAGAAGACCTGTTCCACGAAGGGAACTATCACCACAGATAACTATAGTATGAAGTAGTGTGTAGACAGGGAGGAACCTAGCAAAGTCTGTTTGTTAAAATTCCTCTGGTGTCCCATTGTCTCTGCCTGGCCCAGCAAATTTTATTTACCAAACATTTGTTTTCCATCTCCATGTGAATTACCTTCATCCCCTTTGAAGTCCCAGACCACTACCCCCTACATCCTCTTTTGTCTTTAGCTGAAGATGATATTTAAGGTGAGGGCTTGGGCCATTTTGGTGAGTTACTCAATTTTCCTGTGTCTCTACCATGTATGCATGTTATTAAACTTCTGTGTGATTTTTCTCATATTAATCTGTCTCATGTCAATTTAATTCTTGGACCAGCCAGAAGAACCTAGAAGGGTAGAGGAAAATTTCTTCCTCCCTGACATATTGAATTAAGTAATTATATTTACTATCTAATGTAACTTAAAACAATATGTTTCAGACATATTTGGTAATACATTGTCAATTGAAGAGTGAAGTTTCTAATGGTTTTAATTTCTTTTTCAAATCTATTTTATTATTGACTTTTATCTTTCTTCTAATTTCAGAGAATGCTTTGTCATGTAGAAAGATGACAGGTTGTAGAATCAATCAACCCTGACTTAAAACTTCTATCCTTCATCACCCAGCTCTGGGACCTCAGTTTCCTCATCTGTAATAATAGAGAGAGTCACAACTATTTTAATACATTTAAATGGAGACGTGAGATGAGATGATCTATAAAGCAGCTCACACAGTCCTTAATGTGCTGTGATGTTCAGTTTACCTCTTGGCATTTCCTCTTGTCATGTAAATCCCTCCCACACACTCAATGTGTGTTTGGATTCATCAGTACATCTGCTCACAAGTTCCAGTGTTTCAAGTTAGAATGTCATTAGAAACCTCTAAATGTTGTTTTGATGAATTTGACAAAAGAAATCTCTCTCTTGTTAACCAAAGACCTCTCTGGCAGAGAGAAAAAGTTGCTCAAATTTAGAAGTATGGAAAAAGTTCTGGTTCTCTAAAGGCCTGCCTCGTAGGAATGTACCAACAGAGGACAAGAGTGTAGAGTTGATCCCGGGGCTATATTACACATAGCAAAGGGTTGCAGTTTATTTGTAAAGTAAATTCTGTACTACTATGAATGCCAAATATGGCATTGCTCCTTTCCTTATTCTATGGGCAATTATTTGCATTTTTCTACAGTTCTAGGGCTCAATTTTCTCAGGATGTTCATTTTTGTTTTAATTCCAGGGATTGTATGGTGAGCATACATCTTTAAATGACAGAGCTAGCATCTTATAAGTTTATTATAAGGATATTATCTATTTCATTCATCCCACATAGTCAAATTGTAACAGAGACTAGTATTTCTATTGTATAAAGCAGAAAGCTGAGGCGGTTCATAACTTCCCCAACGATCCTTCCAATGCAATTCTATTTTCTGAAAACTGGAAATGGACTATTGACTGTGAAAAGGCTAGGGTTGGTTTTGTAATTCTAAACCCACACATTCATTAAAAAAATGTATGTAAAGAAGTCATCACTTATATTGCATGGCATTTCCATAATTAGATTTGTGTCTATCCACAGGAGTCTTTTTAAAGATAGGATGTAAAATGTTGGAAAATATCATTCTAGGACATTCTACTCTAGATCCAGCTATAGCCATATTAAAAAACTAGATGGAGCACAAGTTGTCCAAGAGTTATATACTTCCTCACACTTTGTGTGCTTTTTTACATTTGTGATTGTGTATTAGTTAAGTGAGTAACAGAGCTGCTGTAACAGACACAACTGAAAATTTTAGTGTTTTTCCCTTGAAAAAATGTTTCTTAGTTGCACAAATCCAATATGGATGTTCCTGGTTGATGGCTGTTCCTGATTGTTGGACAGATGTGGGCTCCTCTGAACCCATGACTCTGTCATTCCTGAGAACCTCTGAGCCTTCAGCTGAATCCTCTGTCTCAGGCTGACAGATGGGGAAAAAGAGAGAGTGTCATGTGTGACAGATTTTTATATGTCTGTCCTGAGAGAGACACACATTCAGAATTCAGTCACAAGGCCCTGTGTAACTTCAAGGGATTGAATACTCAATACATAATTATTGTACACAGAAGTGCATAAATCGTGATAGCAGTGATGGTGCAAAAGTGGAGGGGATGATCCCGGAAGTGCCTACAGTCTTCGGACTTCCTGATGACTTACTGCATTCATACAGAAGCAGTGCAACTTTGCAGATTCTGGAGTAAGACCCGGCGATTCTATTACCAGGTGACCCATCTTGGGGCAAGTGATTTGACTCCTCTGAACCTCAGTTATTCAATCTATGAAATTGCAAGAGAAGAAAAATGAACAGTTATTGGTCACATGCTGTTTTCCCAGAACAGTGATATCTATGTAACAGGAAATATTTATATATATAACCTCATTGTATTCACACAGCCGCCCCAAGAACAGAGCCACATGGTAGAAGACTTAAAAATGGGGGCTGTGGAGTTAGTTTGCCTGAGTTCAGATTCTATTCCATCCACTTATTTGCTCAGTGATTGGGGCATGTTTCGTACTCTAAGAGCCTCAACTGTTCATCTGTAAAATGGGCATCATACTATCGACCTTATAGATGGATGCAAAGAGTAATTAAATTAGCATATATAAAGCATCTGGAAGAGCACCAGACACATTATGTGTGTTCAGTATAAGTTAGTTGTTAATAATGTGTTTAGCACCCTAATTACCATTAGTACCGCAAAGAAGCCTCCTTCCGTACATGTTGTTTTTTGGATACTGGAAGATGCAAACCATCCAATCAGGTACGGTTTTGAGCTTGAGCACTCTTCTTTATGAAGCAACTTAGAAAACCATTTATGTTAATTTCATTAGAAAAAGGTTAATTAAATATTGTCTTAAGGAAGATATTCCAAGAAATTAAAATTATTAAAATATATTGGTTCTTTATTATTTAATACTAGGGTCCTAAGTATAGCCATGAGAAATTGTAAGCTCTTTCATGAGTAGTGTATGAATTATTCTACTAGAATGCAGCAAATGCGGTTAGAATGATCTTTATGTTGGCAGGTGCGGGGAGCCATGGGAAGAGCAGTTGAAATAGGGAAGTAGAGATGAAAGTTAACAGTAGGATTTTTTTGGCCACCTCAATTCCACTGGAATCCTTCTGGTAGGAAGGATTCTACAAACTATTACAAAACACCCATATCCTCCTGCTTGTCCTTTGTCTTTCTGATTTTCATTTTCTCCCCATATTTTATTTCTGAGTGATTTATTGGTCTAAATCTGGGTAAGAACTGGGGGGAAGAAAGTTTGTCATAGTTTTATGAAAGCATGGACTTGTGAAGTTGTGTCAGTTACTTCTTCAGGCTCTTAGAAACTGGGCCCAGAGCAGCATACCAAAAGGGATTCCTCATATTTTCAAAAGTAGTAGGTATGTCATCTTCTTGGACACCTAGCAGTCTTGACTGAGGGAGACTTTTTTTTTTTTTAACTTTTTATTTTGTATTGGAGTATAGTTGATTAGCAATGTTGTGTTAGTATCAGGTGTACAACAAAGTGATTCAGTTATACATATACATGTATCTATTCTTTTTCAAATTCTTTTCCCAATTGAGGTTGTTACAGAAATTGAGCAGAGTCGATTTGAATCAGGAATGGTATGCACTGCCACAAGCTGGAGAGAACCCAGGGTTCTAATAAGGGAGTTGTAGGCAATGAGATCATGAAAGCAGAGGTGGCCATAAGGTCCATATGTTTAAATGCACCAAGTTATGTAAACATAATACTGTTGACGATGGAAGCCCTTTGACATTCTAGGGAGATGAATGACTTGATGAAAGCAGTTCTCTAGGAACAAAAGTCTTATAGCAGTAGTAATTCCCTCTCCATTCTGCTCTTCCCAGCATTATCCCTCTGTTGACTCTCTTTCTTTTCTCTGAAGCCCCCAATTGAAGGGCATTAGTAAGGCAAATGCTATAGTGACTTGTGAATGAGGGTAGCATAATATGGCCGAGGCACAGGGACAATCCTAGAATCATTTCCACTGTCAACTAAAAAAAGATATTCACAACCTAAAAGTTGAAAGTTATGTTTTATTTGGTGGGAATTTTTAGGACTTCAAGCCCGGAAGGCAGCATCTCAAGTAACCCTGAGAGAACTGCTCCGAGGAGGTGATGGGGGAAGCCAGGGTATATAGGAGTTTTGCAACAAAGGACAGGTAGTCTGAACATCAAAAGATTATTGTTAATTAAGGAAAACCAGACATCTCAAGCTAAGGAATTTAGCCCTTTTCTATGTATGGGAAGATGCAAGAATCTGGGCTCACTGAAATCATTCCTTAGATAATGCACCTCAGCTCTCTGGGGCCAGTATCCTGTGCTTTCACAGCCTGAGTTTCCTCAGGGCTCACCTTAGGGAGTGGCTGCAGTCTGATGGCTGCTAGACGGCAGGTATTCTTTCCTTCCTGAGTTCTCTTAGGGCTCACCAGCTCACCATTGGCTGTGGCTGCAATCACTGATGGCTGTGACATCCTTTGTTTACTGATATGGCAGAAAATATTCCATTTCTCACCACCAAGGATTTTATTGCTTTAAGTCTTAGCTTTGATTCCACTTCTGAGCATAAGTTGGTCCTTATGTATAGTGGAGAATGATACTGCAACCCATAATTGATTATTTGAAAGGTAGGAGCTGAGAGGGCCTGGGATGGAAGAGCCATTTTCTAGGTAATATCTTTCAGGCTGAAAGAGCATATGTTTTTCACAATCAGAGAAGCTTTTTGAGTACTGATTTAGGAAAGGTATTTTTAAATGAGCTGGCATCCTCAGTGGTTATAACATGAATTACCATTGATATGAAGGATGTCTTCTTGGGCAGTAAGTAAACAGCGTGGGAAGCAGGCGAGAAGAAATTGAGATGGAGAACATGAATTAGGTAGCAAGGAAGGAACCTCTCTATTGAACTCTTGGCTTGGTAGATCGTAAGCTACAAGGAAACTGCTTGCTCTTAAGCTGATTTTGGGTTTCTTGTACAAGATGTTCATTTTCTCCTGCCTTTCCATACTGACCCCATAACAATTTGGATGAATTTGGCTAAAAGGAAAATGGCCAACTTCTTTTGAGGAAATCCAATTATAATTGGATTAGAGTCTAGTTATAAACCCTTGTAATGTTGACCATAAACTAATTGGAGTCCAATTAGTTTATGGTCAACATTACAAGGGTTATTTTGATTACTTGGGGCATAAGTGCTTATTTTGAGTTAGGATGAAAGGCCACAAACTTTAGGTCAACGTGGCTCAGACTTGAAATCACAGAATGAAAGGAAATTTATTTAGATGGTGAGGTAAGGGAGACGCAGACCCCAATGCCTGCAGCTGCCTAGGAGGCATTGGAAATGAGTACTTTCTCACTTTGATAGAATCAACAGGGCAGAAAATATTTTTCTATCAAATGAAAAGTTTTATTCCTAGTGAAATGAAAAATGGCAACTGGCACTTTGCCTCAGCAGTGAATTACATAGAATCAAGTTGAACAGGAAAGACAAGCCTATTTAAAGAGAGGAGAGAAAACTCAGACGCAGCCAACTGTTGCCATGTTTCTCTGATTTTTCAAGAGAAGCCAAATTCTGCATGATCTTGCCCTGGCCCTCTCCTGTCCCCCTCTGTTTCTCTCTCTGTTTCTCTCTCTCTCTTCTTATATCACCTAATGATTTCTTTTCACATTGGTTCAAAAATTTTAAATATTGTGCATTTTATACAACATACACCTGCGAGCCTGATGTAACCCTGCATTTCACAGTTTGTGCCCTCTGGTCCTTTCTAACCTGAGGCCAAGAGAAGTGAAGTGATTTGCCAGAGCTAGTAAATAGCAAAGCTGGCTTCAGAAGGGAAGTATTATGATCCACAGCTTGTTTCTCATTCTATAACAAAGTTATGCTCCTATTGGGCAATGCATTTTAGTGGAGAAAAAATATATTTTATGTACTTTCTCAGCTCTGTTCCAAGATCTGAAAATGATTATTAACTCTACCAGCGATTTGTAAAGCCTTTTCCTTGAGAATTAGCTTATTATGCTTGTCTCTGAACCTCCCTCTCTTTTGCTAAATAAAACAAATGTTTATTGAGATGTGACTCTCCCTAATTTATCTGTAGTCAAGTCCATCTGCACTATTAAAAACCAATATTTTGTAATGAAATTAAACTTGAAATTAAATTAATGCTAATGTAAGTGATTAAGAGAATATTCTTAGTGAAAAACATCAATACACTTGTTATAATTGAATTTTATCTCGTAATACCGTTTGCTCCTTGAGGGAATGTCTTTTTAAGGCATTCTACTTAGAAAGTTCTTGTGCATTTAAAAACATAAATTAATTCTGAAACCTGCTCAGAGGTGTTTTTTTTTCTCTAATACAAACAATTAGTTTAATCAATTAACGGCTGAAATTGTAGTCATTATTAGGTTTAATTGCTGAGGAATATGTTGTGCTTTCTTTATTGGGAAAAAATGTATCACAATTTTTCTATAGTCTTTTTACTTTCCAAGGGTGAAGAATTCATAATCATAAAATAGTAAAAAAGCAAATTAAGTTATACATATGTATATATGTATATCTATGTCTATGTCTATATTTATATCTATAGCTATATTTTAAGATTATACATCGCCCTGCCTAAAGACATAGACATAATATTTTTGATATTTGGACGTAAATCAACTTTCCTCTGAAAAGCCTCATCTTGCTTTTTTTTTTAAATTAATTAATTAATTTATTTATGGCTGTGTTGGGTCTTCGTTTCTGTGCGAGGGCTTTCTCTAGTTGTGGCAAGCGGGGGACACTCTTCATCGCGGTGCGCAGGCCTTTCACTATCGCGGCCTCTCTTGTTGAGGAACACAGGCTCCAGACACGCAGGCTCAGTAATTGTGGCTCACGGGCCCAGTTGCTCCGCGGCATGTGGGATCTTCCCAGACCAGGGCTCGAACCCGTGTGCCCTGCATTGGCAGGCAGATTCTCAACCACTGCGCCACCAGGGAAGCCCCTCATCTTGCATTTTGATATAGGAATGTCATATATCATATCACATATCATTTATGCTTATGTTAGATGTCCTTCACAACTTTATGCAGATGTTAATGCAGCAATACTTTAAGGCAATTTCAGACCCTTGAGAACTATATTATAAATCAACTCTTTCTCATGCAGTATTATCATTATTTCTCAAAGCTATTGCATTTTTCTGTATCCTTACACAGATGAATCTACTTATTATACCTGTATACATGCTCTGTATACATATATAGAGATGCACATACCATGTCACTCACACCTGGATGGATGGTGCATTATTGGACAGATAGCTTTTTCGTTGTATGATTGATCATAGTCTTTCACCAGAGAACATAGGCTAAATCACATACAATTGCCAATTTGCATTTTGCATTTGTTCATAAGAGATACCAAGTTAACATCCTATTTTAGCAACTTGCTTTGCATTTAGTTGTCATCTTGTAATATAAAAATGTGATCAATTTTAAGTGTCTAAAACCTTCATTTTTCTAGAAGTTGAAATTTTATTCTCCTCTAAAATTCTGCGACAGTGAAAATTTTATAAAATTATGGTTTAATGCAATTAGCGTCTTCTTTCATGGTGGTATGAAAGGCATCCCTGGTCTTTTTCCTTCATGCAGCCTTTCTTGGGCTTTTTTTCCTAATGCCACACATTGAATCAGCCAACACTTCAGTGCAACTCAGTCAAGAGGCACTAACATCTCACTATATTTGTGAATATACTTGAAGATGCTTAAATATGTGTAGAAGGACTACGATATTGTTTGCTGCCATGAAACTGAGGAAAAGGTGCTTATTGAAATGAACTTGACTTGCAGTTGGTGAAGTAAAAAGAAAAATATCTTCAGAGGGGCTCCTTTGGTGAAGGACCCAGAGCAGGTAACGTATCCTCAACACACAATTGTATGGAAATAGCAATACAACCAGTGAGTAACCAGTTTGAAAGTGAGATGAGATGGAGGTATTCTTATATAGCAAGAAAAGAACCATTGTTCTTTTTTTTTTTTTTTGATTTTTTGGGGCATGTTGTGTGGCTTGCAGGATCTTAGCTCCCCGACCAGGGATTGACCTGCACTCTTGACAATGAACGTGTGGAGTCCTAACCACTGGACCATCAGGGAATCCCCCCATTGTTCTTATTGTTATTGGACTTGATATTATTCACCACTTGGACACATCTCCGATCACGATGCTCCGTCCTTTAGATGTTTTAGTAATAACTTCTTTAAGAAGGAAGCCAGGAGGGGGGTAAAGTGAAGACAGAGAACTACCTTTGCAATTTAACCGTGGGATATTAAATATAACCAGGTGAAAATACTCTGGGGACTAATGAATATATTCTTGTGGATTAGAGGCAAGGAATCTGAGCTATGGTTAGAGGGTCTAACCTGGGGAAGGAGGTGATCGTGTTCTGCTCTATTAATAATTCCCTTTCACACCCAGTATGGAATCAGTCTCTAGAGACTGCTAAGTGATCTTTAACCTCTTTGGAACTTGATGTTTTCATCTATAATATGGTGATCACAGGGCTATTGTGAGGCTAAACTGAAATGAATCAGGCTGAGTATTCACACAGTGCCTTGCCCACTGAGAGGAGATGCTATACGGTTATCGTGCCCGTGATCTTGATAATGGCAGAGAGTATGGTGTGATGACAATAATGACAAATATAACAAATAACAAGGTCAAAGTTTCATCCCTCCCCCAAAGTTTTGATACTTTATAAATCCTCTCATCTTTCAATCTTTCAGCAGCAAACTTTACCACCTTCATTCGACCCAGCACACTTTCCCATGTTATTGGCTATGTGAAGTAAATATGTGAAAAGTACCCTAACAATTGTGTGTGTGTGTGTGTGTGTGTGTGTGTGTGTGTTTCCAGTGTGGGTCACTTTACTCAGAATTAGCTGTGAGACAATCCAGTGTAATGATAAGGGCACAGACTTTAGCGCTTGGTATATTTTGTCTTGAATTCCAATTCTAGTTCTGCCTTCTATTAGCAATATGATACTACCCATATTATTTAACCTCTTCAAGCCTCAATTTGTCATCTAACAAATAGCAATAAGACATGCTTATATAGTTATTAAGCTCTAAAGAAATTGATATATGCTAAGTGCCAGTCGGGTGTCTGGAACATGGTTTACGTATAATAAATAATGGTTGCTGCTATTATTGCATTGTTGATGTTCTTATGATTATTACTTAGATTGTGACAATCCTTCATTCCAAAGTCACTTGATCGAAGGTGAATGTAGCTTGCTAACTAATTTTAGAACATTTATAAAATCATTCAAGGGTGTTTTGAGATCATTCCTTGAGATCAATCAAGAATCTCAAGATATGAGACTTTATTAACTTTAGCCTACTATTTTTTCTTCAGTGACATTGTAGACACATATATTCTTTCAGCAAAACTTTTATAATTTTGGTTTTTGAAACCTATAGATTTCAATAATTTAATCATACTTGTCTGATATACACATATATGCACAAATATACATACAAATACATACATATACACACAAATGTATGATCCATACTTTTATACACACATACACACATATGTTTCTGACTATATATGAATTGTGTGTATGTATATGTATTCATGTGCACGTGTGTATGTGCATATGGTCAGCTCCCAGACAGCTTCAAAACAGACTTTGATTTTCTTTTAATGAAATGTAATGATTCTTTTAAACATAATTGTTAAATATTTTCCAAAATGAAGCACTTTAGAAGACTTTGATATAATATATTGCAACCTGGAAAACTATATTTGTCCAATATATGCATCATTTGAAGCTGGAGAATGAAACAGTATTTTTTTTTTGCAAAAGACTGATTGTGTGTATATACGTGTGTATTCATATAGATTTATGTTTTAAGAAGATAATGATTACACCAGGGTAATCTGAAGAGGAGAAGTAAAAGTTTTTCACTTAGACATCATTTTCCTTAAGGTAGAACTGATATACATATTCTAATGATTGACAGTTTTATACCAGCTACTACCTCATAAAATGAAATTAAAGTACAGAATTACTTACAGAATTTGAAATATGGCTTAACCACTATGATTGATAAATATGTGCTTGAACAATTGATTAGATATGTGAAATAAATAAAAGTAGATTCTCACCTCATGAAAAATTAAAAAGTAAAATCTGTCCTTTTTTTGTTTTACCTTTTGTCTCATTTTTCTTATTAAATATATTTTTCTCTTCCTAAGCAATGTACTTTTAGCAACAAAGAAGAGTGTAAACAAATGAAGTAAAAGGTGAATTCATGAGTACCATAAAACCATAAACTCTGAAAAACATAAAGAGTTATATTTATAGGTTATCAAAAAGTCAGGAAATTTAAAAAACAAAAAAATGGAGAAATTTTGAAAAAATTAACTGCTTTTACTACATAAAAATTAGAAACACCTGTTAGTAATAATGTAAATGACTAAAGTGTCAAACATTGGAAATTAATAATATAAATAATGCATAAATATGCTAAATTTTAAAATATATAAATTAGTAAGTAAAACTATCCCTTTATTAGAAAAAAAGAATAAACTAAGGCTATGTGTCAACCCTTCTGTTATTAAACATTTGTGAAATATCCAAACTCATTCAACTCTCTATTAATGAAAGTAAATTTGGAAATCAAAGGGTTCTTTTAGACATATAAAATGCAGAAACATTTCTTGCTTGTTTGTTTGCTTGCTTGTTTCTTTTGGCAACACAACTCAGTGCTAATAAAGATGGGGTATAAGTCCCACACTGCTGTGGGAATGGAAAATAGATTAACTTTTCTGGAAGACAAATAGGCTGTATCTGTATCAAGAGCCTTAAAATGTTTTGACCCTTTGACTTGAGAATTACTGTTTGAGTGGCTTCCTGAAGAAAAAAAATCATAAAATATTGAAACATTATTTACAGCATTTAAGAAATGAAAGCCAATCAAATGTGAGCAATTATAAAATGACTAAATAAAGATATTCATAATGAATAATTTGTTTTTATTATCATGTCTTGAAAAAAGTATTTGAGACTCTAATAATGAGAAAAATTTGAGGATATAATAATACTGTATAATCCCAAGTTTAAAAAAAGATATTTTATACATACATAAGATATCACAATATATATATGATTTATGTGAGGATTTTACTACATTTTTTGTATGGTGGTATCACAGATAATTTTTGCTTATGATATTATTACCCATATTTTGTATAATAGGTATATTTTACTTTTATAATCAGAAAAATGTAGTGAAAAAGTTTACCTCTCAAACTAGTCACTTTGAAATATTATTTCAATGAAGCTTTAACTATTTAAAACATTGTGAGACTTCTATGGGAATACTAACTCAGGATTCTAGGGCTACAAAAATGGTGTAAACAAGATCTGCGCTTTTCAGAAGTTCAGAACCTTGTCCAAAACTTGTAATAAACACACGCATTCATAGCATGGTGTAAGAGGTTGCTGATTTCAGTAATGAATGAATGAATGAGTAGATGGTACTCCAGCAATAAGCAAGCATGGCTGTCAGAGTCATAGAGGATCTCACAATGGATTCTTGCTGCATTTAGCTCAACTTTAAAAGCATAAGTGGGATTTCACAGAAAAGATGAGGCTGCAGAGAGGAAGAGAGTTCCAGAATGAGGAAACAGCTTGAGATAAAAATGGGAACAAGTAGTGTGCCTGTGGTCCCGGTTGAGTTTTGAGTAGTCAGTTATGACTGGCGTATGAAGTAAATGGCTGGGTAAAAAATATTAGCCAGAAAAGACAACATTGAAGCTGATTGTGATGGACCTGGAGCATTAACTATTTTCTTTAGGTAAAGGTGAACGGTTGAGTTAACATGATTTGGTGGAGGCTTTGCAGGGAGCCCTTGGGCAGAAGTGTGGATGGTGGATGAGAAGTAGCCAGTAAATGGAACATTAGAGGCAATCTTAATAGTCCAGGGACTGAACCAGGAAAATGACTCTGGAAATGTAAAAGATGATGACAGATTTGAGAAACATTTATGGACTAGCATTAACTGCCTTTTGGGCCATTTGAATGCAGTTGCCTGAGACCCACCTTACCTGGAACCTAGACTCAGAATCTCTAAGTGTAATGCCCAAGGATTTGATTTTAGCAAATTCCCAAGGGGAGATAACCACATACTAAAGTTTAGGGAGCATCAGTTTGTCACTTAACCTGAGCCAAAGAGTCAAGGATTCTGAGACCCCAGAACTCAAATCCTTGAGACCCCAAGGATTCAAACACCCTAGAGTGTTTTCAGCTGTAGAACACCCAGATTATGGCTCACATGGCAGGGAGGGCTGAGTTTAACGTTAGATGTCTTCTGTGGCTCAAAAATCCAAGGAAATATATTTTTTAACCTTGTACAATTTGGGATATTATTGGATTCAGCTGAGCCAAAGTGAAATCAAATTATTCAATAAATCAAAAATTTCCGAAGCCCCTTTTCTGAAAACACTGAGAGAGCATTGCTCTTCTAGTCACCCATTTGTTTATTCATTCGTTCCTTGCATGAGTATTTATGACATACTTCCTTGTGCTAAAGGATAAGGATGTAAGTATTAACTATAGAGCCCCTCCTTATCTTCAAAGAACTCACAGTCTACTAGGGATAGAGGAGCCTATATTTTTGTGTCCACAATGAAGTAGATGCTAAATCATTACATGCAATTCTCCCAGCAAACCTGAGGTCTTATTATTTTCATATTACAGATAAAGAACCAAGGTCTCAGGAAGATTATATGACTTGTCCCAGACCTCACAACTAATAAGTGGTAAAACCAGGCCATGATATCCATTTTATCCACCTTATTCTGTCCCCTAAGAAAGAAGGAAATCGAACGTGCACACAAAAATAGGATTATTTTTATTACAGAGAGATGTGCAGTGTACTGGCAGAGCTTGGAAACAGCTATAATTGCCACTGTTTAGCAGAGTAGTTCAGACCAAACTCTGTCCTTGAAAGTGACTTGTGACCTGGGTCTTGATTATAGGACATCACTATAAAACTGAAGAGTTTGGTGTTTTCCTCATTTTGCAGGCAGAGAAAAACGAGCAATCTATATTAACTCGAAACTCTATTTATAGCCATGCAATTGTAAGGTTTATTAACTTACAATTTTAAAATCTTTATGATCAGTGATTTTTACATAATTGATGATATAAACAAGCACAGATATGTAAAAATGAATAGCATATATGGCTTAAAATACCAACATGTGATGTTTCTTAGAGTTGATCAGAGATTGCATACTGAGGCAGATCTTCAGATCTAGAAAAAGAAGGATGAGGGTTGTATACCCATGATGTCTCATTCAAAAGCACCTCTGAAATCAAGACATGGTTCTCATTTTAATAATATATCTATATCTCAAAGCTAAATTTAGACCAACTGAAATAAACACTGCAGTTTCAGTATATACCTCAAGTGTGTATCTGTCTAATAATTCTTTCACAAAACATAGGTTCTAAATCAACACTGCTGATAAATGAAGGAGAATTACAAAGGAATCATTTAAAAAAAATCAATAGATCAGAGTTAAAGATGAAAAAAACATAGGCAAAAAACTATGGAAAATGCTAAAGTTATCCCAAGGATGCAATTATTTCAAATACTGTCATAAAAGTTTAAAAGCTAGGAACATTTCAGATATAATATTTAATTCTCATAATATCTCAAGCAAGAAAACCAGATAAGTAGCTTGTACAACATCACCAAAGTGAGATTAAAAGCCAGGATCTTTTCCAGGCCCATGGAACTGATAAGTCCCTGCTTTTTTGGTTTTGTCAACTTATGTTACCTTTTTTAAGAAAAATATTGCACATTTATATTATCTTTTTTTGTTTTGCACACTTACATTATGTAGTTTTTTATTTTTGATATTTCACACTTTTCTGTTGAATTAGCTTCATTCCGGCCTTCATGAAAAAAGAAAAAATTCATTTAGTGTGGAACCATCTTCCTGACCTTGAATCTGTAATTTTCAAAGTAGAATAAATGGTATTTATAAGTCATTGTAAAGTCACATGGATTATTTGACTGTACCTTTTAATATTTACCATAGAAAATACCGTGATGTTGGGTCACCTATATATGCTTTCAATTATTTTACACAAATACGTAGGAAGAGAGGTAGATGCATACATAGATACATAGAGTATGTCTTACTCATTCAAAGCAAAAGACGTTTTTTTTTCTTATAATATATAATGATCAAGGAACATGGATTTGAGCACTTGTTATTCAATAACTAAGTAAAAAAACAATTAGTGAATTTGCTGACAAGTGAAGATAATTATAACCCTTCCGTCTCTGTGTTATGTCAATTTCAAAAGGTTTATTGAGGGTTTATGTCGTTGCCTATGCTATGCAAAGCTGACCTTTTCTTTCCAAAATATAGTTGGAAAAAAAGAAAAGAAATATAATTCACTAACATTATTTTTAAAAAAGTTCTCGAAGCAACTTTCATATTGAAGTTGAATCAACACTGTGACGTAGCACAGACAAGCAAATAGCCACTGTAGGGTTATTAAAAGAAAGGGTTGACCTTATATTGAATCTCTTATTTAGAGGATTTAAACCAGATTATCCACTTTCTTTCTTTAATTCCAACATGCCTCTTCTTTCTTATAATGATGAAATTGTAAAAATGTGCCCAAATAATTTCTCTAAACTAATTGTCAGAGCTGATTTTAAATCTAAGTCTCATCCTTTATGATTCATCTAATGGGCCAAACTTGATATGAAAAATATTGTAAGTATATACGAATCAATGCTCTTGATTTTGTTTTATAGCCTTTTTTATAGTACTAATATTGATATTATCCTTTTTGGTCTTCTATCAGGCATTTTTTTATTTTAAGGGTTAATTGGCTATTTACCTATTAAGTTAGCAACCTTTTTCTTTAAAGGACCAGACAATAAATATTTTAGGCTTTACAGGCCATGTGGTATCTGTCCCAATTACTGAACTCTACTTGATAGCGTGAAAGCAGCTGTAGTTAATCCGTGAACACATGGGCATGTCTGTATGCCAGGTAAAACTTTATATATGCTGACATGTGAATTTCATATAATTTTCACCTGTCATGGAATATTCTTCTTTTGTTTTTTTTCAACTATTTAAAAGCTTAAAACAAAAATTCTTGTTTATGAGCTGTACTAAAACAGACAATGGACTTTATTTGACAAGTGTACTTTAGTTTGCCAACCCCTGTCCGTTTTCCTGAAGATATATGTAAAAAAGTCATGGTGCTTACATGTTTATTCTTTATGTACATTTTGTTAGTAAAGAATCAATCTCTTTACCCACTAAAGGAGAGAGGAAGAACGTTTTCAATGAAAGCACTAACACCTCTGTCTGACCTGTGACTCCTAAGGATAGGGACAGCAGAGGTGAAAGTGACTTGCTCCCTCCTATAATTCCTGAAGAAGTTGCTTGCCTTTCTCAAATCACACCAGCTGGCCTTCACGCCTGCTCTTCCTTGATGCCCCACTAATGCTATCCGTGCTCTCCTGGAGAAATTGTCTTCAGGGCAAAGGGAAAATTCAGAGAACTTTGGTGACTCTAGCTTCCTTTTCAACCAGACTAAAGCTTATACTCCTCACACTGGAAATGATGATTTCTTTTTTTTTTAAATTAATTTTTATTGGAGTATGGTTGATTTACAATGTTGTGTTAGTTTCTGCTGTATAGCAAAGTGAATCAGTTACACATATACATCTATCCACTCTTTTTAAGATTCTTTTCCCATATAGGTCATTACAGAGTTGGAAATGATGACTTCTCATAAAATGGGCTACCCAGGTGGCAGAAATTGGGATAGAGAGAGCAACATGCAACTGATAGATTTTTTTTTTCCCCTAGAGCTTCTGAAAATTAGTATTGCTATTGTGTCTATTGTTTAAGAAATTAAATTTGATTCTCAAATCTTCAGACTCACAGCTAAACTTAATTCCAAAGCCAGCATCACACCTGCTCAAAAATCTTTGATGAATGTTTTTTTACGTGCTTACTCATGAGGCATAAAAATCAAAATCAATAGAGATAGGCATGCTTGTATCAGTTTTTTTATCGTATCATTTTTAATATTGAAATTCTCCATGTGCTTATTTCAGAGTATTCTTTTCTCTTATGGTTTACATACTTTGAAAAATTGAATACTTTAAATAAACATTATGGAGATTTATTATTGGACAGTCTCACTATTCTTTTGTTTCTTGGATGAAATATACTCAATATCAGGAAGTACTTCAATTATTATTATTATTTTTTTTAATTTATTTAATGTATTTATTTTTGGCTGCCATTGGGTCTTTGTTGCTGCGCGTGGGCTTTCTCTATTTGCGGCGAGCGGGGGCTACTCTTCGTTGTGGTGCACGGGCTTCTCATTGCGGTGGCTTCTCTTGTTGTGGAGCACGGGCTCTAAGTGTGAGGCCTTCAGTAGTTGTGGCTCGTGGGCTCCAGAGCGCAGGCTCAGTAGTTGTGGCTTGAGGGCTTAGTTGCTCCGCGGCATGTGGGATCTTCCTGGACCAGGGCTCGAACCCGTGTCCCCTGCATTGGCAGGCGGATTCTTAACCACTGCGCCACCAGGGGAGCCCTCAATTATTTTTTAGAGAAAGTCATTATTGAAGTGAATTAAGACTCCTCATTTATGTTATTCCTGATGCATTGAAAGCTCCATAGATAAGATCATGAGCGATGTATGGGACTTTACATTTTTTCAGTTCCAAATATGCATACTATATATAAAGTATATTCAAGTGTACATACTATGTATATATGAATTATGTGCATATATATACATATGTAATGTATATAGGAAGTACATACAAGTTCAGAGAGATACATGACTTTTCAAGGTCACACAGCAATCAAGATCCCAATCAAGTCATTTAACTCTTCCATTATACCATGTTGCTTCCATCTAAAGAATGAAAGATACATTATTCTTTGGAAAGAATATGGTCCCATCAAGTTATTTTTAAAAATATATATATTTTGAATTTTAGAGTAGTTTTAAATTTACAGAAAAACTGCATAGAATACACACAGTGTTCCTGTATACCCCACACCCAGTTTCCTCTATTGTTAATATCTTACATTATAACGGTGTTTTTGTCACGACTAATGAATCAATATCAATACATTATTATTAAAACCCATACCTTATTTGAATTTCCTTAGTTTTTATCAATCAGTTTCAGGATTTCTTCCAGTATACCACATTAGTTAATTTCAGTCTTCATGTCTCCTTGACCTTCTCTAGACTGTGACAGTTTCTCAGACTTTCCTTATTTTGTATGACCTTGCCAGTTTTGAGGATTACTGAACTGGTATTTTGTACAATGGCTCTCAGTTTGGGTTTATCTGGTGTTTTTCTCATGGTTAGACTAAGTTATGGTGTGGAGGAGGAAAACCACACAGGTAAAGTGCCCTTCTTATCACATCATATCAAGGGTGCATACTGTCAACATCACCTATTACTGCTGATCACCAGGTGTGGCGTAGGTAGTGTTTGACAGGTTTCTTCATGTAAAGTTCCTCTCCTCCTCCTTTCTAGAGTGTACTCTTTGGAAAGAAGTCCTGTGTATAGCCTACACTTAAGGAATGGTGATTTATGTTTCACCTCCTTGGGGAGGAGCTTCACTTCATTTTTATCTCCATGAAATTAGCCGAGAATATTGCCTCCACTGAATCTTGTTAATAGGAGAATCTTGTCCAAGATATGTAAGTGTGTTCATATTAATTGAACAGTTATCTTCCAATGCATGCTTAACTTGCCTGTGTATTTTTTCTTTCCTTCATGGTTCATACAATAAATGCATATGGATTAAAGATGAGAAACAGGACACTTGATTAAATAACTAAACTGGAAGCGTTTATTTACTGAGCTTAGTTTCAAATTAGCTGTAAATTGACTCACAGAGTTTTTTCAACTACAGGGTGAAGTGGAATGGAATTTCACAGCTAAATTTAAACTAAATATGAAGAATCTGATGATAAACAAAAAATGAGAAAGTCTAGATATCTTTTATGGGTAGTAGCCTTAACACACTTCATATAATGGCTAAACATGCTATTTGTTATGTCTAAAATAATGAATTAAAGCATAATATCTTACTATCAGAATGAAATAATTTTTGACACATTTTAAGGGGGAGGGATTTGGCTATGTCAATAGGCATGGAAGTAACACTGAGTTTATTTTGGGGAATTAAAAACAATGTGTACCCTCCAGAAAGAAATATTCAAAAACATGCATTATTTAAAAGTAAATATGAAAAACAGACTTATCTTCCCCAAAATGAATCTCATTCTTCCTTCATTCATATCATTGTAACATAATAATAATTTGGGGGTGGGGTATTTTAATGAGAAAAAAAGTTTGATAGCAGATTTAACATGAGAAGATTCTACAGCAGACTTGACAGACTTGTTAAACTTTTTAAAATCAAAAAATTAATTTTCTATCTTCTAACAACCTGTATTTGAATTCTCTTAGAATACCTCACCCTCTTTCACGTATTGGGCAAAGCTTTCTCATGGAATTTTTACTGACTATATAATTGACCCCCAAAAGAAGACAGTTCAATATTTCAGTCAGTCTGAAAAACAAGGTTGATTTTCTTCTACTAATATTTTGAACCATTATATCTCAATCAAGTGGATATATAACTATTCTAAAATAAAAATGTAAAGAATATGAAAAACCATATAACTCTTTCTTCTTAAATTCCTACTCCTTAGATTTTTAAAGAATGGATTTTTTTTAATAAATTGACATATATAGCATAAACTAGTAATTGACTGAAAACACATACTTATTCTAGACAATGTAATGCATTTATGAACTGTAATGACAACTATGAAATAAAATGTAATATAATGAAATATATTGGTGACACTGTTGTCAGAGCAATCCAGGAAAATTATTATTTTGCAGTTACATATACTGATTCACACCCTACAAATATTAAAGGTAATTAAGTAATAAGTAATTTAATGTTTGTGTGGACAAGTAAATACCATGAAAATATTGAAGTGATGCTGTAAATATCTTACCTTAAAGAAGACTGGAGGTTTTGCGATTTCCTTGAGATGTGTAAAATCCAGTGAGATTTTACTAAGGAGAAAATTATCTTGAGAGTTTTCTGAGAAGCAACAAAAACTGTTGTTCAATGATAGTGGCTTCAATTCATTCCTAAAACATTTACTGAAAGCTAAATGACTCTGTTCTGCATGTTGGGGCTACTGTGTTGGATGCGATTTGGGGCCGACCCTCTGGGAATTCTGTGTTATAAATTCCATTTATAACAGTTTATAGTCACTCAATAAATTTTGCTTGTCTTTCCACCAAAATAGAGTTATTGTATTTTTATTGCTTAGATTATCATGTTAGAAAATACTATAAATCTTTTGAAAAAATTTCAAGCTACTTTGGCAATCTCCTGTTAGGACAAAAATCTGTTGTTTGTTGTCCTAGAACTTCACTTAAAAAGTGAACAGCCATGGCCAGGGCCTGGGCTAGGGGCTAGAGGACACCAAAAGGTGTCAAACACAGCCCATCCTTTCAAGAAACTTTGTATCAAGGTAAGCTCATTACATACAAGATATTTATCTAAGAGTATCATCTTCTGGAATCTAAGTCCAAGTCATTGATTTTGGTTTATTTGATAAACATTTTTTATTCACTCATAAAGCTGTAAATATATTTGCATTTTTGAGTAGCATCTGGAAATGGTGGTACATACAATAATAACTCATTATAATTTCTAAATAATATTCAGGAGATGGAGCTTGCTGTAATAGAAAGATGATTTACTTTGGAGTCAGGCAGATCTGAGTTTGATATAGACCTGTATCACAGCCAATAACCTATGACTTTGATCTAGTTCCTTAAACTTTCTGAGACTCAGCTTTCTCACTTGTAGTGTGTAGCTAAATCCTCACTTTCAGTGTGGCTGGGAGGATTTAACATAACATATACAGAGTTCTTCGCACATGCTTGGCAGAGAGCAGGTATGGAAAACTGCTGCTGGGTATCTGTCAGTGTTAGAATAATAATTCTTGGGCAATGTTTCACTGTTTTAAAAATGACTTCACCTTCATTATGCAATCTAATTTTTATACTAACTTCTGAAATTAAGATATTATCAATTCAGTTATTCATGTAAAGAAACAAAGACATGGAAGTGACCAGTGGAAATCTGACACATCCCGAATTTGAATCTTTGACTTCTAGCTCAAGATCCTGCCCTCTCCATAAAGAATTAAGAATTGTGAGAATTGAATTTTCCCTTGTTCACACCAAAGCCTACCTGTCTGGTTTGGACAAGATATGTAAATTCTTGAAGTCTTAGCTTCCTCACCTGTACATTGAAGGCATTGTACTGATATATCTTCCCAATCCTTTCCAGTTTTGCATGCACTATGAGAGTCAGTAGAGTGTAGTTGTTAAGATACAGGTGTTGGAGATTAAACTCTTGGATTCAAATCCTGACTCTGCCATTTGTTGGCTCTGTAAGCTTAGGCAAATTACTAAATCTCGTCAAGTCTCATTTTACTCGTCATTATGGGTTAATAAATAGTACTTACTTCAGAGCATTATCTTTGTGAGGAATAAATGCATTAAACTATGCAAAATATGAAGAAAGGGATCTGGTATAGAATAAGTGTTATACATATAAGTTTTTGCTGATTATTTCCTAAAATTGTGCCATCAAATTGAGTGACTCCAAGTGAGCTATTTTAACTCTTCAAGTCAGAGTAGATTTGCTTAAACAATTAAGTGTAAGCATCACCATCCTGGATTCTTGGCCCAATCACACTGCTGTTCTTGTGACACTGACTCAACTCGCTAGCTCTGTTCTAAAGAACAGTTATTGGTGGGCATAGCCACATACACCTGGGAGCAGTGTTTACCTGTCCAGAAATAGATGTATGTGTATCAATATATAGTCAGCACTGAATCTTCTCCTGGTACCCAACTGAACTGATGAATCTGTTTCTTTGAAGTTCTGGAACTATTCGGGATCTGGGTCAGTATGATTGCAGAAGCCAACGATTCTAATTAGACATTTGCTGAAGCACCAAAAAGTATAGCAAAACTGCTTTGCAGAATAATTATTTAAGCATGTAAATTCCAAGCATTAGATGCAAATTAAAACTCATTTTGGTAGAAGAATAATTAAAAGTCTTAATTCTATTTGTTATTTGTAGACAAACGCAAGTTTTATTTTACTAATAAAATTGTTCATTAACATCTTTAAAACATATCACATTCATATTAGATCTCACTGAAAAGTAATTCTAATAATTGAACTTAGACATATTGAAACACATACGACAATGGACTCAACATAGAAGTAATAGCTAAATTTTTGGCAAATTGCTTAAAAATTTTTTAAAAAGGTTTTATTTCCATAGCATGGACTTTTAGAACATATTGGTAAACTATTCCTGCCTAAATTATTGTTTAATAATATTACAACATTTAATAATTTAACTACAAATTTTATTTACAGTTTCCATCTTTTAATTTTGCTTTGTAAGAATTTCAAAAACAGCTGACATTTTTCGAAACAACTACTAGCACAGTGGAAAAAAAAACTGCTTTCATTCCATTTTTTTTTTTTTTCTGTATTCACTCTTTTTTGCTAGGTGGCATGCATGCAGTGGTTTCATGGAGACCATACAATGCTTGAGATGATTGAGAAAAAACGTTGCTTGTGCAAGGAAATAAAAGCTAGACAGAAAACGGAAAAGGGCCTTTGCAAACAGGATAGCATGCCTATCCTACCCAGCTGGAAGAAGAATGCGGGTACAAAGAAGTACAGCCCTCCACCCTATTCTAAACAGCAAACGGTATTCTGGGACACTGCCATATGACTGTGTGCAGGATGGTGTGAGCTCCACATTACTTAACACGAAGAGGGAGGTCGACTCGGTCATGTGATAAGTAACTGTTACGTATCGTCTCAGTCAAAATGGAATGCCAGTGGTTCCCTGGAAAACCCATGGGAAGCTGTGCCTACTCGTGGCTAGTTCAAGATAAAATCTGTATTTCCTTGCATTTAAGGCACACTTATTTATCATGGATTATTTTGAATCCAGAAGATATTAAGATGTAAATATTTTACTAGTTTATGGGTGACACCTGAAATAATACACATTATACATATATAAATGATAGAAATATCAAGAGTTTTACTATATGATACAATTTCGGTATTAACTGGTTTGTTATCTCTTTTATATGTCCCTTGATGCCTTTGATTATTAATTTTTGCATTTAAAATGTTTCTTTCTGCCCACCTTTGGTTTCTGTACACGAGCTGTACACAGGTAGATTATGTTCAATCACACAATATATGTTCTGGTGCTAGTAATGTAGAAGTTGAATATCATATTCGTTAGGAACATCTGTTGCTTTGTACGTTTTCAAGGGTTTGACAGGAAATGAATGGCAATGTGATGCTGAATTTGGACGTCCACATTACATCAACACCAATATTTTTGCTACATTGGCTTTATAAGAATTTCTCTTCAGTATCATCTTGTTTATACTAAGTAATGGTTAGTCAGACTCCAGAGAAAGTTAATAGGATATATTTGGACATCCCAGCAGAAAACATTTCCTTCAGAAATGACTTTAGGGACACATGTCCTTGCATCATTGATTTGATTGGAGGAGACCAGGGTTCACTGTGATAATGGAAGGAACAAGGAATCAAAGGTTAAACAGCACAACTGCTTTCAAGAGGATGGGACCAGTGGCATTAGAGCCACTGCCATCACTATTTTTGAGTAACTTTTCATGTGTATGTTTGTTTCCCCTAGAAAATGACCAATATACATTCAACCAGATGAGTTTACATGTTTTAGTATACTAAATGCCAATCTTTCTCAAAATTTAGGTCCATGAATGGAGTAGTATTTCATGTTAATTTTTCAAATTAGTTATTACCATATTTTGGGGGTGTAATCTTCTGTGCATGTTCATCACACCTATTCTTACTGATGATGACACCATGACCAAAGAATTATGACCAATTGTTTATTTTATTTTGTTTCAAGGAAGAAACAGGAAATGCAGGGGATGGGAGACGGGGTGGATTCAATTTTATGTGGTGGTAAAATTTAAGTTAAATAAATCATATATATCTTTTAAGAGTAACTTGTTAGTTGACTATAAATATCCCCACGGATGAAGAAAAAGGAAACTATCACATATATTTTGTATATTTAAATTACTATTTATGCTTCCTAAAATGGACAGTATGTCATTCTTCTTTAACAATCAATTTAGTATTATATTTCTGAGAGAAAAGGTATGTGTTTGAAGTTATTGTCATAGTGGTTTTCCTTGTAAGGGTTTTGACAGCAATAGTAGAGTGCTGCTCAATATAACCAAATATAACAGGAGGTAGGGAATTTTTGTAATCTATATTGCTAAAGAGCTAGTAATGCTTTATCAGTAATAGTTTCTTTCGAGCCTTTGAAATGTTATAACATAATTTTTTAATATTTTATAATTAATGTATATTTTGATGTCCAACTAGAATTCTGAAAGAATAAGGAAAATAAGGTAAGTGGGAGCATGTATATCTGTTATGTGTGCCCGTGTACACGTGAATGAGTACTCAGTGGGGGAACTGTGTGCATTAAATGCTTACTGAAGTTTTAGTTTTGCTTGTATCACTAAGGTGGTAAAAGAAAAAAAAAAGCAGAGTCACAAGTACAGGAAATCACGGAGAGATCTTAAGTAGCTTAAATAAATCCTGCTGCCATGTTTCACCATTATAGATTATGTTTCAAATCCAACAATCAATGCAGTACAAATCTAGGAGTGATGAAAATGTGTTAAGGTAAAATCAGAATTGAAATAAAATGTGTTTATGACCCAAGTTGTTATCCTGATTTAAGTTATTATGACCACATATGCTCAAGCCAATGAATCAGATATATATGTCATCAATTCTCAGCATCTTTATGATGATCTTGAGATATAGATGTGTATATATATATATATATATAGATATATATATATATATATCTATATATATATATATATCTCAGGCTCAATATGATAATGATTGGATAATTCCCTTGAAATTTATATTTTGGTAATAAATGCAAGTGTGTTTTTCAAATGCCAATCTTTCCCATATCTATCTGAATTAGGCAGAAGATATTTTTTAATGCTGGCCACTTGTCAAGAAGGAAACAGAGTTACTAAAATGATTTGTGTTGGATTCAGCCATTTCCATTTGTTCTGCCAAACTCATGCTGTTGCCAGGTTTCATACACTCCTTTTTCAAGCAAGTTATTTTCTGAGAAGGTAACTTGTTTGAAAATCTGACCTTAGGCAACCATTTCCATTTATTTTCTCCAAATCTTGCCTTCCATGGGAAGTAATTGAAAGATCTGATATTTGACTCAAGAAATGATATTCTATACCTATAAGACTGTCCATTGTGGTTTAGCCCATGTGGCAATAGCCATTCTATGATTAATTTCCTTTTTGTGTAGCATTTCTTTATGTGGAGAAAAAGAGGTCATTAGGACAGAGAGAAAAATAAAGTTACTCTCTAGTGGCAACTAATTAGGACACTTCATCCTATAAATTTGGTCAGATGATCAAAAGTTCCACCTGCACCCAGAACACTATGGAATGATAAAGCTCATATTTTTTTAGCAGTGCCAAAGAACAGATCATATCATGGCATGGTTATCAAGTTGAAACAGCTCAGACCTATAAAAATTATCTTTTCACAGCAAATTTTATAGAAACAGAATTTTATTGGCTGTCAGCAAGATGCTTTTATATGTGAAAACTTCTTAGAAGAGACACAATTTTTTTTAGAAAAGCAAATCCTGCTTTTCTGCCCAGTCTCAGAAGCCAGCATCTTCTGATGTATAACAGGAGTTCTTTATGTAAACGTTGCCAAACTTTCCCTTGTGTTTATGGAGTGGAAGCAAGTTTGGAGTTGAAAGTGATTGATTTGTGTAAAGGTTAATGTCACCCATAAAATATAGTCCTGAAAGTGAAACAAAACAAAACACTAAGAGGTTAAAATGTGTAGTTAAGAACACACACATTCAAATACATGGTAATTAAATGGATACAAGCAGATATAACTTCACATTTCAAAACAGTGACATCGGGATTTCAGAGACCCCAAGGTTCCACATAGTTTTCTTTGAATGCTTCTGAAGAGTAGAGAAATATTTTTCTTACTACCTTTTGGCTTAGGCCTCACCCTTATATCCAATGTAGTTTGAGTCTTATGAGCGAGTTTGGTTATAAAATTAATAAAACTAAACGACCCTATTGTTCATTGTTTTAATTAAATAAGACATCAGAACAATGCACATACAATGCAATTTCAATATTACTTATATGTTAAGGTGAATCACTTGCCTCAAATACAAAAGAACTTGTAAGCTAATCATGGCTCCCTATAAAATGAAGGAAAAATTCCTGTGATTCAAGTAGCAAGTAATCTGAGATGAGAGAGAATTCACCCTTGCAAAGAAGTAGAAGTAGAATAGAATAGCAATTCACAATTCATTGTGCCCCAAACTTAAATTGAAGTGAAAGAAAAATAATACCTATGTACTTAAGATTAACTGGCTAAATCTTCCTTGTAAGGGAAAATAGATATCTAACTCTAGAATGTGAACAATTTGTTATTAATCCATTATTCATTTAACAGTTCATTATTGAGCAACTTATATATCAGCTATATTAAAACATTTCTGAAGCATTTGGCATTAAGCATTCAAAAAGATGTGGTCCCTGCCTTCAAAGAGCTTTATTATATAATCATTAATATTTTCAAAACAAAGCTTTTAGGAAGATATACAGTATCACATATGTTTGACATCTCTTATGTGTTTATATATGGTATTCTCTTTTTTTTCAGATCAAGTGTATACTCAAAATAAAATGCTAAACATATTAAAGTTGATGTCTAAGTATAAAATATGTTTATGTGTAAGCCTCTATATGTACACATAGGATATGTACTGCTGTCTATATAAATCAGTAAAAGGATAACAAGTTTTGCCATGTTGGACTTTGAACATTGTGGCTTGGGGTTTGGATTGATTTAAAACCCTTTGATATTTGGGTCAGTTACACTGTAGCAAAATGTGTGTCATCTGGGAAAAATGTCTCATAATATTTCCCTTTAAATGTTATAAAGGTTCAAATTTAAGGGAAAACATCTTTACAGAAATGTCATTGCATCTATCTCAACCAAACCTGTATGAAATCCTTTTGAAGTTTTCAATTGTTCCCAAATATGACTGGGTTTGCCCACCCTCAAAGCGTCTACATTTACACATGTATACACCCACATACAGTATACATACTGTATATAATATATATGAAAATGTTTAGTATGCACTTCTTTTGTTTGAAACTCCTTCAGTTAACATTTATAGTGTAGCAATTTGTGTAAAGTGCACTGTGATTATAAAAAACAAAGCACAGTAAAGTCACAGGTCTTGTTATCTTGCACTAAAAATGTGTTCACGTATTTAGCAATTGTATGTTTACTTTCTTGTTCTTTTCAAGAAATTGAAACAAATAGCTATTGAGAAAATGATATCAAATAATATGTTTTTTAGTGGCTAATAGCACTACGTTTTTAAAAGACAGGGTTTTTAAAAGAAACCATTTAACATCCATTCCAACATCACGTTTACTGTATTTAAAAATCTGAATGTCGTATTGCATTTTTCATTACTCATTAAAAATGTCAGGTATGTGCCTGAAAAGTTGTGCAACTAAGCATTAGATAACAGATTTCTCTACTCATGTGTTGTTAGCCATTTCTATATACATAATAATATAAACACTGATGTTTTAATTTCTTTTAATTTTTGTACTTGATTTTTTCAGGTAACATGTAATTATAAATGTACTTTGATACTCTTGAAGTAACCAGATGTTGTTTGAAAACAAATTGTTTTCTTTAGTGCATTGGCAATATTTTGCAATACTTTTGTGCTTATTTATTTGTGCTCCCGTGTAATTGTAATAAAAGCAATAGTTTAAATTAGTTGACTTTGTCGTTGCTGGTATTTATTCATCAAGAAACAAGATTGGTAACATCTCTTTTAAAGAAAAGTGCGCACATTTTCCCACGTTTCCATTTGCCTATGAGATTGTATGTATGTTGGAAGATTGATGGCTGTGATTAGTTTGAAGACCTAGACTTTACAACTTAGTTATGTGACCCTCAATCGTCCTCAATCACCACTCGGCTTCTGCTTCAAATAGGTGATCCACTAAGTAAGAGGAAACTTGACATTTTTCTTTCGTATGCCCCTAATTCCAATTAAATGACTCAGTGTGTATCTAAAGTGTGCTGGAGGCATTAAAGAAAAAAAATCCAGCAATCCTAGACTGGTGTACATAGACAAGATATTTATTTGAAGAGTATTTAGCACATTTATTTATTCAGTCATACTTCTAGAATTAATCTGGTTTAAATAGGGAGCAAGTCAGTATGTTAATGTTTACTGGGGCATTGGTAACTAAAATGTCATTGAACACCTGAAATATACATGACAAGGTTCTGGATCTCAGCAAGCTTACCAAAAAAAGTTGGAGCTTCCCTGGTGGCGCAGTGGTTGAGAGTCTGCCTGCCAGTGCAGGGGACACGGGTTCGAGCCCTGGTCTGGGAGGATCCATGCTGCGGAGCAACTGGGCCCGTGAGCCACAACTACTGAGCCTGCGCATCTGGAGCCTGTGCTCCGCAACAAGTGAGGCCGTGATAGTGAGAGGCCCGCGCACCGCGATGAAGAGTGGCCCCCGCTCGGCGCAACTAGAGAAAGCCCTCGCACAGAAGTGAAGACCCAACACAGCCAAAAAAAAAGAAAAAAAGTGCATTTGTGGGACTTCCATGGTGGTTCAGCCGTTAAGACTTCGCCTTACAGTGCAGGGGATGCGGGTTTGATCCCTGGTCAGGAAACTAAGATCCCACATGCCTCGTGGCCAAAAAAAAACCCAAAACATAAAACAGAAGCAATATTGTAACAAATTCAATAAAAACTTTAAAAATGGTCCACATCAAAAAAAAATCTTTAATAAAAAAGTGCATTTGTAATAAAGCAACCCCCTTTAATAGTTTCTAATGTCAACTTCATCAACCACTTACATCTTCTCCCATATGTCCAGTTTCAGTGTAATTTGTTATACTTTCATAATTCCTCACAAATTCTTTTCATGTTCATTCTTTTTTTATTTTTAAGATTTTTTTTTGATGTGGGCCATTTTTTTCAAAGTCTTTATTGAGTTTTATACAATATTGCTTCTGTTTTATATTTTTGGATTTTTGGCCACGAGGCACGTGGGATCTTAGCTCAGTGACCAGGGATCGAACCTGTGCCCCCTGCATTGGAAGGCAAAGTCTTAACCACTGGACCACCAGGGAAGTCCCTCATGTTCATTCTTAAAAGGAATCCAATTCATTCCCACTCTTTAGTTCCACTTCTCCAGCTACTCAAACGCTCTGTGTGCACCCTACCTCTTGGTTGAACAAGAAATAATTAATCATACTTTCCATTATCAACACTTTAACTTCCATCCATCTCAGCTCATGACAAGAGGTGCCCCATATTCTAAAATGTCTCTTCTCTTCTCCCTGCTTTCACTAAGACGCATTGTTTCCAGTGCTCTCATAGTCTAATTAATTACGTTAATGCTAAGATGTGAATGACTGACAAAACAATGTCCATCCTCCTATGGCTATTTGCATTGAAGAAAATTCTTAGTAACATGCATCAGGGACTATCTATTACTGGAATGTCGGGCAATGTGACAAACTAGGAGGTTAGAAGAGAAGTTTATAGAAAACTTTGCACATTATCACCTCAAATCGCATCCTCTAGAGCAGTGGTTCTCAAACTTTGTTGCACAGAAGAATCATGTGGGCTATTTCTAAAAACTCCCACTGTCCGGAAAGCATCTGGGGGTAGTACACAGGCTTCAGTAGTTTCTAAAAGCCCCCAAGTGATTCCAATACGTGGCCAAAACTGAGAATTAGAGCAGAGCTTCTTAAACTTTAATGTGTGTGCTTATCACCTGGGGATCTTGTGAACCTTTAATAGAGTCTGAGATTGGCATCTCCAGCAAGATCCCAGGAAATGCTGATTCTGCCTGCCCATAGACCATCCATTGATCATCAATTACTAGGCAACTTCCTTCTCTGCCTACTTTTAGGGAACCTTTGATACCATACACTAGAGCACTGCTACTCACTGTGTGCTTCACAGATAGACAACATAGCGCCGTGCTGGGACTTGTTAGAAATGCAAAATCTTGGGCTCCATCCGAGATGGATCTTTGGAGCTGAGACTCATGAATCTCGGTGCTGAGACTCATAGATCTGCTTTAGCAAGCTATCCAGATGATTCTTATGCCCAGTGAAGTTTCAGAAGCATTGCCCTGGACCAGTGTGGTTTTCAACAATGGCAGCACATTACATTCATCTCAGGAGATTTTTTATTTAGTACTGATACCTGGGCCTTACTCCCACAGATTCTGATTTTGTCAGCCTGGGGTCAGGCTGGACAACTTTTCCTTCTCTTCCTCCTCTTTATCCTGTCTTCTTCCTTTCCCAGAACTTCCCAGGTGATTAGAATATGAAGCCGGTACTGAGAAAGCTATATTAAAGAATCAACTCTGTCCCATACACTGGAAATTTTGTCACATTTTCCAGAAACAGCATTTTATCCACAGGACCAAGTACAAAACTTGGTCATTTCATACCCCTCCTCATCAAAATTACTTATAAGTACCTTATGGCAAAGAGTGCTGCGGGAAGAAAGTTCCAGTTTGGAGTTCAATCATTTCCCTATGACTGGGTGCCTATCTGCCATCTGAGGAAATGAATGGTCTATGAGGTCACGGTTACATTATTTTAAAAAAATATTCTGAATATTGTCTAGAAATTAGTGTTCAGGTGCTACTCAGAATCTTCATTGTTGATAATAGTATTCGGAGTCTATCAGATTTCCTCCCAGTTGGAATTGGTGCACACCCTGCAAACATCCACTCCCACCCCCCAACACACACACAAACACACATGTGCTTGAGTCTCCATTACAATGTCATCTGACTTATAACAGTTATTTCTTTGGGAGTTTGTCTTGTATACTATATGGCAAATTCCAGAAAGGGGAGCTAGGTTTGCTTGTTGTAAATTTTTATTCCCCAGAGTGCCTGGCCCATTTGTCTGCACATGAAAGTACTGAATAATATCCACTGAGTTCATTAATGTGTTTATTTAACCAATATTCATTAAAGTCCTCCTATATACCAAGTGCTGTTCTAGACAGTAACAGGGCAAAGTCCGTGCACTTGTAAAGTTTAAATTCTAGTCAATTTATGTTTTCCTTTGATGTTGTATCCTCTACTTGCTTTCTTTCATTAGATAAAATAAAAATTGTATGAGGGCTTCCCTGGTGGCACAGTGGTTGGGAGCCTGCCTGCCAGTGCGGGGGACGTGGGTTCGGGCCCTGGTCTGGGAGGATCCCACATGCTGCGGAGCGACTAGGCCCGTGAGCCACAATTGCTGAGCCTGCGCGTCTGGAGCCTGTGCTCCGCAACAGGAGAGGCCATGATAGTGAGAGGCCCACGCACCGCGATGAAGAGTGGCCCCCGCTTGCCACAACTGGAGAAAGCCCTCGCACAGAAACGAAGACCCAACACAGCCATAAATAAATAAATAAATAAATAAAAATTAAAAAAAAAATTGTATGAGATATTGTGAAATTTTGTAATTTCTGGCCCAAAATTGCTCTAGATACATGTGAGTATTATTTATATAGCTATATATTTGTATCTCTCCACCTACACATTTATTTAAACCCCACCTTGTTATAAAATAAATTAAAGCAGTTTATATTAATGCATAAAATACAGCAAGATATATATTAGGAATGTATGACAACTGTAAAAGGAAAAACAAAAGATTAGGGTATGATATTAAAACCAGACATAAATGATTTTAGTTCACAAAATGCATACAATAATACCGCATGTAATTACGAGCTATAAGTTCATAATTCATCATAATAGCAACACCAATAATAATAATATAATAATAATAATAATGACTATTACAATTATTGCTTACTCTGTGCCAGATACTGAACTATTTTTTAATCTATTTTACTTAATTTCTACCTCAACTCTATGATTATCTTCATTTTCTAGATAAAGCTGTTGAAGTTTATAGAACTTGCATAAAATTATACAGAGAGTATTTATAGATTCTGGAAATTGAGGCTAAGCTTATCTGATTCTAAAACAAAACCAATGCAACACAGTCTTTCATTTAAATTAGTGTCAGTTTGCTATTCACCATTTACAGAGATTTAAACACATTTTGAACACTACACTATACACTATTTATGTAGCCTAAATGGAACTAATCCATCTAACTTCGATTTACTTATTTAACACCAAAGAGGCAGTATTTTCCCCTACAGCTGAACAAAGTTCACAGTTACAGCTCAGTGTAGGGGACTACAGGTTTTCTTTGCCATTACTGATCATTTCTTATCAATCTTTTAACTGGTTGCAAGGAAGGTCAAATGAGTTCACTAAGGTCAAACAGTAAATTGGCTTTTAAATGGATTTTGCCTGTACATTTTACTTAGGGTAGCTACTGCTGTGCTATGTTAAGTTTTTTGATATGTTTCAAAGTGCCTTCTTAGCTATGTTCAACAAAAGGCTTATTGGCTTAAGGAGGTACTTTGTTTTAGGGGATGCATCCATCCAAATTTTGTTACTTTTTCTTCAGGGAAGACACTGGATTATATCATTTAAAATGGAGAGGATGGGGAGAAAGAATAATAGAGTCATACCTGGTATTAAATTAAAATCTACCATCACACTGGGCACTGACACCTGAATACTCTATTTTTCAGTAACATTTCCTCACAAAGACCCTTGAAATGTGCTATCATAGAAAAACTGACACTGAGATAGAAAAAAGAAAAATGTTTGTTATTATTGTAGTTATATAATTAAGAAGCTTTTGTACACTTAAAGTGTAAAGCTAACATATTAAAGTACTTGACTTCTTTCACTGAATAAGTAATTCTTTCTTTTTTTTGGCTGTGCTGCGTGGCATGTGGGATCTTAGGTCCCCTGACCAGGGATTGAACCCGTGACACCTGCAGTGGAAGTTCTGAGTTTTAACCACTGGACCGCCAGGGAAGTTCTGAATAAATAACTTTTGAATGCTTCTGTGCCAGTCATTATTACCAATGATGGGAATATGGTCCTGAATAAAAGACAACCTTACTCCTCTTAGAGTTTACGCGATGGATATGATTACTAGTCTTATGAAGTTGACAGCACCAAGTTAGTCCCTTTGCTTGGACCTCAAGGATTACAAGGTGTGGTGTTGAGATGATATTCAGATGTGGCAAAATTCAAAGTGGCTGAAAGGCGGCTACTCTGAGACTGTAGGATTATACTGTCTCTGCCGGAGGAGACTTTCTTGCCTCACCCTTCTCCTTCCCATGGGGTTTGAGACCTCTGTGTCAGAGATCACACATATAAGCATATTGATTCCTTGTTAAACATACATTTTTCCTTTTACAGTGGAAAGGTTCTGAAAAAACAAAAACAACAACAAACCACTGAGACCACCTTGGAGATGACTAGACACCTCTGATTATAATTAGGTCAAAATGGGTTGCTTGCTTGAGGATCCTCTAGACTTTATCTGAGACTAGCATCCAAATGTGTCTCCCACCCTAGAAGATTCTTGATTTCTCATAGTTTACAATGTTAATTACATTGTCTAGTTTCCTAACTGTTCCACTTGGTTGCAGAAATCCACCAGCCTCAGTATCAACCTACAAGTCCCTGCCCCCTCCCAGACCCCAGCATCATATATCAACAATCTCAAATTCGAATGACTCTATGCCCTGGGTAAGAGAGACAAGCCTCTATCTTCAAGTATTGAAACAGTCAATCATTAAGGTAGGGCTTGAAAAAAATGGAGGATGAAGGGGATGGTAGACTTCAATATAAACTTGGACATGAGGATAAGGAGTTTGTCAGGGAAAAACACAAGAGTAGGGATATAATAAATTTTAAAAATAAGATTAGTAGTGTTATTCAGTTTTGGAAAAAGTGCAATTCATCCCAAAGATAGCTAGGTAGGAATTTTTTAAGAAGTTTACCTCATTTTTACTTGAATGTGTGGCTTTCTTTCACATTTATATCAGGATTATGCAAAAGAGACCATTGGGAAACTTGATCAGAGCTGTTTAGAAAGGCAAACAAGAAAGTCAATCAAGGCATAAAAATGAACAAAGTCAGTACAGAGAAGCAAGGAAAGGGTAAGGCCAAAAATTATTGACCTCAATATTTTCTGATGACTCCTCATAACTTTTTCTTTCTGATTTATAGATGTATTGTTTATTAAATCTAAAGAGTTGAGGTGAGATTTAAACAGTGTATTCTTAGTTATGCAAAGACCTGGAGGAGTGTTTCAGGTATTTGGGTGATTGTAAAGACTCTGAGATAGAATGATTTTGAGGTTTTGAGGAACCCAACTGGCTACAAATATAGTAATGAGGGAGAAGTTGGGGCCAGATATGTAGGTGCTCTGGCGTTTATACACCAGGCAAAGTATCAAGTATATCACTTGAAATATCTAAGAATCGAAAGCATAAGTGCAGTTTAAGAAGGATAGAAAAGGATATTCATGACACCTCCCTAAATTGATCAGCCCACCTCTCATTAATAAATGTGTGCAGAAAACCAAGAATCATCAAACATTTGATGAAAACAAGCAACGAATAAAAGAAAATCCAACAGAAGAGGTAAGTAAAACACAAATAGATTATTAACAAATTATATTTAGATTGATCACCAGAGGTAGGTTTAATGTGAAACTAATGACATAAATTTTATGGCCACACCCACATATAAAAGCCACTCTAAAATCCTGGGAGAAGCCCTAGCAATGTGTTCACGTGGTCATACGATTGTGTAAAATTTGCAAAAGTGGACTTTTTTTTACTATGATCAATCAGTTTTCTACTTTAATTTACCTTCCATCCTACTTCTTGATTTGGGGGTCACTGGAATGGCTGTGGGAATTTTTGAGATCTGGCCAAGAAGAGGTTGGGTTGGATATATAATCACTTTAGGCTTAGTGGGACATTTCCACATAAATCACAGAATTCATTATTTTGTAAATTTTTTCTTAAAGAACACCCCTCCACAATTCGTATAAGCTTCAGTTCTTACAAAATTTGGAATTGCACTGATTTTCACAGATATTTATAGACATTGAAGGGAATATCATTTCCATAAAACTAAAACAGCTATGCCAATGATAATAATCTAGAAATCAGAAAAAAATAACAACCATAAAGTATGAAGTACTTCAGCTCCCTGACCTCCCCTCACCTTTTCAAACCAAAAAATAAATAAAATATATAATAAACAATAGAGAGTATATAGTTAAGAGCTTAGAGACACTTTATCAACCATTTCAGAGAATTATGATTGAGATTTCTAGGAAGATCTTAGATCTACAGGCTACATGTTATATTTACCACCAAAATGGTCTCATATCCTGGATATACTCATATCCTTTAGAATACGATTATTGTAATATTTATAAGAATTGATAAGGCTAAACTATTTGTATTTTTTTTTTAATTCAAGTATAGTTGATTTACAATGTTGTGTTACTTTCAGGTGTACAGCAAAGTGGTTGTTATATAAAATATATATTTATATATATATTATAATAACTTATAATGGAAAAGAATCTGAAAAATAATATATATAATATCTACTTTCTCAGATTCTTTTCTATTATAGGTTATTACAAGATATTGAATATGTCAAAAGTTCCCTGTCTGTGTGATACATTAGGTATTTGTGTTTTTTTTTTAACATCTTTATTGGAATATAATTGCTTTACATTGTTGTGTTAGTTGCTGATGTATAACAAAGTAAACCAGCTATACGTACACATATATCCCCATATCACCTCCCACTTGCATCTCCCTCCCACCCTCCTTATCCCACCCCTCTAGGTGGTCAAAAAGCACCAAGCTGATCTCCCTGGGCTGTGCAGTTGCTTCCCACTAGCTATCTATTTTACGTTTGGTAGTGTATATACTCCAATGCCACTCTCTCACTTTGTCCCATCTTACCCTCCCCCCCCCACCGTGTCCTTAAGTCCACTCTCTACATCTGGGTCTTTATTCCTGTCCTGCCCCTAGGTTCTTCAGAACCTTTTTTTTTTTTTTTTTTTAGAATCCATATATATGTGTTAGCACACGGTATTTGTTTTTCTCTTTCTGACTTACTTCACTCTGTATGACAGATTCTAGGTCCATCCACCTCACTACAAATAACTCAATTTTGTTTCTTTTTATGGCTGAGTAATATTCCATTTATATATGTGCCACATCTTCTTTATCCATTCATCTGTCAAAGGACACTTTGGTTGCTTCTATGTCCTGGCTATTGTAAATAGTGCTGCAATGAACATTGCGGTACATGACTCTTTTTGAATTATTATTATTTGAATGGGAGTGTTTCCTTAATTTCTCTTTCAGATTTTTCATCATTAGTGTATAAGAATGCAAGAGATTTCTGTGCATTAATTTTGTATCCTGCTACTTTACCAAATTCATTGATTAACTCTAGTAGATTTTTGGTTGCATCTTTAGTATTCTCTCTGTATAGTATCATGTCATCTGCAAACAGTGACAGTTTTACTTCTTTTCAATTTGGATTCCTTTTATTTCTTTTTCATCTCCGTTTGCTGTGGCTAAAACTTCCAAAAATATGTTGAATAATAGTGGTGAGAGTGGGCAACCTTGTCTTGTTCCTGAACTTAGAGGAAATATTTTCAGTTTTTCACCATTGAGAACGATGTTGGCTGTGGGTTTGTGGTATATGGCCATTATTATGTTGAGGTATGTTCCCTCTATGCCTACTTTCTGGAGGGTTTTTATCATAAATGGGTGTTGAATTTTGTTGAAAGCTTTTTCTGAAACCATTGAGATGAGCATATGGTTTTTCTCCTTCAATCTGTTAATATGGTGTATCACGTTGATTGATTTGCGTATACTGAAGAATCCTTGCATTCCTGGGATAAACCTGACTTGATCATGGTGTATGATCTTTTTAACGTGCTGTTGGATTCTGTTTGCTAGTATTTTGCTCAGGATTTTTGCACCTATGTTCATCAGTGATATTGGCCTGTAGTTTTCTTTCTTTGTGACATCTTTGTCTGGTTTTGGTACCTGAGTGATGGTGGCCTCGTAGAATGAGTTTGGGAGTGTTCCTCTCTCTGCTATATGTTGGAAGAGTTTGAGACGGATAAGTGTTAGCTCTTCTCTAAATGTTTGATAGAATTCGCCTGTGAAGCCATCTGGTTCTGGACTTTTGTTTGTTGGAAGATTTGTAATCACAGTTTCAATTTCAGTGCTTGTGATTGGTCTGTTTATATTTTCTATTTCTTTCTGGTTCAGTGTTGGAAGGTTATGCTTTTCTAAGAATTGGTCCATGCCTTCAAAGTTGTCCATTTTATTGGCATATAGTTGCTTGTAGTAATCTCTCATGATCCTTTGTATTTCTGCAGTGTCAGCGGTTACTTCTCCTTTTTCATTTCTAATTCTGTTGATCTGAGTCTTTTCCCTTTTTTATCTTGATGAGTCTGGCTAATGGTTTATTAATTTTTTTTATCAAAGAACCAGCTTTTAGTTGTATTGATCTTTGGTACTGTTTCCTTCATTTCTTTTTCATTTATTTCTGATCTGATCTTTATGATTTCTTTCCTTCTGCTAACTTTGGGTTTTTTTTTGTTCTTCTTTCTCTAATTGCTTTAGGTGTAAGGTTAAGTTGTTTATTTGAGATGTTTCTTGTTTCTTGAGGTAGAATTGTATTGCTGTAAACTTCCATCTTAGAACTGCTTTTGCTGCATCCCATAGGTTTTGGGTCATCATGTTTTCATTGTCATTTGTTTCTAGGTATTTTTTGATTTCCACTTTAATTTCTTCAGTGATCTCTTGGATATTTACTAGTGTATTGTTTAGCCTCCATGTGTTCGTATTTTTTACAGTTTTATTCCTGTAATTGATATCTAGTCTCATAGCGTTGTGGTCAGAAAAGATACTTGATACGATTTCAATTTTCTTAAATTTACCAAAGCTTGATTAGTGACCCAAGATATGATCTCTCCTGGAGAATGTTCCATGAGCACTTGAGAAGAAAGTGTATTCTGTTGTTTTTGGATGGGATGTCCTATAAATACCAATTAAGTCCATCTTGTTTAATGTGTCATTTAAAGCTTATATTTCCTTGTTTATTTTCATTTTGGATGATCTGTTCATTGGTAAAAGTGGGGTGTTAAAGACCCCTATTATGACTGTGTTACTGTTGATTTCCCCTTTTATGGCTGTTAGCATTTGCCTTATGTATTGAGGTGCTCCTATGTTGGGTGCATAAATATTTACAATTGTTATATCTTCTTCTTGGATTGGTCTCTTGATCATTATGTAGTGTCCTTCTTTGTCTCTTGTAATAGTCTTATTTTAAAGTCTATTTTGTCTGATATTAGAATTGCTACTCCAGATATCTTTTGATCACCATTTTCATGGAATATCTTTTTCCATCTCCTTACTTTCATTCTGTATGTATCCCTAGGTCTAAAGTGGGTCTCTTGTATCCAGCATGTATACGGGTCTTGTTTTTGTATCCATTCAGCCAGTCTATGTCTTTTGATTGGTGCATTTAATCCACTTACATTTAAGATAATTTTCAATATGTATGTTCCTATTAGCATTTTCTTACGTGTTTTGGGTTTGTTTTTTTAGGTCTTTTCTTTCTCTTGTGATTCTTGCCTAGAGAAGTTCCTTTAGCATTTGTTGTGATGTTGGTTTGGTGGTGCTGAATTTTCTTAACTTTTGCTCATCTATAAAGCTTTTAATTTCTCCATCAAATCTCAAAGAGATACTTGCCGGGTAGAGTAATCTTGGTTGTAGGTGTTTCGCTTTCATCACTTTAAATTTGTCCTGCCAATCCCTTCTTGCTTGCAGAATTTCTGCTGAAAGATCAGCTGTTAACCTTATGGGGATTCCCTTGTATGTCATTTGTTACTTTTCCCTTGCTGCTTTTAATATTTTTTCTTTGTATTTAATTTTCGATAGTTTGATTAATATGTGTCTTGGTGTGTTTCTCCTTGGATTTATCCTGTATGGGACTCTCTGCACTTCCTGGACTTAATTGACTATTTCCTTCCCCATGTTAGGGAAGTTTTCAACTATAATCTCTTCAAATATTTTCTCAGACCCTTTCTTTTTCTCTTCTTCTGGGACCCCTATAATTTAAATGTTGGTGTGTTTAATGTTGTCCTAGAGGTCTCTGAGACTGTCCTTAATTCTTTTCATTCTTTTTTTTTTTTTTTTATTCTTTTTTTTTTTAAATTCTGCTCTGTGGTAGTTTTTTCCACTCTTTTATCTTCCAGGGCACTTCTCTGTTCTTCTCCTTCAGTTATTCTGCTTTTGATTCCTTCTAGAGAATTTTTAATTTCATTCATTGTGTTTTCATCATTGTTTGTTTGCTCATTAGTTTTTCTAGGTCCTTGTTAAATGTTTCTTGTATTTTCTCCATTCTATTTTCAAGATTTTGGATCATCTTTACTATCATTACTCTGAATTCATTTTCAGGTAGACTGCCTATTTCCTCTTCATTTGTTTGGTCTGGTGGGTTTTTACCTTGCTCCTTCATCTGTTGCATATTTCTCTGTCTTCTTGTTTTGCTTAACTTACTGTGTTTGGGGTCTCCTTTTCTCAGGCTGCAGGTGGGTAGTTCCTGTTGTTTTTGGTGCCTGCCCCCAGTGGGCAAGTTTGATTCAGTGCGTTGTGTAGGCCTCCTGGTGGAGGGGACTTGTGCCTGTGTTCTGGTGGATGGGGCTAGATCTTGTCTTTCTGGTAAACAGGGCCACGTCTGGTGGTGTGTTTGGGGTGCCTGTGAACATAGTATATTTTAGGCAGCCTCTCTGTTAATGGGTAGTGTTGTGTTCCTGTCTTGCTAGTTGTTTGGTATGGGGTGTCCAGCACTGGAGCTTGCTGGACGTTGAGTGGAGCTGGGTTTTAGCATTGAGACAGAGATCTCTGGGATACCTTTTGCCGATTGATATTATGTGGAGCTGGGATGTCTCTGATGGTCCAATGTCCTGAACTTGGCTCTCCCACCTCAGAAGCTCAGGCCTGACACCAGGCCAGAGCACCAAGACCCTGTCAGCCACATGGCTCTGAAGAAAAGGGAGAAAAAAAAGAAAGAAAAAAATAATTTAAAAAATTAGTAAAATAAAAAATTTTTTAAATTATTAAAATAAAAAAATTTAAAAAGTAATAATAATTTAAAAAAAAGAAGAGAGCAACCAAACCAATAAACAATGATTACAAGTGCTAAGAACTATACTAAGAGAAACATAAAAATCAGAAATAAATCAGCACATACCGCAATCCCCAGTTCTACATTTGCTCCCAACATCCACCGCCTCAATTTGGGAATGATTCGTTGTCTATTCAGGTATTCCACAGATGCAGGATACATCAAATTCACTATGGGGATTTAATCCGGTGCTCCTGAGACTGCTGGGAGAGATTTCCCTTTCTCTTCTTTGTTTGCACAGCTCCCGGGGTTCAGCTTTGGATTTGGCCTTGCCTCTGTGTGTAGGTCGCCCTCAGGTATCTCTTCCCTGCCCAGACAGAAGGGGGTTAAAGCAGCAACTGATTAGGGGGCTCTGGCTCACTCATGTGTGGGGGAGGAATGGGTACGGTAGTTATAATTGGAATATAGGGCGAGCCTGCAGTGGCAGAGCTCAGCATGACGTTGCAACAGCCTGAGGTGTGTTGTGTGTTCTCCCGGGGAAATTGTCCCTGGATTACAGGACCCTGGCAGTGGCGGGCTGCACAGGCTCCCAGGAGGGGAGGTGTGGATAGTGACCTGTGCTTGCACACAGGATTCTTGGTTGCTGCAGTAGCAGCGTTATCATTTCATGCCCATCTCTGGTGTCCAAGCTGATAGCTGTGGCTCACGCCTGTCTCTGGAGCTCATTTAGTCGGTGCTCTGCCTTCTGTTGGCAGCCAGGGAAGGAATCTCCTCTCCCTGTGCACCTCAAAACAATGGTCTCTTGCCTCTTAGGCAGGTCCAGACTTTTTCTGGGACTCCCTCCTGGCTAGCTGTGGTGCACTAACCCCTTCAGGCTGTGTTCACGCAGCCAACCCCAGTCCTCTCCCTGGGATCTGACCTCCAAAGCCCGTGCCTCAGCTGCCAGAACCCACCTGCCCCAGCTGGTGAGCAGACAAGCCTCTCAGTCTGGTGAGTGCTGCTACACACTGATCCTCTGTAAGGGAATCTCTCCGCTTTGCTCTCTTCACCCCTGTACTCCTCCATGGCTTGGAAGCTTCCCCCCACCCATGCCCCCACTTTTCCACCAGTGAAGAGGCTTCCTAGTGTGTGGAAACTTTTCCTCCTTCACAGCTCCCTCCCACTGATGCAGGTCTCATCCCTATTCTTTTGTCTCTGTTTTTTCTTTTTTCTTTTGCCCTACCCAGGTATGTGGGGAGTTTCTTGCCTTTTAAGAGGTCTGAGGTCTTCTGCCAGCATTCAGTAGGTGTTCTGTAGGAGTTGTTCCACATGTAGATGTATTCTTGATGTATTTGTGGGGAGGAAGGTGATCTCCAAGTCTTACTCCTTTGCCATCTTGAAGGTCCCCCTAACAACAAGATTTTACACTTCTTTACTATTATTCAATATTATGTTTTTCATTTTTCATGAACACTTTTCTGAACTATTATCTAGTACCCCAATAAAATAAATATGTGTTTCATAAATTTTATAGCAGCCTTTTAATATTGATGATAGCAAAACATTTGAAACAGGTGATGATAGACTTTTTCAGCCAAAATGAAATTGGTCAATTTTGGTGCCACTTATTTGTCATAAATAGCTTAATAAATTCTGAATATATTTTATTAGAATACTCAATCTCGTACTGTTAAAAGAAAACACTTATTTGAAATTCATTAAACTCTCTGATTTCATTTCTCCCAGTTTTATTATTGTTTGTTAATATTAGCTGAAATTAAATTGAACACATTTGACATTTTAAAAAATTGAACACATGTGGAAGAGTTGGTCTTGAGGTAGGATAATATTCAGTTCATAGCAACCATTCTAACCTGCTCTAACAAATATAACTGGCTTGGGATTAAAGGCTCCCATAGGACAGTGAAATGATGAAGGGACTGCATATGTATTGTCTCTGTTATTCTACAGAAAAATAAAGTTGGTTTCTTTCATTATACATTGTAAATTGTTACAAAAGATTAAAATGAACAAATAAGTAGATAATAAATTCTAGTAGGGCTTGTATCCTGGAGAAAATGAAGCTCTGTGATGGTAGAAAGAACTGTATGATTATTGCTTATTCTTACGAAATAAATGAATGTAAATACTTTATTATTTATAATTTTTAAATACAGAAGGTGAAAATTTCCTTTTCTTTGAGGCATATTATGATTTTCTGAGCTATCAGACAGTATAATGATACTAATGTAAAGCATAAAGCTTATTCCCTGTTGTAATGTTTCCCTCCTTTTGAGGGATATCCAATAGCTTCTTGGCCTCTCTCTCATTTACCTTACTTACTCCCTCCCTAGAGAAGGAGAAATGACATATGATTTTTAGCTTGGGACTAAAACCTGACTCACATGCCTTTCACGTCGAGGCATGCATTCTGATCTGCTACTACTTGAAGCTCATTGAAAGTGGCAGCAGATGTTTGGCTTTAATGATATGTTGTCCTCTCATGTCTCACGACTTTGAAAACAGGCATATCGTTAAAGGTAAATTAAAGTTTAATTCATATTTGATGTAGTAAACCTTTTCTTCTCTGCTTCACAAACTTTATTTCTTCTTGAAAAAGATAATTGGTTGGAAACATACTTGTGTGTATTCTAGATCAGGTAGCAGGGAATTTTATGTAAATATATGGATCTAAGGGTTCTGTTGGAAAAAATAAAACTGGAAATGAGGGCACATTGAGTCCATGTGTCTACAGAGCAGGGATAGGCTGGGGCTGAGTAGCCTGTTTGTACATAAAGCTGATCCTTTCCCATATATTCCTCTCTCTTCCCCTCCCTTTTGTCTTTCTCCAGCCCCATTTTATTCAGTGAGGTTAATAGCCTGATGCCTGTATGAACTTTCTGTTTCAGACACTTTGTTGGTTTTCCTTCATGATGATGTACATTCTTAGTGTGAAGAAACACCATCACCACTGACTCATTTCATGGAACTTGTTTTTATGAGGATAATGACTGACCATTCTCAAGAATAAAATTCACTCGTTAGCAAGCTGAGTGCCAATAATGTAAATATATCACTTCTTTCCAAATTTTCATAGGTTCAGTTCCTCCAGAAGCAGATGCTGAGATATAATTTGGGGTGCAAGATGTTTGTTAGAGATCCACAAATGTGAAGGGAAGGGGAAGGAGGCAGAATTGGGTGGAGAACAAAACTGAACACTGATGGCCAACCTGGCAAGGCAATCGGGAGGGAGCTCTGGAGCCCTGGATGATCCCATGTTGGGACAAAATGGCCTGACCTTTACACCCCCCAGTTCACTCAGCAGTAGCAGTGGAGGCAGGTCTTCAGAGGGTAACTAGCTGGAGATGTCTGTTCCCCACACCCCCTGCAATAAGGCTGAAGTCCTTCATTATGGAGGCCGGGCAGTGTATCATTGGCTCTACCACACAAATTAATCTAAAATTCAATACCCTTGGGACTTCCTTGGTGGTCCAGTGGGTAAGACTCCATGATTCCACTGCAGGGGGTATAAGTTCAACCCCTGATCGGGGACCTAAGATCCCGCATGCTGTGCAGCCAAATAAATAAATAAATAATAAAATAACATTTAATATCCAACTAAATTTTGTATCATACTTGAAGAGCTGACTCTAAATTAATCTGGGTTAAAGGAAAATGTATGAGAATAGGCAATATGATTTTGAAAATGAACAATAGGGGAGAATTTGCCCTATCGGATTTCAAAATATGATGTGAAAGTACAGTAATGAAAATAGTGTCGTATTGGAGGAAAGGATATAAGAGAGGAGAGCAAAATGACAGAATAGTGGCCAGGAGTCAAGTATGTATAGGGAATAAACCTACAATGAATGTGGCATGTGGAGGAAAAAACAGGTTATCCAACAAATCTTGTGGGCAGACTTGTTCATTCATTTGAACAAAAGATATATTTCAGTCACTATACCATTCACTGAAATAAATTCTAGTTGGATTTAAAAGTTAAAAATAACACAACCCCCAAAACTATAATGCCATTTTGTAAATTTTAAGTTATAATAAAACATAATTCATTTTGTAATGCTTTGCTGAGTAGAGAAAAGCTTCTTAAGACCAACTTCTATATCTACCAAGAGGACAAAATTTGCTATATGAAAGTGAAAGCTCTATGTAATAAGAGACACCAAAAATAAAATTAAGGCCAAAGATAGACTAGCAGAAAATATTTGCAACATAAGCAACATACTCAGTGTAAGGATGTCTAACACATAAGAGGCCCTAAAAATCTATATGAAAAAGCAAAAGAACAGGAACATGGATGAAGGTTATTGACAGGCAATCAGAGTAGATACAAATCGCTAATATATATAAAATATAGTCAAATCAATAATCAGAAAATGCAAATTAAACAACACAGGTAGATTTTTTTTAACTCATCAGAGCCTGCACAAATTAAATGATTGATAAGTAATATCCAATATTGACTACAGTATGAGCCAATGTGTTCTCATGACTATATCTAATAATACAAATTGTGACAGCTTTTTTTTATAGGACAATTTTGGCAATATCTATCAAAACTGACTCCACATAAAATCTGCCCTGGGTACAAAAAGGTAAGATACAAATGTAAGAGTGTCTATTGTCACTATTTTATATACACGAACAGTTGGAAGCAACAATACCAATTCCATTATTAGGGAGATGATTGAATTAAAAATCGTACATAGATAATATTTGTATGAGTCAAGAAATGCTGGAGTCTGCGGGAGTAACACGCCATTCCAGAATCTCATTAGCTTAAAACACAAGGGCATTTCTTGCCCACACATGGCCCTCTCAGGTCAGCTGGGGGCTCTGTCCTGTTTTCTCCTCACCCAGGATCCAGCCAGATAGTTTGGATGCCAATCTGAAGTGTTATACTGTGACCTAGCTTCCTCCTAAAAATTATCCACGTCTCTCCCACTCACATTTTATTCACAGGGCGGCACCCAACCTCAAGGACACTGCAAACTATATTGTGCCTATAAAGAATATTAGAAACTACTGAGCTACCACACACGGAATTAAATATAATACAACTAGAAAGAATGAGGCAGATAAGTATGTTCATATGTTAATTCAAAAGCCATCCACCTTTGCAGTATATTTAAATGCAATTGCCATTTTGAAAACGTATATTTGTATATGTGCATATGTATTCATGGAAATAGACAAAGTTTTGAAATGATAAACCACTGAAAAGAGGAAATGGCACATTTGTTGGTCAAGAACACTGAAAGGTACTTTTATTTTTACTTTGTATACCGCAATATATTTTTCAAAATGTAATTGTAGGAATGAACCAATACATTATTTGCTTGATTTAAAAATAAAAGTGCCACAAGTTCTTGAACCTTCTCCCACTTTTTCAGATGGGAAAAAAAAAATACCAAGATGTGAACTGGAACAATAAACAATTATTATCTACATCTTGTATGTCCCAAGAAATATTTGTGTGGGTTGGTGAAGATGCCAAGGTTTTATTAGCTGTTCCCAGATGAAAGAGTCATTTATGTTTTGTTTTATCAGACCAAAATATATTTGACTAGCAAACTTTAGTCTCTTCCTTGTGGCCCACCACTTCTTAAGACAAAAAGGTTATTTAGGGAAAAAAGTTGTGTCTCATTTCCCTTAATAATCATCATTTTCTACACACACACACACACACACACACACACACACACACACATACACACACAAAGTTGTTAACTGTTCTGAGCTAATTTGGTGGCCTTTCCCAATTATTAGGTTGTTTCAACAGGCATTAGTAACTTCCTCTATTTAGAGGCAAGTGAAAGCCCCTTGCCCACAGGTTGCTGTTAGGTGACCTGTTAAGTCTCTAGAATTTGCCACACTTGCAACTAGCTATTAGTAAGTGGACCCAAATACAGTTGTGTAATCGATTTGTATTCAGTTCCACAGGCTTACTGAAGGCTCAGCTCTCTGAAGAGCAGCTTGCAGGAAAGGTTGGCAAGAGTGAGGTGAGACAATACTCAAGGACAGGTGTCAGCTACTCACAGTCAGCTCAGATGACACAATCCTGTAAAAATGGCTAGACATAAGGCTACACACAAAAGTTGTTCCTAAGCTTAGGGCTTCCTGGAAAGCTTGGTCTCCTGGGCTTGCTGGATTCTGAGACCAAGGTCCTACAAGGGTGGAGTTGCTGGGTAATGATCTCACCTTAAACGTGACTCCCTTCACCAATGAAAGAACGTTTCTAAAATCCTTTCTGCTAAATTAACAGCCTTCTCATGGGATTAGAGATAAAGCTGGTTGATGTGTCGTCGTGGCCACTTTTGTAATGTGGGCTTCAGCTTAGAGTCTGTGTCGTCACCTTCTTGTGGACTCTGCACACTTTACTGAGGAAAATCAAGTATTTACTAGTCATTATGGAGATGCAGATTTCAACAAACGCAAACAAAGATACAACTGCCTATGCCAAAGTGTTTGAAAGTAAATTACATACAGTACAACCACTAGCATGTCCAGGGTGTGGTGGCAGAGATGACATAAGCAAGCAATAAGAAAGGTGTGTGTATTACCTGTAGCCAATTTATAAACAACAATTTAATCAACTAATCGACCTACTTTTTATTATCACCATGTGTTTGGGGTGGTGGGAGCTGATAATGTCAGTGATAAACTATCTGTTTCCTGAGAAAGTATTTTGTTGTTCTAAGTTCTAAACCATCCGTGTAGTTATTTTTTGATTATCAGCAGTATATATGTAAACATCAAATTAGCCACTATCGTCACTTTTAATAAACACTATACTTTTCATGGAAGTTAATTCAGAGAACCTCTGATTATACAGCTCCCAACCCACATAGACACAGCTACAGATGATTCTCTTGAGAATAAATTTATAGTGGTTCAGTATTACTGGAGTTTTCTTTGGGCACAGTTTGTATCTTCAGCCCTATGTTACTACCTACTCCTGCATTTAAACGGTTGATCCAACATAAATAATTCTAGCACAGTGATTTTAAAGATACAGAAATAGAAGTTATTTCAGTTTGTCATCCAAGGCCAAATGGCAAATGGAATTTATATTGTATTTGGAAAGTAAAACAGTAAAACAGCCTGGACTGTAAGGACACATATTTTGTACAATATTTGGTTTAATAAGGGCAAATTTTAATTAGCATGTAAAATGTTTTACTGAATGTAAATAATCCATTACATTCATAGGAATAAAATTTATATGACTTTTACATTCATTAACATAAAACTAATCTTGTAATAACCTATAATGAGAAAGAATAACAAAAGAATATAGATACATACATATATATGTATAACTGAATCACTTTGCTGTATACCTGAAACTAACACAATACCGTAAATCAACTTTACTTCAATAAACATATATATATAATTAAAAATTTACCTTTCTTTAATAGTTAGGTCTTTTTGTTCCTAAAGGCAAATAAAATGTTACAATAGTAGTATGATTTAGTAATTGCCAAAACTGTACTTTTTTGCTTACATAAGGAAAAATTTAGCATACCTTTCATTATAAATACAGTAAGTCCCCTACATACGAACCTTCAAGTTGCGAACTTTCAAAGATGGGAATGTGCCTTTGCATGTCCAATCACATAAGTTAGTTCATGTGTCTGGTGTACATTGTCACATGTGTGCATCCTCTACAAGTGGTTGTGCTTTTGTGTACTGTACTGTACAATACTGTATAGAGTACAGTATCTTTATTTTAAGCCCAGGATGTCTGGAAGCAAGCGTAAAACCGGTGGTGATGTAGCTGGTACTACTGTACTTTTCAAGGTACTATACTGTAAGATTAAAAATGTTTTCTTTATTTTTTGTTTGTTTGTTTATGTATTATTTGCGTGACAAGTATTATAAACCTATCACAGTACAGAACTACCTAGCCGATTGTGTTAGTTGGGTACCTAGGCTAACTTTGTTGGACTTAATGAACAGCAGTTGGACTTATGAATGCACTCTCAGAATGGAACTTGTTCGTATGTAGGGGACTTACTGTAGAGTATATTTCATTAATATTAACTAATAAAGTTAATGAACAACTATTTATATAGCTTACATAGAAGAGTCCCCTGAAGATCAATGTTCAAACTGCTAGTTAGATATAAAAACTACTGAATAAATAGTTGTGCTTTTTTGCTTTTATAATGAAAAATCACTTTATTTTGTTTTACATTACCTGTACTGACATAATTATGCATGCAAATTTCAATAAGAGAGACATTTTATTGTCTACACTACTTCTCTGGATATTATTTTTATTAGTTTAATTTCATAATTATTACTGAAAGTAATGTTTTCCTATAGAGGAAGGGGTATTAAAAAGGAAGATGCTGGTGTTCTAGTTGGAAAGCTGTCAGCACAAGGAATTCTCTCTTACTTAACGGGGATGGGGCGGGTCAGACTTTTTGTTTGATTCAGAACTTCAACAGATTGGATGAGGTCCACCCACTTGGGGAGGGCAATCTGCTTTACTCAGTCTACTTTTTCAGATGTTAATTACATGCAGAAACACCTTCACAGATAGACATACTCAGAACAATGTTTGATCAAATATCTGGGCATCCCATGGCCCAGTCAATTTGACACATAAAATTAACCATCAACCATGATAGAAACCTCATAATACAACAAACTTGTTTCTGGAAGATTTTCTAGATGTTAACTTTCTGAAAACTATATTATAGAACTATAAATAAGCCAGTCTTACCTTCTCAAAAATGTATTTCAAATGTATTTTTAGGAACTATATTTTTATGTTATGACAAATCTGTAAGCTCTGAGTTTCATTTATCTTGTTCTCTGTGCAGTGATTAACCTGATTCTTAAATAAATTGTGAAAAGCTTCAAAAACCTTTATTTGAAATTCCTGTGGGTGGCATTAAGCACTAAGGATGTTAATTGCTTCCTTAAATTTTCATTTAAGTCAGGATAGTTTTATCTACAGGCTACCTAGTTATCAAACGCATATTTATCAAAATAGATCTGACTTCTTACTGAATTTTATTTTCATTTTTAGAGAATAAATGATCTTTAATGATTTTTCTTTGCAAGCTTCTTCTTCATATAAGTTGTACTAAGAAACTTTGCTCATTGCCTAGCTAACTTTTTATTCTGTATTATAGCTGAAATGTGAAAACCTCTCAAAATATAATTCGAAGTAAATTCTAAGTGGTATATTGCATCCAGAAAGCACTTTCACAGTAAAAACTGTCAGAAATTTTTATAGATATACTTAGTTAAAAATCAGCAAGGTAATAATTTTACGGTACTTAATATTTTCAATGGAATTACATTTATTAAACCTGATTAGTAGTCAATGGACCCATGAAGCTTGAAACAAAGTGATATCAGACTCATCAATCAAAGCATTAAAAGGTTAGAACATTTGCAAGATTGTGTAGCCAGCACACTTCCTGTATTTAGATCTTAATGTTTCCAGATTGTAAGAATCTTTCATTTAAAAATCCCTCAGGATTTCTTAAGGATTCCAAAAAGGGTTATTGTATGGCAGTGTGAAGCAATAATAAAATATGTTCTTGATATTTTTAAACATAAAACTGAGGTGCTTCAAAGATTCATCTTTGTCTTCACTTCAAAAATTTATGAAATACCTGCTAATAAGTACTTTCTTGTTTCTAGAAGATTCTTTGAACTTTAATAAGAACTGTTAGAACATCAATTTAAATATAACCACAACTCATACTTAACACATTTAAATGCTCTTCCAATGATAGAAGAGAGCAAATGGGAAAAAACATTAAAATGTCTGATATTGGCAGGCCACCTGAGGGTTGAGCATTAATCTGAATGGCCTTTGAAAGCCACTAGAGAACAGGATTTAGCAGCTCCTGGAAACCAGCCTCCTTGGCGGCACAAATGCTCCCTCCTCTGAATCCTTTAGAAGCTTTTTTCTTTAGCAGATCCCTGTGGATCTGAAAGTCATGGCCTAAACCCAAAGGAACTTCAGATGAATTCCCCAGAATATGTGGGAGACCTGAAGTTAGAATTAATAGACATGGGTATCTTTAACTGTTTTTCTCTCCAAACATCTTGAGATGAGGTTGAAATTCAAAATAATTTTATTTCTGGAACTGAACCTGGAAGATGTATCAGTTCATGTGAGATACAATTTTGAAAATATTTTTGATTGTCCAGTTTTGCTTTAGGAAATGTGTAGGTCTAGTATTTGATAAAACTCACAGGTAAAGACTACTCCATGTAACTATTTTCCAGCTTGAGTTTGAATTGAGATTCAGACATTCCTGGAGTGTGGTGTATGGATCACCAGGAATTCATTCGAAGAATCAGTTGTCATAGAAGTTTGGTCTAAAGGATATTCTACACACAGTATAGGATTCAAAGAGAAAAGCAAAGGGAAATAAAAGAAGCTACTTATTGAAATACTGGCCTGAACGAAAGACTGGGAAGAATTGTTGAGAATGGGTTTTTCTAGCTGTAAAGGAGATAAAAATGGTTTGGGCTGCGGAAAAAAGGTGAAAGTTCAGAAAAAACAAAAAATGGCATACAGTAAATCACTGACATTGGTCTCTGATAAAAGGACTCCTGCTCTCCACTCTCCCCTGAAGTCAAATTCCTGAGTGTCAGCGGGGAGGGAGCATTAGGATAGATTCCCATAAAGTTTGGGTGACTCAGAAACAGAAGAGGTTTTTATAGCATTTCTATCTAAATCCCTTAGAATCTGGCAAGCTTCACAGAGTCCCTCATGCATGACCAAGGAATAGAAGAGGATGATGGAGGTGTGAAGGTATTTCAAGACTGACCTCTACAGCACTGCCAAGTTTTCCCAACCACAGAGTGGAGCAGGAGAAGGGCTGACTGTTGTCAATACCCATGATGGGAGACCACCTGATGAGGGATTGGGAGGAGGACCAGATAGGGCCATGCTATCTCAGCTGATGTCAGCATGGGCAGAAGTGGATAAAGGACCAGTGTACCTCCTCCCTCTCATGCTTTGACCATCTTGACCTCCCAGAATCTTAGTGTTTCTTTGAAAAAGGAGTGAGAAGGGAAGCCCAAATTGCTAGAGAAAGTCATGAAGCAACTGCTATTTCTCTGAATGAGAAGTTTGAAAAATCGTAGAATGATATTGAGGCACATAATTTGAAGAGAGAGGGTGGGGGAAGAGGAAGGGAGGGAGGGAGGAAGGGAGACAAGAGAGAGGAACAAAAGAAGGAAGGAAAGGGATAGAAAAGAAAAGGAAAATAAAACAAATAAATAGGCAATTGGAAATGATAAAACTAACGTGTACAAAAAGTCATAGTTTACATAGAAGTAAATTAAAATGTGGTATGATTTGGTACAGTAAAATAAAATCAACTTGACCTTGATATTATGAACATTTATCCTATAGAATAAGAAATAGGGATTTACGTATATTACTAATGTTATAAAGTGTCCATATAAAAATGAACAGCAGTAATACCACTATCAAACACCGGGACTAGCAATGGAGAATGTGGGTTTAGTACATTTCAGCTAAATAACCATCTATCACAGTGGGGACAAAATAGGTATTGTTTTTATTAAAGAATATTAATAAGCATATTATCTAAAGTGATGAGGAGAAACACCATAAGACTTACAAACAATCAAAATTAAAAGGGATCTGCAGAGGATGAGATTAGGAGAGAAAGAAGGAGAATTCCCAAACTTCAGCATAATTCTTCTGTGCCATTGGATGCCACTGTGAGCAAGAATTACTACAATAAAGATTCAGCGACACTAACAATAGTGCCATTTAGTGAAGTGGTTAAATCCATGGATGTTGGCATACCTGGATTTTAAATCTAGCAGTCATTATTAGTGGCTCAGAGGCTTGTGAATTTTTCTTTAGCCTCTCTTAGCGTCTTCATCTGTAAAATGGGGGAGAAATTGTAGCTTCTTCCAAGGATTATTGCAGTGATTTAACCTCTGGGTTTAATCTCTGAAAATTAAACTGTGCACAGTATTTAGACACATAATAAATACTATGTGACTCTTAGGTTTTACTGCCTAGTACTTCCGACCATTAACAAATTTATGTTTGCCTCTAAAATGGTGACTCCTAAATACACATAGTTAGGCTATATTTAGGCTTTTAATCTACATGTTGATGGAGATGTACACCCTCTTCCAGATGGGTTACTTCCTCTTCATCCCACAGCCTCAGAGGGTGTCTGGTTGAGACTGTCATCTCTCACAGGGCCCATGTAGAAGCCTCCTTGGCTTCTTTCTTCCCCCCAAACTTCCAGTACTCTAACTCATCCTTCACACTTGCTCCAGAAGATCTTTCTAACCCAGCTAGACCCCTCTTCTCCATAAAAGTCTTCAGGGCTTCCCAACTGCCTGAAGACAAAGTTTCCACTTCTTGGCAAAGAGACGAATCGACCAATCTACTGTGTCCCCTAATTAACATCTTGTGAGCAAGCCATGCTAAGCTTTTGTACTCACTGAAATAATCTATTGAGATACTTAGTCCTTTCTGTAGGAATTGGGCCTCATCCAATATAGATAGCAGGATTTCAACACATGTTTACTGAATGAATGAATGAATGAATGAGATTATAAAACCATAATAACTCTGTTGTTTGAGTCCAGAAATAGTATTTCTTCTATTCATAAACATCTAAAAATTATATAATCTTTTTCTATACCATATAAATCCAATATGATGAGAAAGTAAAAACCAATTTTTCCCAGTATGTTTGAGGCTCTGATTAGAGTAGAGTCATACCCACAGTTGATTCTAAATACATATTTGTTGAATGAGTTAATGCATGGATGGCTAAAAGGATGAATGAATTAAAATGTGTTCATTCTGAGCTCAAGAACTCCTATTAAACACAGTTAATTGAATTTAACTGCCAGCTATATTTGAGTTTTCTCATTTTAGAATTAAAAACTTCAATTTCGAGTATAGTTAAATGTCCAGGTATTCTTAAAATAGGTGATATGTAAATGCAAAATCAAAGCCAAAACTCAGGTATTCAATGTTTTTATCTATTGTAATTCATAGTGTAAAAGCTTTTTCTCTATTAAAAGCATTCACCTCCAAACATTAGTCTCCTTTTCAGCCTTTATTTGTTCTTGCTACGATAATGATACAGAAGATCCCAGCTCACCAGGAGTTGTAAAGGGTCATAGTCACATCACCTGTGAGCATGGATGCTGTGAAGGCAGATTTTCCAAAGCAGAGTGGACCAAGGCCCAGACAGCTTGAAGCAGGTGTGCGATTAATGCGGGATGGTTAATGGTAATGGCTGGGATCCAACAGCAGCAAGAGGACTAGGAGAGAAACTCTGTGGGAAGATCTGACTGTATGTGCAAGGCACATAAGAAAAGGCGTCAATAAATTGTTTGTGCTGTAATTACTGCAGCTTGCAAATGTTTTTAATACCAAGACCAACAAAGAGAATTGAACCAGAGGTTGGTGGATATGAACGAGCTTTCTATTCTGGGTTTCTTTTATTCCCCTTAGCCCTTTCAATATTAAAACCATTTTGGTGGTAAATCACTGAGGACTAGAGGTGCACATCTGTTGCTTTCTGTTTGAGTCTGGGGGTGTTGGGAGACTCTGAATGGAGTTGGCATGATGAAAAACAGCTTGGTCTTCAGGTAAGCAAATGAGTTCATCTCATTTCAATTATACAATTTATGTTTCCCATTTAGTTATAAGAAGATGCTATAAAAATCTAACTGCCTAGAGGCAGAAAACGGTGACAAACCTTATTCTTATTCCTTATGTCACTTCTCAGATTTTGACAGTGGAGGGTCAGATATGATTACCAAGTCAAATAAACAAAATGCAGAAAAGGGAGTGGTTCAATCAGTCAGTGGTAACCAATAGAAGCAATTAATGAATGAGTCCGATCATGAAGTCAAGAAAGAACTTAAAATTTATTTCTTGTTTCCAGGTGGAGATGATAGTTAAAATAATTGGTCTATGCCTGGACAGGACCATGGTTTTATGTGTACTTTAGAGAAGGCCTCTGAGTTTGTTCAGACCTTAGCAATTGTGTCACTGGTTCTACAAGATAAAACAGCCCAAGATTTCTGTAGATCTCTCTGGGATTCTTTTGTCTGGGCTGATTTTGACTTTAGCCTTGATAACCAAGTCATAGCTATACTTTGCATTCATTGCAGAAATCACATTAAAAAATCATATGAAAACAAATTTATGGTTACCAAGGGGGAAAGGGGGCAGGGATATATTGGGAGATTGGGATTGACAGATATACACTACTATATATAAAATAGATAACTAATAAGAAACTACTGTATAAAACAGGGAACTCTACTCAATACTCTGTAATGACCTATATGGGAAAAGAATCTAAAAAAGAGTGGCTATATGTATATGTATAACTGATTCACTTTGCTGTACAAACTAACTGTGTAGAAACTAACGCAACATTGTAAATCAACTATACCCCAATAAAAATTAATTATAAAAAATGATATATTTTCATTTATCATTCTCTATTCCCTTTCCTCCTTAGGAGACTTCAGCTTCATGATGAAAGGGCCACATCCGTTCTGTCTGATGTAATCTGCCAGTTCACAGCACATGCTTGACATGACTGGTGCTTAATGGCATTGAATGGGCGTTGAATAAAAAAGGCATTGACTTTGAAGGCTGTTTGACAAAACAAGTCATTAGAAGGTAGAATAAGTGTTAATCATTGGAGACAGCAAAAAAAAGAAAAAGATTTTGGCAAAGCTCAAGCAAAATCTAGCTACAGTTTTCTGAAAATGGAATAAGATTCTCTGTGAGCTGTTGAGTCCCCTTTCATCTAGTAAAAACTCTGTATTGACTTGTGGTAACAATCAAGGAGCAATACTCAGCGCATGCAGTCTTTATGATGTAACCTCCCACTGTTACTTGGGCTTTTCCGAATCACTCAGTCTTCTCTTGGTTTTTCAGCCCACTTGCATTTCCCACTGTGTCCTTCCTGATGCTATACATTTCTCTCTTTTTAAAATTATTTATTTTATTTTTATTTAATTTTGGTGTGTTGGGTCTTTGTTGCTGCGCGCGGGCTTTCTCTAGTTGCAGTGAGCGGGGACTACTCTTCATTGCGGTGTGCAGGCTTCTTACTGTGGTGGCTTCACTTGTTGTAGAGCATGGGCTCTAGAGTGCAGCCTCAGTAGTTGTGGCTCCCAGGCTCAGTAGTTGTGGCTCACGGACTTAGTTGCTCCACGGCATGTGGGATCTTCCCAGACCAGGGTTCGAACCCGTGTCCCCTGCATTGGCAGGCGGATTCTTAACCACTGCACTACCAGGGAGGCCCTATACATTTCTTTAGACAGGACACTCTTTTGCTCTGGAAGCCTTCTCTCCTCTTTTCAGGTAATCTCATTGCTAGTCTCTAAATTTTAAAGGTAAAGCTCTTGAATACCCACTCAGTGCTTGTGACCTCACTCTTTCTTTCCAATCCATTCCCTTTGGTAACTATCTCACTGAATTTTGTTTATGTCTGCATTTTTGTTTTCCAAAGGCCATGAGTCTACTGAAGTCAGAGATCATTTTTAATATCTCATCAAATCCCCAGCATCTAGGGTAGACCTGATGCTTATCAGGGTATCAATAAATACTGGTAAGATGAATGGATAAATGAATCCTGGCATAAGCTTTAAAAATTACCTGGGATGGATAATTTTATGTGTCAATTTAAGTGCATCACAAGATGCCCAGATATCTACATTAATCTGGGTGTTTTTGGATGAGTTTATCATTTAAATTGGTACATTAAGTAAAGCAGATTGCCCTCTGTAGTGTGGGTGGGCCTCATCTAATCAATTAAGACCCAAATAGAATAAAAGGTCTAACCCTCCCTCAAGTAAGAAAGAATTCTTCCTATCTGACTACATCAGCTTTTCCTGTCTTCAAACTTGAACTGAAACAAGCTTACCAACTGCAAATCTTGGGACTTGTCAGCCTCCAAAATCACGAGTCAATTCCTTATGATAAATCTCTCTCTCCTTATCTATCTATCTGTCTATCCATCTATCTTTTACATCCTATTGGTTCTGTTTCTTTGGAGAATGTGGATTAATATGCCACTTGTTAGTCAAAACAAAATAACCTGGGACCTTTTTCTCTTTAACTTTCTGTCTCTTGATATTTTCTTTTCTGTTATAAGATATAGTGATATAGGTGACTGAGATTTTAAGATAGATATCTTTGATTTACTAGTATTATTTTCTTTTCCCTTGCATACCTGGATCATTTTCTAGCTCTTCCTTACTTCTAATAACAAGTTTGAAGTATTTTTTAAACTAAAAATAGACAAATGCAGGGAAAGAGCAGTATCTCTTACTTCTGAACTTGACACATATTTCTCAACAATGAAAACCAATATTTAATAATATTTCTTCATATAAGTGTATAACCTATTGCCCTGTCAATTATTTTTCATTGAATCAAATTTATTGCTTAGTATGAGCTTTGGAGATTTGAGAGGTTAGCGCTATATTTCCAGTGGTCAGTCATTATTAAAGTATTTTGTAAAACTTTAAATATTTTACATTAGCTAGAAAACAGGTTTGTGTTCGTATAAAAAATTAATGTCTGTTGATAGGCAAAAAGGGAAACTGGTATATATAGAATTAAAATATTAAGGATGTTAAGGCCAATATTCTTAGGAACAAAAGTACAGTAAAGCTAGAGTTATTTAGAATCCAGTTTTTGGCAGCATAGAAGAAATTCCCTAATAATTATACATGGCATTAATGATTATGATGATGACTGAAAATAAAAATAAAAAAACAAATATAGCCTTTAAAAACTAAGCCACAATTAAAGCTGCTAATTGCCCTTAAGGTACTATGGATTAGCAAATTAGCCAGCCAGCAATAAACTAAGTAAAATATTATTGCTATGGTTGTTCTGTTTGAAGCTTAACATCGGCAGAAGAGAGGTCTTTCAAAAATACTAGTAAGATCATGTCATTCTATGGCTTAAAACTCACCAATAGCTTCTTGCCTTTTCATAAAATCCAATTTCCTTTTTTAATCCCTAAATCTCTATGTGCCCTGGCCATTGTCCATCTGTTCCCGATCACTAAGATTCAGTCTCCGTGATTCTATTTCTGTTAAGTTTAATTCTTCTTCAGTGCATTTGTGTTTGCTGTTTCCTCTTCTTCAAATGCTTTTTAACAACTGTTGTTTGTACTCCTCTTTCAGATCTGAGCTCAGAAGTCACCTCCATGGCCTTCTCAGAATCTCATTTGATATATGGTCTTTCCTTTCTGCTCCAAGTAACACTCTATATATCACTGTGTTTGTTTTCTTAAATGCACTTGTCAGAAATCTTTATTTATTTTTCTGATACTCCATATTAGAATTCAAACTCCATGGGTACCAGGACCTGTCAGTGCTGTTCACTCTTACATTCTCAACTCCTAGGAAACTACCTGACACATAGTAAGAGTGAGCTTGCATGAACAAGTGAGTCATATGTAAATTGTAATGTTCTCAAGGCCTTCCAGAAAAATCCTTAAAGCTAGTATTTGAGAATCAAAGCAGAGTAAGTGGTTGATCAACTTTGTTTTTCCTTTTACCCTAATACCACCACCGAATTTCACTCAGGGAATTCTCCCTTTGACCTCTCTTCCAATGTTTTAAATTGGGCTTCTGTTTCTTAATTTATTAATTTGCAAATTATGTGAGGATGGGTTATATAGACACTTTGCTCTGATCATGGATTCATGATCTCATCCAGAAAAACCTTCATCCCACAATAAGGCAGCTGATGATTTATCATAGGACTGGATTGAGTAACTTTAATATAATATAGTAGCTGATATTCACCAAAGTGTGCAATAAACATAATCAAATGTATTCCATATTTAAATATTTAAGTAGAATTTGATAAATGGGCATGGGCTCATGATATAAATCAGGAAAAAGATTTAGTGTCAGGGCTAAGTTATTAGAAAGTTCACAAATGAATTTCTTTTACAAAGAGGTTGGGAAAAAAATCACTACTACCATGGACTAGAAGTTTAATTTTTCACGTAAATAACTTAGTTGTGCTGAGATTTGTAGGTTGTCAGAACAAAGACATTGTCTGTAGACGCTTGGGAACAAATGCTTCCTTGAAGTCACCCACATTTCATAATGTTATTTACACTTGACTCTTAGCACATCAAAGATTTAAATCATACCCCAGAAACCACATGAGGCAATTGTGGCAAAAAACCTGTTTCATGTGTGCTTTTGGCAGATTTTCAAGGGGATCATGAACATCTCATGATGCCCTGGCCTCAGGTAGAGAATCAATGTTGCTTGAAGAGAACTTGAAGTTGCCAGAACTCTCCTTATCAACAATGGATCTGTATCATGGTGACATTTTAGGAGCACTGGAAAAACTTTCCCTGCCATGACACTACAAAATCAATCTTAGTTTATAAAGAAAAGAAACATTCATTAGTTTATACTAAGAAAAATAACCCAAAATACATAGAACTAGTATTTTTTCCTTCAGTATATATTTATTGAATAATTAGTAGGTCCTAGAGGAGATAGCTGGAATGTTAATAGTATGCAGTTTTTTGAGCTACTCACAACTTAGTAGATGGGATGACTACATCTACTTGCAATTATATTACAATGTGTGTATTTACTGAGGCATGAAGAGTGTAGAACACTGAATTCAACTTGAGAGAAAATGTGAAATAACTATTCCTGTCAGCTGAGTCTTAAAAGATGAGTAGGGTTTAGCAGTTCGGATCAGAGTGGAGAAACACAGGGCATTCCATACAAAGGGATACGCAAGTAAAGGTACAGATAATGGCATGGAACACTGGAGTTCAGGCCATATTGACAGCCGTGAAAGTATCAAGCAACAGGTGTCAGAGGCAGATATAGACCACGATATGAAAAACTTTTTAAAGGCACCTTAGGATTCTTGAATATTTTGAAAACTATATCACCTTTTTTGTGTGTCCTTGACAGTATAGAATGGCATATCCCACCATTCCTTCCCTGCCAGAAAGATACTCTATGTATCTTTCACACACAGAGTACCAAAGGATGCATAGAATGGGTTTTCAGCCATGGACTAGATAGAGTTTTCTGTAGCAGGGAGTCAGGAATATCTCAGGGATCTTCTTCAGCTTTCCTCATCCACTGCTTTCATCCTGAGTCAGGCCCTAATTTTCTGCCCTCCAGCACTGACTTCAAGGTGGTCTCTCCCTTCAATGGGGTCCTCTCTTCACCCTCGCCATCTCTTCCCTGACTTGAGATGTTCTACACCCTGCAACTGTGAATCTCTGCAGGGAGAAGAGTTATAGAAATACCAGTTTACTAATTTTCTTCCATTTCAAGCAACTTTTATCTAGCCAAGAGTGACTGATCCTTAGAAAAAGTATGAAACATTTTGTTAAAAGACTATTTCTCCTTTTCCTTTTATACTGCTAGAGGCTACATAAAATGACCCTTCCATAACCTGGGCACTGCTGTGGTTAAGTCAGGAAGAGAAGTGTGTGTGTACCTTGCCCGCAGAGCATTCGACTGGGTGTGAGAGAAACAAGGCTTTCAAGCCATACAAGCCATTGAAGGGCTAAAGCAGAGGAAAGATGTAGGTTTGTTATTTTTATTTTTTGATAGCTGTTTGGCAGCACATGGATGATGGATTAAGGAAGACGACCTTGGAGTCTGGGAAAATCAGTTGCAACAATTTTCATCACGGCAAAAGAGCCTCCTTTGGGAAGGGGGCGAACTGTGAGAATATCCAGAGGATGAGGGTGGCTATAGGGAGCACGGTTAGTTTACTTATTGTTTTCATTACATAAACTATGTAAAATTAATCTTGACAATCTTTCACTGATTTTTGGTGATGCACATTATGGGAAAGGAGCAGTAGAAGATACATGGTTAGAAAGATCTTCAAAACGTTGATTTTGGAGGCTGTAGCGCATACAGATGGGGAGATACAGAAAGCATTTGGATATACCATTCCCAAGTTTGAGGACAGAAAGCCCTGGCTCAAAGGTAAACGGCCAGTAGTGTAATCTTCTTGTGAGATCCTGTGTGCAGAGAGAATGGAGGCATCGGGAGTAAAAAGAGAAGGCAGGCTTGACTTCCCACATAAAGATAAAGAAGGGGAACCCATAGCAGAAAAAAAAAAATGAGGGGAAGCATCAAAGACTTCAATACTTAACAAGTTCTCTAAAATCATCCCTCCTGCTCCTTGCAATTCTTGAAATTCAATCTAGACTCCACTGCTAGATACTGGATTAAGACTTGGGCTCTTTTCTCAAACACCAAGGATCCTGGATTATTTCTATGAGGAGTATATACCCAATGGGATATTTAGTGATGTAACTTTTCCTGACTTGCAGTTGTTCAGACAATAGCTTGCACCATGTCACAAGAGCAAAGGTGTAACTGTCATACATTATACATATATAAATATTACTTATATAAAATATGTGAATATATTTATTATGTATTCATATATAATATATGTAAGTATAATGTGTATATATATGTGTATGTGTGTGTATATATATGTATACACACACACACATACATTTCTCGGCTGACCTGTGAGTTCATCTAAGATCAAACTCACTTGTGAGCTTCTTCCAACACCAATAAGGAAACATTTGGGACTTTAAAGTTCTAAAGTGTAGAATCCCAGTGTGATAACCTTAGTCTGCTAAACGGAAAGATAAAATAACCATAAGACACAAGCATAGCTCTGAAAGCAGCCTGGAAACCTGTACTGATGAACGATGTAATGGTAGCAAGTAAAGTTTGGAGCAACTCATCCACTGAGTCAGGAGAAAAGAGTGAGCCGGAGAAAAACTCTCAGGAGAGGGGAGGAAGCCCAGACCATGGCAGGAGAAAGATAGCTTGTGAGTTATAGAGTTGGCCAACGTCTTCAATGAATGTTGATAAAAGTATTCAATATTAATTCGCTTCCTGTTTTGTGTTGAGACGTAGCCACAACTTCCCCCCACATCAACCTTTTAGTAAGACTTTTCACCTCTCATTCCTCTAATGCAGCGAAGAGGATACTGGCTGGAGCCCCGAAGCAGTGAAGACTGAACTGACAGTGATGAATCACAGCAGTGACCCTTTGTGGGCGGATGTGGCCTGGCTAGAGATCGGGTACCACCTCACACATGAAGGGTGACCCATGTAGAAGACCCAGTCCAGTTTGCCCAGCGGTTCTCAATAAAGGATGATTTCCCCACCAGGGGACATTTGGTAATATCTGGAGACCTTTTTCCTTGTCACAAAGTGGGGTGGTACACTGGCATCTAATGGGTAGAGACAGGAGATGCTGCTAAACATCCCACAATATATCGGACAGCCCCCTGCAATTAAGAATTTCCTGACTGCAATGTCAATAGCCAGCTTAAGAAGCCCCAGGTTAGATATGCTCATTTTCAACTACAGCAGGATACAATGTATACATTCCTGGCATGTAACATAGAACATTAGAATGTGTTCCTTGTCCATGCCCTAAAAGATTCTGCATTCTGGGTTGGGAAACTCCTCTTGTATTTCTCTCTTGCAGCCCTTCCTTCTAAACTTGCCTCCCACCTCAAACAGTGAAGAGGCTGGTTGACATATAACTAGGACTCTGACATGGAAAATAGGCCATATTTCATATTGCAAAAAAGAACTTTAGGATTACTTATATTAATGAACAATTGTTAAATAGTCTAGTAGTTCTGTCTCGGGTTGACTGTAAGAATTTGGTCTTTTTACAAATTTAGTGAATCTTTTTTTAAAATTTATTTATTTATTTTTGGCTGCACTGGGTCTTCGTCGCTGTGCTCGGGCTTTCTCTAGTTGTGGCGGCGAGCGGGGGCTACTCTTCATTGTGGTGTTCCGGCTTCTCATTGCAGTGACCTCTCTTTGTTGCAGAGGATGGGCTCTAGGTGCGTGAGCTTCAGTAGTTATGGCATGTGGGCTTAGTAGTTGTGGCTCGCGGGCTCCAGAGCGCAGGCTCAGTAGTTGTAGCGCACGGTCTTAGCTGCTCTGCGGCATGTGGGATCTTCCCGGACCGGGACTCGAACCTGTGTCCCCTGCATTGGCAGGCGGATTCTTAACCACTGCGCCACCAGGGAAGTCCCCTTAGTGAGTTTTTGATCCAAGTTCTTCTTGCCTTGCTTTCCCTACATGGACCTTAAAGGACTCATACCTGTGGAAATGGATCCCTGGCGTGCAGAATTTGTAGATCGGGTAGTTACAAGCTAAACAATAAAACTTCCCTTGTCTGTCCTTGTTGATGTACACAGATTTTTGTCACTCTGAATCTCTTTCAATACTTGTTACTAAATCATTTATTTCTGTAGAAGTTTTAAAGGTTAAAGTTGATATTAAAGAATATGAAGTCTGGGTTATGATTTTACATTTAGGATGGGAAAATTAGGTCATCCTGAGAGGTCTATAAAAGAGCAAGTAGTTCAGACGTTTGCATCTGCTCATCTTGAAATATACATACAAACAATCTAATACCAGCCCATTGACATGAGATGTTCCAAATTAGCAGAAATTCTGCCAAGCAATTGATGGGACAGAGCAGGAGAGGATGAGTCATTAAAATACAGGCACAAACTTTAGTCAGAAAAACTGATGGGGTTTCTGCCAAAGAAAAAATTCTCACAGCTGGGCCACCCTCAGAGATTTCTCTAACAAACACAGCCAAATATTCCTGTACTTAGTGACTTGATTCTGTGGTTCTGAATTATCAGCACCTGTCATTTCCTTGCTTCAGAGAAGGATCATTTGAGGGAAAATGTTATTTTATAGCTAATAATTGAGAAAGAAAGTGGTACTCATTCTCTGGCAATATTTACCTTGTGTGCTGGAAATAAAAGGATAAATTCAAACTATTGGAGAATCTGAGTCAAGATTTGTAAACCAGGATTTTTCAAGCTTGACCTCCAGAATACATGTTGCCCAGCAAACATGTTAACAGTGCATATTCCCTACTCTCCACCCCCATGGATTCTGACTCAACAGTCATTTTTTTTTTTTTTTTTCCATAGACTTCACGGGTATTTCTGAGCAAGTGGTTTGTGGACTTGACTTTACAAAAAGTCTGTCAAAGATGCCAGCTCAGGATGGGTGGGTAACGGACGGGAAAATAACTGGGGACATAGTAAGGGCTTAATAAATATTGATTGAATGAATTGGCTCCAGCTCTTTTCCTAGAAACGGAGAAATTTATTTTTGCTTTCCTTGTGAGTGGATTGCTAATGGGCCGACTTGGATATATATTATTTTAGAGAAACTCATCTCTCCCCCATTTATTCTCTGCTTTGTGTTAGATGAATTTTAGTCTCTGGTGTCAGAAAACTCAAGTTATGTGAACCGTCTCCTTTCCTAGTAATGTGACCTTGGGCACGTCCTTTTATTTTGCTTGGCCTTAGTTTTAAAATTTCTAACTTGGGAAAGTTAATGATTACTTCTCAAAATATCATATAGCCCTGAAAAGAAACAAGGAATGCTGCATGTGAAAGATATAGCATAAAGTGTGCTACTCACGTTACTCATTTTATAATTCCTAGAAACGAATTACGAACTGGAATTCAGAATTCAGTGACAGAAGCAGTGGCAACGAGGTGTTTCTAACCAATCCTCTGCTTTAGGAAAAAAAAAAAATGTTTTCCTCAATGGCTAGGAGAAAGCCAGGTTTAAAGTGAATGCAAGTTAAATATCAGTTGATGAGTTAAAGTTGTATCTTCCATACAATATTTTGCTCTGTTGTTTTCAGAATCAACATTATCGAGGCATTTGCTACTTGTTTCTAAAGACAGTGGTTGCCCAGGTCCCACTGGGGTCAATTAATCTCTAGGAGGAGAATGGATTGGTCTATTGGGTGGAGAAGGCTTATTAAGACAACCAATCCACTTCCAAGTCTCCCCACACCGAAAAGCCCCTATTACTATGCATACATACTAACTCACACGCGCAGGTAGACACATGTCCCATTCCCCTTAATTCTCATCCTGTACAAGATGAGTCAGATGAGTTCTTCTTGCCTCCCCTTCGGCTGTGCTGTATGAAAGATATGCGCTTGTGAGGGAAAGCTCTTTAAGGGTTTTGGTAAGCAATTGCAGGCTGGGAGTGGAGAAGAAAGTGAGTGCCTGAAAGTAATTCCAAAACATTTTTTTTTCCATTTCTTTTCTTTCTGATAAAAATGGTATAAACACTTCTGGGAAATGAATCATCCTGTCACCTGCAGGAGAAATTCAGGCACTTCCCTGTTTAAACCTAACATATTAAAATCAAATAAAAGGAAGAAAGCAAGCATAGGGGTAGGTAAAATGTGGTAGAGCTTAATCATATTGGCACAAGTCAGCCAGACATAACAAAAACCAAGACAAGTTTCAGGGCAGGTGCTGTCTAACCCAAAGAACACAGTGACCCACTGGGATCTGGCTTAATTTAGCCTTTGGTCATCATCAGTATTAGTCAGAGCTCCTTGCATTTCAAGCATCAGGACCACTACTTGAATTAGGTGAGGAAAAGAAGGAAACACACTAGAAGTTTCCTGTCATTATGAGAAGGGAGCTGGCCTTGAGGGACTCCTGAAATACGAGAACTCAAATACTCTCAGACCACTCTTTCAGACTCTGCTTCTCCCTGAACTCAGGGTTTATTATCATGGATAACCCTCCCCTAAGAAGAGAGGAACAAGAAAATCAGTCCCTAGATCTTGTATTGATATTTTCCAACTTCAGGGTTCAAGAGGATAAAAGCATGGTTGAGTAGGTCAGATTTGAGATAGAGACAGGAAGTAAAGTACCAAGGACTTGTGTGTGTGTGTTTGTGTGTGTGTGTGTGTGTATGTGTCTAGGGGTAGCAATCTGTGGTGGACACAATGATGTAACACATGGTTCAGATCCTTCTTCATGAATAAAAGCCTCATGATCCAACTTCTGGGAGTGCTGCTGGCATGCTCTCCTGCAGCCACGTTTGGAGATTGCACTGAATGGAGAGACCCACCTCTCCTAAGATAGTAATCTCTTCCCAGGATAGCCGACATCAGCCTCTGATGCCAAGCTGACTAGAGGATATAAAAGCCTGTCCCTCCAACTCCCATTTAGGGGAGTTTTCAAAGCCCTCTGTGCCCACTCCTGCTCCCTTCCCTTCCATGGGTGTTGAGTCCAAGATCACATCCTAATATAGCCCCTGCACACTCAACTCCATCTCAGAGTTGGTTTCCCAGGGAAGCCAGCCAGTAACAACTGAGAAGAAAGAAGAGAGGGGAACAGAAATCTGCGTACCATCAACCTTTAAGATGCAGAAAAAGGAAGAGAATCTGTTCAAGAAAGTGAGAAGAAATTGAGGAGGAGACTGACCTAGAGAGAGCAGTAATGTCAGATGGAATGGCTTCCACCTGACATGCTCCATTTATTTATTTAGGTGAGTAGACTGGCTTCGAGTGAGCGGAGAGGATTTGGCAGGATACTCGAGGCTCATGGTAAAATTTTAATAGCAGTAAGAGGGACTAGTCATTGCAACAGGACACAAGGTTGACAAATGGTGTTGAGGCTCCAGAGGAGGCTGATATCCATGATATATCAACACCAAACTGTACAGCAAATGCCATTTACTCTTGCATCGCTCAATTTTCAAAATGTAGTGGAGAACACAATGGACTGAAGGATTGCTATTTATTTGGGGATTTCTGTGGAGTAGTAGAGTGGCTGCATAAAGAACAGGCCTAGAGAGTTGAAACAGTAATTAAAAATTGAACATAAAACCTGTGCGTGTACACACACACACACACACACATACACACAGTCATCTCTCTGAGTCCACAGGGGATTGGTTTTGGGACCTCTATGCATACCAAAATCCGCAGACGTTCAAGTCCCTTATATAAAAAGGCATGTGAAATTGGATGTGTGGTTGGTTGAATCTGTGGAGGTGAAACCTCCAGATGCAGAGGGCCATTTGTATATGATTGTTGATTCTTCTACAGCAATGATATTCATACTTTCACATTTTATTTCCAAGGAATGGTTACAAGATATCATTCCATTTTCTCTTGATGATTTTAAGTGGATATTCATTTGCAATGAAGTTTTATATTATGTATGAATGAATCTATCATTCCATTTGTCTTTTCTAGGTCCTGTGATGAATAAAAAAAGAAACGATATGGGTATACAATTACATAAGCAATTAAAATAGAAGGTAGGGATTAAGTCTTCTTTAGTCATTGACCAGCCAGAAATTTTACAGCCCATAAAATATGAGAAGGATGCCTTCAATTTACTTTCTACGGCATGATCTCACTTCCTTTTCAAATCATGCATATCATCCTTGGAGTTGGGAGGATAGAGGATGGAGAATAACTGGAGTCATATGTTGGGATTTCCCATAAGACTGGTGAGAAAGGGTCTCCTTAACTTACCTTAAGCTGCTGTGCATTGCTCTGACTAGCAAGCAGAGTCCTGATGAAGTGTAAGGGTAGCCATCTGAAATAAGGCCACTGATCTAAAGGGGACAAGTAGATGATAAGAACAGAAGACGGTGGAAACCCACCAGGCTCAGATAGAGTGTACAGTTTCCTCACTTGTACCTCATTCTACTCAACACCAACCACAGTCTTCTATCAAGTGTCTTACTTGTTTACCAGTCTGCCTCTACCTTTAGTTTAGAAGTTCTTTAAGGGCAAGGTCTGTGTGTCATTTTTCTTTTTGTCTCCAGAACCTAGCATAGAATTTGGCTTTTGATGTGGTGTACAAGAAATGCAGGCTGAATGACTCAAAAGATAAATTTGGCAATTATTTTGTAGGTATTAGACTAAAATGTCCCCAGACTCAGTCACACTATAGTAAGATTTATGTTGAAATTATCAGCATTTTTCATAATTTATCCCAGAAAGACTTCTGTGCAACCGAGGGCAAGGAATGAGTTGCATCCTTTCCGTCCAGCCTGATGGTTGACATTTCACCCAGCAGAAGGTTATCTTGCAGCTACCCTATTTTTCTGTATGTTGGGAAATCTCCAAGTACCAATAGCTCATTAGGGAGGGTGGGAGTGGATCAACTCCAGTGTTTAGATTCTCAAACTGTTTTCAGTTAGGAAATGACTTCTGTGTTTCTCCCACTCAGGTGTCTTTGATTAGCGAGAAGCACAAATATGCAGTCACACAGAAATGTGCTCCCTCATTCAGAGTACAAAGGTAATCAAGTGCTCAGCTGGCTGACATTTCTATATGTTCCTTGACACACACAGATGCTTTTTGAACCTGGCTGGCCTATCCTTGTGCATTACTGCCAGACTCCACAAGGCTAACTAAGGAACACCCAGAGTTGTTTTTGTTTCTAATACTGGGGCCTTGCCCTATAGGATAAAGACATTCCACTGAGCAGCTGTGTGACCTTACAAAGCCCTGGCTCTGATGTCCCTGGAGTTGTTTTAAGATTGTAGATGTGGATATTTCTCACTACTGACAAATGGTTGTGGATCACTAGGTCTTCAGAAGGGAATGTATAATAATTAATACTATATATGGTGTTTTATAGTATCCAATATTGACCTTTTCACTGTCCGTTACATTTGGATTCTGGGTTCAGATGAGAGCCATTGAGAAAAACAAGAATTGGTGGAGAGACTTCTCTTGCCCTCTTTTCTCCAATCTCCCCACCCCACAACTAACCCCACAGCCAGAGGGACTTTACCAGGTCTGATCAGCTTACTCTGTTGATAAAACGCAAGGGCTTACCATAACTTTTCACATAAGACAAAATTCTTTGTGTTCTACAGGTCCCTGCCTCCCTGTTCAAGGAATGTCCCCTCTAGACTAACCCAAACCCTTAAACCTCTTCTTCTTTGTGCATGTGGTTCTCTTTATCTGATTCCCTCACCCAGATTTCCTGACTACATCAGCTCCTTCTAGAACAGGTTTCCACCTCATCATATGACTCCTCTTCATAGCATTTCTCCCAGGTGCAATTTTACATAGAGTTATGTGATTGCTTAATACAAATCTAGACACTCACAGACAAGAATCATGTGTGTTTCACTCTGCACTATATGCCAGTGTCCAGCACTGTTCCCAGCATTGGCACACAGTTAAGTCAATGGATATGCTGAGTTTAGATAATATCCAAGAAGTTTCCCTCATGCCCACCCACTGCCTACACATATCCTTTCCCTGTGTCTTTCTCGTGCTACCCATTCTTTTCACTGAGCCAAAAATTCTTTCTTAAAAGACGATTTGACTATTATATTTTAAGAAAGTCCATCATGAAGAGAAGGTATTAAGAACAATTAGTTAGATAATATACTAGCTGGGTTATGCCTAAATCATTTACAAATTTACAATCTGCCCCCAAATGTGTCTGCTTTCCTTAACCCACAAAACACACAGTATATTATCTTGGTTTGAACTTTGTATCTAATTCATAATAGATGCTCAATAAAATGTATCATCTATATCAATATCCATTTATGCTTTTTTGGCTTTATTTAACCACCATACCAATAATTATTCCCTGTTTTATGTCAGTACAACCTAATAGTTAATGCACTTTTATAAATCCTATTTCAGTTGTTTTATATTTCCCAGGCAATATGATCTCAATTACATCATTCACAGCCAACTGTAAAATAAACATCTTCTGTCACTAGGTCCAGTAGATGCAAAACCCTAGGAAAATTTAAACAAATATTTTGATTTTGTTTACATATGTGCCACCAGCTGCTTTAGAAAATCTACTTGGGAAAAAACAAAAATTACAGAAGAACCCCATATTGTAAACACCTGGATTTAGATACTCAACAAAAAGCCAGAAAGTAAACACTGCAATGTTAAACTCAATCATCCGGGAAAAAACCTACTTCCAAAGTGTATTTGAGATACTGTTTCATTTCACATAAAAGAGACTAAGTGGCAAAGCAAAGAAAAGAGAGCAGATGAAAAGAAAAGTCTCACTATTGTGGAACCAGCTATGTCTCATCTGAGTAGGTGTTGGTGGATTGTTGGAAAGTTTAGAACACCCCAAATATACTGAGCTTCCCTTCTGCCTACACCCTTCCCAGCTGACAAAGAGGATCTTTTAACCACTGATTCCAGAAGCCCAATTACTAAGAAAGCTCCAGCAGTTTAATTCAGTTAAACACCAAGAGCCATTGATATCTGAGCTCTGTGCTAAGCATCAGGAATACAGATTAGTAAAAGGAATTCTTTCCTTCAGAGTCTACAATTTAGTGAGGGCAAAAGTACCTGTGAATAATTGTGTAATATTCCAGGTACATGCTGTAATAGAGGTTAGTGATCAAACTAGTGGTGGTTCAAAGAAGGAAATAACGAACTCTTGTAGGATTTAAGGAAGATTTTGTATAAGAAATAATCATTCAGTTGAGTCTTGGACTATGCATAGGAATTTCTCCAATATTTAGGTAATGAAAGGTGACTTGGCAAGTGTGAAAGGGGTTACAAGTATGCATTCCAGGCAGAGAAAATGTCATTTCAAAATGAAAGAAGGGTGCCCAGGACTGCCCGAGGTCAGCACAGGTACAAGGGATCAGATGCTATGTGCACCTGCCCTTGTGCCCAGGGCTGCTGGACCCCGAGTCCGTGATCACACTGTTGCCTGGGTTATCTCCTCTACTGACACGCATGCTTCACTCTCCTGTGGGATGCCATTTCCAAAACACAAGGTCAAAGATGCAATTATTAGGAATTTCAAGATGGCAACCGGAGATCATTAAACCAGGTGTGGGGCTTTTTCTCAGTGTAGGACCCTGTGCTAATACATAGGCTTCCTGCACATGAAGTCAGCTCCACATTAGCACAGTTCTCAACATAGAGCTGCATGGTCCAAAACATTCCGTTTTCCTCTCTATTTGACCCAATTTATTTTTATTTATTTATTTGTTGATTTTTTTACAGTAGGTCCTTGTTACCTATTTATTTTATTTTATTTTATTTTAGCTATCCATTTAAAACATAGCAGTGTGTACATGTCCATCAGAAACTCCCAGTCTACGCCTCCCCACCCCAACTATAAATTCATTCTCCGAGTCCGTGAGTCTGTCTCTGTCCTCCAAATAAGTTCATTTTTATCATTTTTTTAAGATTCCACATGTAAGCGATATCACATGACACTTGCCCCAATTTAATACTATTTGGGCTTGAAACACAAACAAATTGGAGAAGGGGAGAAGGGAAATTGGGCAACACTGGAATGAAGCTGGGACCAGAGGCAGGGCCTACATTGTGCAAACCTTTATACAACATGTTGGAATTTGATGTTTATTCTGCAGGGTAAGAAAGGCTGTTGAATGATTTCAGGCAGGATGTCATGTGACCAGATTTGTAGATTACGAAATTCAATCTGGTGTTAATGTAGTGGGTGAATCTGAAGCGGGAGAAATGTGGCAGGAAAGCTAAGTATGAGCATTACAGGTGGGAGTGTTTTACCTCCCTCCCCAGACTGTAGAGATTATGATTCTGTTGCCCATTGATGCCTGCCCTGTGTTCTAGTTCTGAACGTGCATGCCCTATTTCTCACACTGGAGTGAAAATTCCTTGGTGCCTTTTAAATAGAAGATGCTTAATAACTATTTCCTGTGAAACTGAGGTTGCCTTAGCTATTTGAGTAATCACACCAAAATCTTGACTCCTATAGGTCTCAGTCTGGATTTAACCAAAATTACATTACCATAGGTAAATCGGCCTAGTAAGGAGAAAGGGGCTACGTGTGTTCACCAATACTCTGGAATGAAGTTAAATACCTGAATGTGACCTTCACAAAGAAAAACTAAAAACAAACCATTGTATTGAGTAATAAATACATTAAATAAATCAAGTAATAAATCAATAGATACATGCTCATTGATAAAGGAAATTGCATTATAGTTCTATTTGTAGAGCAGAGGTGATGCCTATGGCACTGATATTTTGGGTAGATATCCTTTGCTGCATAGGCTGGTGACGTCACAGTCCAGAGGGACTGGGGCTTCTAACGTGAACAGGATGCAGCATTGTTTTCAGCCCCCACATTAGACTCACCGGGGAGAGTTTAAAAATTACCTTTGCCTGAGTTCTAGTACGACTGAATTCAAATTTCTGGGAGTGAGACTTGGGTATCTAAATTTTTCCCAAGCTTTGTTGAGTTATTTCACCCATTTTAAAGTGACTTTTGTCCCAACAGTTATGCCTTTTCCAGAATGTCATGCAAATATAACCAGAGTATTTAGTCTGTGACACCTGGTTTGTTTCACATAACATGGTATTTTTGAGATTCATCATACTGTTGAATGTAACAGTAGTTCATTTCTTTATTCTCTATTGAGAATTCTGAACAGTATTCTACAGTATGGTTATTCATACCACAGTTCATTTCTCCATTCACTAGTTTCTCCATTCACTCAACTTTTAAAAGTCTTGCCAGTTGATTCTAGAGCATAGCAAGTGTTGAGAACCACAGATAAACTTCATTATGAATATTACTTTGTATTTTACCAAATGCTTTCACATGCTTCAGTTATCATAATTGTACTCATTGACTGAACATGATATATGTGGAAGAAGTTAGGATTACCAGAGACTAGTCTATAGACCACACTATCTGACACACATGGAAACTTTGGGTCATGTCTGCTTAACCATTATTTTCTATTTGACACTACGTAAAAATGTATGTACTTTCAATGGCATAATGAATTAGTACTACACACATCCAACTATCACTGTTACCAATAAGGCTTGGAAATGTTGGTGGAAGATTTATGAAAAAGACATTATTCACATTCCAAATCATCTTCTCTCATCCATAAATGGAAAGTGTGTGTCTATAAAGAGAGATCAGTTTTTGGAGCCATGCTTATTAAACTATCTAACATGTACATATTTCTGACCACTTGGAAAGCATTATGAGAGTATTTCAGTATCCATGTCTATAAATTATGATTAAGAACAATTTATAAGGGTGCAGCCATTTCCTTCATAAACACTTGGTTGGGACAGTACATCTGTGCCTTTCCAGTCCTTTAAAGGCAACACTTAGAAGAAGTAGGGCCAGAAACATCCTAGAAACTTCAACATCACAATGAAAGAGTATATTTGTCAGTGTTTTGTTTTTTTTTAAGTGCATTTATGGGGCAGTTTTTAAATTGCTGTGATTTAATAGATTAGGATGATTTTACATACATAATGCAACTGAGAGTCGTAATGACGTGGCTGGGGCCCCTGAAGACTCTATAGAGACTTTAGTAAGAGATATGCTGCTTGAGAACAAAGGATTGAATTTGGCCTACAGAAATCAAAATACCATTTGAGGGAATTTCTCTGATTTAAATGAAACTTGAACTTTATTCTTTAAAAAGAATGAAGTGTGTGAAGTTATGTGATGATGAGACAAGATCAAGGACAACCTGAATTATGAATAATTTTTATTGATGTTCTTACATATTACAACCTCTCTCCACCATGAAAATGAGAACTGAGAACTGAACTCTTTGGGTCCGACATGATCCATGGTTATTGTAATCTCTTGACCTCAGGAAACAGAAGGGTTACCTGGAATTTCTAGAGTTTCTCTTGTCCGACCCTTCAAAAAAAAATCCCTTTTCAGGATTATTATGAATCAACTTTACTTTTTACTCTTTGAAACTTAATTGGTGATACTCATCAGACTTGAATGGTTAAAAAAGTTTAGGGAGACTTAGTTCTCATCCCTTTGCAGGTCATTTCATTCATCTCACTGCAAAAGTTTTTCTTTTGGCAACTGAAGGGGAATGAAGCTTTGATTTCCCAGGGGATCTGTATTCTGTTCTCTCAATGTACACGAACACACAGATATATTATTGAAGGAATCCTTCATTTCTGAGGACATGCCAAATCTTGCAAAGATAGCAGTGAGGTAATTCTAAAGTGAATGAAAGTTGTATCCTCTGACAGGGGGCAAGCTTCAAAAGAATTACCACAGGAATTAAACAGAATCTTTAAAAAGTGAAGTTAACTTTGGCGACGGAGGGTAATTTCTTCTTTGTTTATGAAGAACTTATTATTTCAAGTTAAAAATCTAATTAAGTAGCTTGAGTATTCAACTTAGTTGAATAGCATCTCCTCCCCCAAATCCATGTCTTTTCTGGAACCTTAAAATGTGGCCTTATTTGGAAATAAGTTCCTTGCAGATGTAATTCGTTAAGATAAGGTCATACTAGAGTAGGGTGGGCCCTCAATCCAATATGACTAGTGTCCTTGCAAGAGAAAGTAAAGAGACACAGAGACACAACACAGAGGGAAGACAACCAAGTGAAGACCGAAGCAGAGATTGGACTTACACTGCCACAAGCCAAGGAACACCTGGGGCTACTAGAAATTGGAAGAGGCAAGGAAGGAACTTCCCGTAGAGGCTGAGGTGGGAGCATGGCCCTGCCATCATTTTGATATTGGACTTCTAACCTCCAGCACAGTCAGATAATAAATTTCTGTTCTTTTAAGCCATCCAGTTTCAGGCACTTTGTTTACAGTAGCCCTCGGAAATTAATACAGCTTGTCTCCGATTGATTGCTGACCAAAGTGAAAAATTAGAGGTTTACTATTCTATAGACTGGTGGTCTAGGAGGAGTCAGGAAAATTTTAGGAGAAAACAAAGGGAACAGCACCTCACTTCTGCCCACTCATGACTTCATCACCATGTCACTTGTGTGATCTCTGAGCTATTAGTATCAGGATCACCTGGGGTGATCAAAATGCTCATTTCCTGCCCAGACCCAAACCTGTTGGTTTGAAGTATCTGGTTAGAGCCAAGGGATCTGCATTTTACTAAGTTTCTTATATCATTCTTACGAATGCTAAAATTTTGGAATCATTACCATACGGAATCCTATCTATTACTGTCTTTGAGAGATAATCAAAAGAAAATCCATCAGTCCACTGAAGGTCAACAAAAGACTCAATCTTGCCCTCAAGTCTCTATATGAGGTCAAGTGAAATCCAAACATCAGACAGCATCAGTGAGCCACCCAGGACCACAAGTTCTCCTACTAGGACATAGAACTTGCCAATAGCATACATCCAAGTGACCCTTAATTTTCCTACTGCTCCCCAACCCCTACATCAAGTAATGGCAACAAATAATTGGTCCTCTTACCTTATGTCAAAACCATAGCAGCTAGAACTCAGAAAAATTGAGGAGAAATATGGAACCTACAGAATGTATAACTTGCTACCTGTCTGGTGTTCTTCTTTAACCCCTTAATAAAAATAAAAATGACAAGCTTTCAAGATAAATTAAAAATCATGACCAAGATTAAATTTACAGAAGATAAAAACAAAACTCTTCCGAAGAGAAATTCCACTTATCAAGAGTTTTTCAATCACATAAATCTGAAATTACATTTATATTAAGTAAATGAGGCAGTTAATTGGTTGAAGGATTTGTAATGGAAATTCTAAATCACTCCTTTTATGTTTCAGACTATCAGGAATCTTTATATTCACACAGTGCATGTACAATTTATGCAAACGAGATAACTCGTGTATGCTTTGTGTAAATATAGAAGTTTGTGATTATAATTAAGGTTTTCCTCTTATTTCCTCTACAAATTGTTTTGGAGTTTGAAAAGTTTAAGAAGCACAGAAAACACTAGAGAACAATGTAACAATTACCTGTGCAGCTACTCCCCAACGTTAACAAACTTTGTAATATTTCTGTATAATATTATTATGAATAAAATACATAAAGCCAAAATGTAGGCTTTCTTTATTTGCTTCTTGAGCCCATTCTTGTCACTTCTATACCGGCAGTCACCATCCTGTCTCCCTTTAGTCTCTTTCTCCCTGTTACTTATATCTCCATGGTTATGTATATGTATATGTAAATGTATTTGTTTTTATTCAATTTTACTATTAAATAGGATTCTATCATTTGAATATAAAACAGTTTCTTTTAGATATTTTCCAAATCATGAGTTATTTATTTTTCCTCAGTATTCACAATATTGAGGCTATCATAATATTTTAAATATTATAAATGCTATGTGTTTTTTCTTTCATATTTGATAAATGGTATTGTTGGTATAAGGACAGTACTGATTTTTATATATTAGGCTTCTAGACAGTAACCCTGGTCTTATTTGTTTTTTCTGTAGAATACTGCAGCCTTTCTATTTAGTCAGTAATTTCATCTGCATATAAAAATAGTTATTCTTTCTTTGTATTGCCTATTGAATGACTTGGGATCTTTATGGAGGAGACATAATGTCAGGCTTACAGTAGGGTTGAGTGTTCCTGACATTAATAAGAATATTTCTGATGCTACAAAAATAAGCATAATGGTCATTGGGAACACAACTTTCTTCTAGTAAATTACTATTATGTATTTCTTCAGAGCTAGGTCAATAGGAGAAAGATATTGAGAGTTTCTACAGGCTTCACAGAAAAAAAAAAGTCAGCACTTTATAACATGAGAGAGCAAGATAGAACTCATAGCCATTTTTCACAAAGAAATGTGTATAACTAGTCAATGACCTGAAGAATCTCTTCATACAGTGGATCCTAGACATAACACACAGAGAAGATTATTTTTTGAACCATCCCCTTCAATATATTACACAAATAATTTGACTGATAGTTATAAAGTTAAATGAATAATAATTTTGGCAACAAAAGAAATGCAGTGAATGTTTTCTTTTTCTGAACTTCCTATAATAATCATACAAATAAAAATAAATAAAACAAAATAAACTTCACTATATGAAAAAGAAAAAAGAATGAATTGATACTTTCAAATTATATTATTTGCCTTTTTTGAACATGGGGAAAAGACAGTATAACAACATAGAGTGTTGCAGGAATGAATAAAACATAGTTTCTATTTTTGAGCCTTAAAAAATAAATATTATAATATACAATTTTGATTTAAAATTAAATATTAAAATATTTAAAAATATTTCCCTTTATTTCTTATTTTTATCATAAATTGTATTGTATTTACAATACTTTTTCTGCATTTACTGAGATAGTCACATATTTTTTTATACTGTAATCTATAAAATTGCTCAAACTTTTTACCTTGAGCATTCTTGTATTCCTGGGATGAATTCCACTTTATTATAATTTTTATTAATATAGTGTGGAATACAATGTGATGGGACTCTATATAGGATGTTTTTGTTTACATTCACAGGTGTGATTATTTTATTATTTTTCTTGTATCTTTCTTAATGAATTTTACTATAAAACTGCATTACCATTTAATGTAGTTTTTTTTTCTGAAATAATTTGTAGAAGATATGAATTATCTACTCCTTGGACTTTTGATATAAGCTTGCCTGTAAAATTCTATAAACCTGTTTTCCTTTGGGGTTGAAGGTGGGGATGAAACAGGCTGGGAGATAGTTTTTATTTGTTTTAATAAGCAATTTATTTACTTTAATGGTTATTTGTCTATTAGAGTATTCTGTTTCTTATTTTTAACAGCTTTGTTAATATACAATTTATATGTCATAAAATTCAATAATTTCTGAGCTATGTTACTGAGAAAAGAAAAAGGTGTTTATATTGCATGTGAACATGTGTTCACACACGTGTGTGTGAACATGTACGTGCATGTGTTTAATTTTGCCTCTGAAGAAAAGCAGTGGAGGAAAGGGTATTTGGAGTGGAAGGAGGATTAACAAGTCATTTTCTATCATTTTTTCAATGTTGTAGCTTTTCAGGTGTGTGTATATTTACTGTGTTAATAGAGGAATTAATTATTTTAAGTTTATGGCCTTTTATGGCTATTTTTGAAGACTAAACCAAGAATAATCACTTTTCCAAAGCAAAACAACCAAAAAAGAGCATTTGGCAAAGAATTTGGTAATCTAGGTTCTGATTTTTTCTTTGCCTTGAGCAATCTGCAACATTACCTAGACATTCTGAACCTCAGTGTTGTTACTTGTATTTTGGTAAGGTTGGAATAAATAATGTCTTAAATCTCTTTCTAATACAAATCAATCAAATACTGGATAGGTAGTCATCTAAATAATATAAGTATTAAAATGTAACAAATTTTTTATAAAGAATGATCTTAAAAGCATGGAATGGAATTAGGCTAGGAGCCTGTAGGAAACTACTATGCACACAAAGCCCTGATGGAATTGAGGAAGGACAGAGAGGGGAGAAAAGTTTGAATGAGAAGAAAATGGCATCAAATCACAGGGAGCAGAGCCTTGGGATTAGGGCAAATCTTGTGTTGAAATGTCTTAGGATTCATTAGAAGAAGATAGATATCCTCTGCATAACATTTATGTGCAACCAGACTATTTTATTTTTATTTTTAATTTTAATTAAATTTTTTACTTTGATATATTTGTAGATTCACATGACATTAATCTTTATTCATTTTCTCCCAATGATAACATTTCTTGCAAAACTATAGCACAGTATTATAACCAGGATACTGACATGGATACAGTCAAGACATAGTGTCCATCAGCAGATGAATGGATAAAGAAGATGTGGTATTTATAAACAATGGAATATTATTCAGCCATAAAAAGAATAAAATTTTGCCATTTGCAAAAAAATGAATGGACCTGGAAGGTATTATGTTTAGTGAAATAAGTCAGAGAAAGACAAATACTCTTTGTTAATACTTATATGTGGAATCTGAAAAATAAAACAAATGAATGTATATATCAAAACAGTCTGCTTGACTCACAGATATAGAGAACAAACTAGTGGTTATCAGTGGGGAGAGGGAATTGGGGAAGGAGCAAGGTAGGGGTAGGGGGTAAAGAGATACAAACTTTTGTGTATAAAATAGAGAAGCAGGCTTCCCTGGTGACGCAGTGGTTAAGAATCCACCTGCCAATGCAGGGGACACGGGTTCGAACCTTGGTCCAGGAAGATCCCACATGCTGTGGAACAACTAAGCCCGTGCACCACAACTGCTGAGCCTGCTCTCTAGAGCCCACGAGCCACAACTACTGAGCCCGCACACCTAGAGCCCGTGCTCCGAAATAAGAGAAGCCACTGCAATGAGAAGCCTGCGCACCACAATGAAGAGTAGCCCCCGCTCGCCGCAACTAGAGAAAGCCCATGTGCAGTAACGACGACCCAACTCAGCTTAATTAATTAATTAATTAATTAATTAATGTATTTCTGACAGCCTTCCTGAATTAAACGTTATCTGGACAATTGTAAGAGACAAATAAAAAAAAATAGATAAGCAATAAGGATATATTATACAGCACAGGGAAATACAGCCACTGTTTTGTAATAACTTTAAGTGGAGTATAACCTATAAAAATATTGAATCAATATGTTGTACACCAGAAGCTAATAAAATATTATAAATCAACTATACTTTAATTTTTGGAAAAGTTCTTTCTCAGAGAAACAGTTTAAAAATTTTAATAGACTCTATTTTTGAAAGCAGTTTTAGGTTCAGAGCAAAATTGAATGGAAGGTACAGAGAATTCCAATATACCTCCTGCCCTCCAGCATGCATAGCGTCTCCCATTCTCAAAATCTCCCACCAGAGTGGCGCATTTGTTACAACTGATGAACCTGCACTGACATATCATTATCACCCAAAGGCCATAATTTAAGTTAGGGTTCACTCTTGGTGTTGGACATTCTGTGAGTTTGGACAAATATGTAATGACACACATCTACCATTATAGTGTAACTGCTCTAAAAATTCTCTGTGTTCCACCCATGTGCTCCTGTCTCTCCTCTCACTACTGGTAACCATGGATATTTTTGCAGTCTCCATAGTTTTTTCTTTTTCAGAAACAATATAGTGGGAATAACATAGTATGTAGACTTTTCAACTTGGCTTCTTTCACTTAGTAATATGCATTTAAATTCCCTTCATATATTTTCATGGTTTGATAGCTTACTTCTTTCTGACACTGAATAATATTCCATTGTTTGGATGTACCATAGTTTATTCACTGACTGAAGGACATCTTGTTTGTGTCTAAGCTTTAGCAGTTATGAATAAAGCTGCTAAAAATATCCATGTGCAGGTTTTTTTGTGGACATAAACTTTCAACTCATTTAGGTAAATACCAAGTAGTATAATTGCTGGATCATATGATAAGAGTATATCTAGTTTTGTAAGAAACTGTCAAAGTGCCTTCCAAAGTGGCTGTACCATTTTGCATACCCACCAGCAATGAATGAGTTCCTGTTGCTCCACATTCTTGCTGGCATTTGATGTCAGTGTGCTGGATTTTTGCCATTCTCACAAGTATGTAGTGGTATCTCATTGTTTTAATTGGCATGTTCCTGATGAACTTATGAATGTGGAGCATCTTTTCATTTGCTAATTTTTATCAGTATGTCTTATTTAGTGAGATGTCTGTTAAGCAATTTTTTTAAAATCAGGTTGTTTGAAGTTTTTAATTTTGATGAGATCCAATTTTTCCATTTTTGGATTGTACTTTTATGGTGTCAAGTCTAAGATCTCTTTGCCTAATTCTGGATCCTGAAGATTATCTCCTGTTTTTATTTCTAAACATTTTATAATTTCATGTTTTACATTTAAGTCCATGATCCATTTTGAATTAATTTTTATATAAGCTGTGAGACAGATTGATGTTTGTATTTTTTCCCCTATGAATATGCAATTGTTTCAGCACCATTTATTAAAAAGTCTACCTTTCCTCCAATTTAATTGCTTTTGCACCTTTGTCAAAATCAGTTGGACATATATGTGTAGATGTGTTTCTGGGTTTTCTATTCTTTTCCATCGATCTATGTGTACCCCTTTTCAAGTACCACACAGTCTTGATTACTGTTGCTATATATCTAGAAATTGAGTAGAATTACTCTTCCCAATTTTATTATTTTTTTCAAAAATTTAAAAGTATTTTTAGTTAAATCTATAATTTAACTAAAAGTAATTTTCTAGTTATTTTGTCTTTCTACATAAACTTTAGAATATTATATATTCATTACATATTATATCTAATATATATAAAATACATAAACATTATACATTTATCTCCAGTTATTTATATCTTCTATGATTTCTTTCTTTGAATGTGACTTTTGGCATATAAGCCCTGTACATGCTTTGTTAGATTTATACTAGGTATTTCTCTTTTTTTAATGATTGCAAATGATATTTTATCTTTATTTTCAGTGCTCATGTGTTCATGGCTAGTATATAAAAATACAAACAATATTTGTATATTTATCTTACATCCTGTGACCTTGTTGAACTCACTTATTAGTTCTAAAAGTTTTTTTGATGATTTTTTTTTTTTTTAGATTGTCTACACAGACAGTCATGGCATCTGCAAATATGGACAGTTTAATATTTATTTTCCTCTCTGATCTGTATGTGTTTTACCCCTTTTCCTTATCTTACTGTACTGGCTAGTACTTCCAGCACTATGTTGAGGGTTGTCACAGTGAATATCCTTGCCTTGTTTCTGAACTTTGGGGTAAAGCTTTCAGTCTTTCACCACTAAGGATAGTGTTATCTATAGATATTTTTAGATGATCTTTATTAAGTGAAGGAAGTTCTTTATTTCTATTTTGATGAAAGGGTATTTTTGCTTGTTTGTTTGTTTAAATCATGAAAGGATATTGGATTTTTTCAGATACTTTTCTGTACCAATTGACATGGTAATGTGATTTTTCTTCTTTAGCCTGTTAATATGCTGTATTATGTTGATTGATTTTTGAATATCAAACCAGACTTGCATCCCTGGAAGAAACTTCCCTTGTTTATAGTATATAATTATTTTTATATATTGCTGAATTCTGTATGTTAATATTTTGTTAGGGACTTTTGCATCTGTATTATGAGTAATATTGTTCTGTAGTTTTCTTTTTTATACTTTTTATATCGTTTTGGTATCAGGGTATTACTAGTTACAAAAATTAAACTGGAAAGTGTTCCCCCTTCTATTTTCAGAAAAAAACAATATAGGATTGGTATTAACTCTTCCTTAAATATTTGGCATTTCAGTGAAAACATCTGAATCTGGAGACTTCTTCTTTTGGAGTTTTAAAATTATTAAGGAATTAATTATCCTTAGTATTTATAGTGCTATTCAAATTATTTATTTAATATACCCAGGGTAGGGGTCCAGCAAGTATGAAAAAATCAGGTCCCTACTTGGCCTTCTCTGACACCACACTGGCAGGGGTGTATTGGGAAGCCTTACATCCTCACAAGGGTAGAAGTCCTAGGCTCCCCACTCAGGTTTTGCTGACATGGATGGGGATGGGGCTTTTTCTGCAGGGTTTAGCTAGAATAAAGTTATTTTCTAAAAGCTTTCTGTCTAAGCTAAGCTGCCTCTTTCTTGGTCCTTTGGCTAGAGAGAGAAGACTTTTGTTGAGGCTTCTGTTTTGTCTGTTCCTGTTGGCATTTCCAGGTTACCTGTTTGTTCTGCTCCAGGTCTGCAGTATATGAAACTAAAAGAAAATCCTGAGAACTTGCCACCATGTGGTTCCCTGGTCCCAAGGTCTCTAGATAGTCTTCCTTCTTTTCTCTGCCTTTTAGAATCTTCTTATGTTTATTCCATATATGCCCAAAGTTTATAGCTATACTTAATGTAAAGTATGGTCTATTCCTTCTTCCTAGAAGCAGAAGCCAAAACAACTTTTTAAAATATGAATTTATGTCCTATCTCATCTCACCAAAGATTTGAGACAAGTTACAAAATGATGATAGCTAGACTGATACTTTTGACACCATAGATTTAAGTGGATTTTTTTTTTTTTTTGGTGCAATTTTCAAGAAAGACAGATGACTCAAGTCTCACTACTTCCATGATGTCTTTTCCAGTGTTTCCATCCTTAGGGGATGTTCCCTATTCTAATAGAACACAAAACCTGGGGAATTTAGTATTTACTATTACATAAATAAAAAATATATACACAATAGAAATATTTATATGCATTGTCTCTTTCCTCTAATTACAATTTAGTAACCAAGAACAGAACTTCCCAAAAGGTATGGGTCTAGCATACTGATATGCTTAGGTAAAAGTGCCCCATACATTGAACCCATCAGTTCTCAGTGTGACTGGGTGGTCCACTGGTACTAAATTTGATGATCTCGTGCCATGAAAGCATTCTCAGTTTTCCTTAGGGTGTTAAACAAACATCATTTTCTGTGTGTTATGAAGTGTAAATGTTTGAAAGGCCTTGCCTTGTTAAAAAAGAGATCATACAGTGCTGTGAAAGGGGTATGCAAATGTTCTCCCATCATAGATACTATCAACTATTTTTCTAAAGTGGTTGTGTAAATTTTTTCTTTTACCAGCAACCTAAGAGTGTTCCAGGTTCTCCACACCTTCATCAACACTTGTCAATATCAGTATTTTAATCATATTCTGGTGGTTGTGTCAGTATCCCATTATGGTCTCAATTTTCATTTTATAAATTTCCTAAATTTTTAATTCTCACAAGTTTTGATATGTTATGTTTCCATTACCAGTTAGTTCAAAATTTTTCTAATTTCTATTTTAATTTTCTTTTTTACCCATGAATTAATTTAAGATGTATTACTTAATTTCCAAACACTTGATTTTTTTGCTAGCTATTTTATTTGTTTGTTTTATATCTAAGCTAATGTCCACTGAGATCAGAGAATGTACTCTGCATGATTTCAATATATGGTCTTTCCCCATATCTATTTGACCCTGTCCTAGATCGATTGTTACATTCATTTCTTCATTCATTTATTTAATAATTTCTCCAGAGACTAAACATGCAATGGTAAGCCCAAAGTAAATATCATTTTAAAGTTTCCCAGACTGTGAAACATGAAGATAAGCAGGATAAGACCCTGTGTATATGTGTGTATGTGTACCTCATAAATAATTTGATTTTCTTTATAGTTTTTAATATTTTGCTTCTGGTTTTTTAATTGATATCTGAAAACCCCAATTCTCTCCTTATCTTGAGCACAATAACATACATTCGTTTCTAATTTAATTTTTATTTTGATGTCTGTCATAGAGATCATTTTATTCTCCACGACACAAAAGATTAGACAGGTTAAGCATTTATTATCTTACAAATGATGAAAGGGAGATTTAGAGTCTTCTCTGAGGAGTATAAGACCCACTTACCTATGTCATAAGACCAGTTTCAAGATTAAATGGAACAACATTGGTGAGATTGTTTTGTAATACTGTTTAAAACTATAACTCTTGCTACCAATTATCATTCTTTTGGAGTTAATTCTGTAGTAGTAAGGTACTACTCCTTACTAATAACCCTTTTTCCAAACATGGGATCGACTTTTGATAATTTTTATGCCTAATTATAAATCAGTTACTTACACGGTTTACTTCCTCAAAGACGTTGAAGAGTTAATGCTTGGGTTTTCAGCCTAATTTTGCCAGAAGTTTCCTTTCATTTTTTGTAGACAAAGAAAGCAAAGACTCCAAATCACCCTCAGAAGAAGTACAATAAAAAAGCCTAGAACTTAGATTTAAGAGGCCTTTTTAGGTGGAGACTCTGTGGCGGTTGTATGCTTTAATCTTGACCTACACTTCCTCTTCCTTTTAAAAATAAACTCTAAGCATTGTTTCTTGGATATAATTGTAAGTGATCTTTCCAGAAAAAGAACAACTCTATTTTGAAAGAATCTTGTAAGTACCACTGAAACTTGTATGATGGAAGGTTGGTTAGACTCTAAATGGCTAAAACTGGAAATTCCACAGACCAAAACATACTTTAATTGTAGCCAAGCAGCACACACTGAGAGAAGAATCCTTTCTAGTTCTAAACCATTTAGACTAAGATATTTCATAAAATTGAGGTTTTCTTTGAAATGACTTTAGTAAGATTTTATTTTAAGAATCAGCATGCAAGTTAGTGCCATTGTAAACATAGGACTTGTTTTGTTTTTCTCCAAAAATGATGTATTATTTTGAGCATAGCTGGAAAATTCAGAACCAGCCAATATTAATTTTGTGGCCTTCAGCTAATCTAAATAGGTAAATGCTGGCATATCCCCTTTAAATGTAATATCTTGGTCTGTCATCTCTTGCATAGTGGGAATGTTCTGGAATTGAAAGAACCTTTGTTTACATGAAGAAAATAATGGCCTGTAATTGATTTTCAAGGCCCAACACTGAAACAAGTAATACAGTATTTCATTACTGCAGTGAGTTTCATGAATCAATCTAAATAAGTGTGTTTTCTTTGCAGACTTTAATCAATGCAAACAAATTTGCAGAGTTCTTACCTGGTGCGGAGAAAAGTGCCAACAACTGTATGAGTTTGAGAAGCCTTTTGGGTGTTCTGAAATATCATTTAAAAAATGTTCCCAGATCTTGAATTTTTTCAGTAAACCTCTAAAACTACCGAATAACATTACATGCTGGATGCTTGGAACCATAAAAAAAATATTTAATTTATCCAAAGTGTCTTTTGTTATTATAATTCAAAGTTGTCCTACTTTTACAAAATATAATGTTTTAAATTAAAACATGCAGAAGACATGCATATATTTAGGTTTAGCAAAATGCAAATTTCTTGACGACTGTATTAAGAAGAATCTTGCTTCCAGTTATCCTTGTCTGTGTCTACGGACCAAAAAACATGTTCAGAGATTTCTTAACATCAGTACTAGTACATTTGTGTATGCTGGCCTGCCTGCTTTTCTTTCTTTCATACATTTTTATTGGGAGCCTATTTCTAGGCTAGACAATTTGCAGAAAGCTGGTGATATAAAGTTGAGTAAGACAAAGCTTCTGTTAGAGCCCATGAGGAAGTGTGCAAATGTCTTAAGTTCTAGCTGCTCTAACAGAATACCATAGACTGGGGGCTTATAAACAATAGAACGTGTATTTCTCACAATTCTTGAGGCTGGGAAGTCCAAAACCAAGGTGCTGATAGATTCGGTATCCAGTGAGATCCCTCTTCCTGGTTCATAGACAGTTTCTTCTCGTTATGTCCTTACATGGAGGGAGGGTGAGGGAGTTCTCTGGTGCCTCTTTTATAAGGGCAAAGCCCTTGTGACCTAATCACCTCTTAAAGGACCTACTTCCAAATACTATCACATTGGGGATTAAGTTTCAACAAATGAATTTTGGGGACATATATGTTTAGTCTATAGCAACATATAAACAAAAATTTCAATATAGATTATGTTATACAGAGTTTTAATCAAAGTGTGGCAGAGCATGAATGGATAGAATAATTTCAGAAGTGAGCATCAGAAATGACTTCACAGATGAGGCATAATTTAAGCAGGGCATTGAAGAGATATTAGACAAACTTAAAAAGATAATTTCTGTAAATACTAAGAGCACGTGCTAACTCTTAGTTCAGCAAAATAATCCAAGTAAAATTTTTTTAATTAATTAATTAATTTATTTATGGCTGTGTTGGGTCTTCGTTTCTGTGCGAGGGCTTTCTCTAGTTGTGGCAAGTGGGGGCCACTCTTCATCGCAGTGTGCGGGCCTCTCATTATTGCATCCTCTCTTGTTGCGGAGGACAGGCTCCAGACGCGCAGGCTCAGTAGTTGTGGCTCACGGGCCTAGTTGCTCCGCGGCATGTGGGGTCTTCCCAGACCAGGGCTCGAACCCGTGTCCCCTGCATTGGCAGGCAGATTCTCAACCACTGCGCCACCAGGGAAACCCCCCAAGTAAAAATTTAATGGACACCAAAATCAACTGTGAGTTTCTTTCAAAGACATTTACCCCTTTTCCTTGTCATCTCAAGATTATCCTGGGTCTGACAACCGCTGCTCAAGATTAACCTCAGAAAGGAGTCATGGTAAGTGATGTGACAGTGTTACCTCCTTCAGGTACATGGGAGACAGAAAAGAGTTTCGAACTACTGGTTAGTACAAAACTACCATTGAAAGATGGATGAACTCCTTAAACTGTTAAGAGTCAGCTGGACCAGCAAGAGGATTCTATATCCAACGACTCATGGCAAGCAAGTGTACCTGCTCCAAGAATGAAGATAGCCACAAAAGGGTTTCTCTAATAGTGTGTGGATGAAACTTATCACTGTGGATGTATATAGTACAGTGTCTTGTTTGGTTTAGCATATGCACCTCTGACACAGTTACTCAGAGTGTGGTCTAAGACTACATGCATCAGAATCACTAGGAATGTTAAATAAAAACTGATTCCAGGGCTACTTACAATATTCACTGCATCAGAACCACTAACGTTTGTGAAGCTGAACTTTAAGTAGCTTGTCAGCTGATTCTTTTGCTGGCTAGATTTGGAAATGGAATGAACTAAGTTCTAAACATGATGAATTCAATGCAGCTTCACCACTGAAATCTTTGCCCTTCATTTGAAACAAAATAAGGTAAAGACAAGTCTGATATGGCAGTCTCAGTTTTACCACCAAATTCCCTGAACCTTACTTTCTTCATCTTTAAATCTAGGTCATTAACCATTGAACTAGAGGATTTTTAATTCACTCAATTTTTCATGTTTTCATACAGAAAATACATATTTTTCTAGTACTTATTGTGTTAAGCATTGATTGCTGTATGGAGACCATAGACAAACATTTTCAGGGAGAACCTTAGTTTCAAACACTGCACTTATCAGATGAAGGATACTAAAATATGGGTGCTCTACATTGGGCCAGAACTCTCAAAAAGGTTATTCCTCTCAGTAAGGCTATTTTTCATTCCCAAGGAAGCTTTGAGAATTATGTTTTCTCTATGCTGAAAGCTCTGTCTAGGCAGATTTACAATAATTGCCCTTTGGTGCTTTGGGGGAATGCTATTCTCAGAGAGCCTTAATGGATACAAGAGGGTTTATTACTCAATTCTTGAGGGCACAGTGATCAATTCCTTGAATTAATTTTTGGTATAGTGCAGACAGTTAAAAAACCAAAAATCCCTTTTGGGACTTAGAATGAGAAACTTTTGAACAGATTTTAAATCTTTAGGGAATCAAGGAGAATATGTCATAATAGAAGCCCATGGAATTCTGAAGGTAAGATAGAAAATTGTGCTTTGGGATTTTTCAGGGACCTTGTAGACATTTTTTTTTTATTATTATTCAATAAATAACTGTTTAGTTTTTCCCTTTCAGGGTCGATTGGGCACATTTTGGATCCTGGTGGGATGTCATGAAGGTGTTTGAGCTGGTAGATACTGAGGTGACTCATCAAGGGATTGAAACATTAGAATCTCTTACTGCTAAGACCTAAAATTTTAACCCCTATGAAAGGAGAAGTGGTATAATCTTGAGCCTGAGGAAGGTGTGGAACTAGAATTGAGGATTCTTCCTAAAATAGGGACATTGGGCTGACTGCTTCTACTGAGCAGCCAAATCTGCACCATGAGTTGTTATGGAAATCAAATTTACAGTAAGGGCCTGTTTTAATTCCTAATCTTAGGAATTGTCAAATATATTCTGGACTGCTGAAATCTTTGGTTGTTCAGAAACACATACATACCATTTGTTAAGTATCATTGCACAGTCCTATGATAGTGGAGCTACTATAGGTAAATAAATTACTTCGAAAAAAAATCACTAACACAAATTACAAGGCAAATATCTACCATGAGGAAAAGCTAGTAGACAAAGTATACAAAAGGACTCTAAGGAATAAAGATAATAAAATTGCATGAAAAATGTTATAAAACAAAGTGTTTATAATCATTAAAGATATAAAGAACAGAAAACATTAGAATTTTATGATAAAAAAGAAAAAAAAAATTAAAGAACCAAATAAGCCTTAAAGATATGAAAAAGGAAGTAATCAAATTAAAACTTTGAAGAACAATTTTGACAGGTTAAGGGTTGGCTGATGTGAGTATCTGTGACTTTGAGGAGGGAGATGAGGAAACTGCCCAGATGCAGGACAGAAAAATAAACAACGATTAAAAGGCTTGAAGCAAGCACCTAAAAGAATATCCCCAGGAAGAGACAGCATGAGGGGAAAGCCAAATTTAAAAATATATTGATAAGAATGTTTAGAATCAATGAAAGACTTGTTTGCTTAGAATGGAGAAGCATAGCAAGTCTTGAACATAGTAAAATAAAGCCATGCCATAGTATCATAGCAAAATACTAAATACATTTTAAAAATCTTTAAAACTACCAAAGAGAAAGACTGATTAGGTGTAAAAACTAATAAGTAGACTGACTGTACTTTTCATCCTCTTTAGATGAGGCTACAAAATAATTGAATAACAAAATCCAAAAACAAAAACAATAAGGGTGGCTGTAAGGAAAAGGGAAGTTACACCACACAAATCTTAATCAAAAAGCAAGTTGTCACAGCAATGTTGCTATCAGGGACAAAGAAGGTCAATAAAAAGTTAAACATAAAAACTACCAGAAAGTTATAGCAATCTTAAATTCTATTCTAGCAATACAGGCCAAAATATATAAAACAATAATTAACTGGAAGATAAAATATGCAAATTTATTATTGTATTAGGTGAGATTGGGGATTTAAAAATATATTTTTCAGAAAAATGATATATCAATTAGATGAAGAATTAATAAAAATAAGAAAAATTTGAAGAAACATAATAAACTTGGCTTAATGGACACACATACGCATAGTGAGCTCACTAAAACATTAGGGAAAATTAAGTAGTTCGTATTATTTTCAAGGAAAGGTAACACATTTCTAAAATTTAATTGTATTCTGTACTACAACAGAAGCTTTAAATATGATGACCACAGTCTCTATAAGAAAAATGTACTAACATTAAACATCAGTAAGAAAATAACCCCCAAAATACATCTGAAAATTACAAAGAAACACTTTAAGCAATCTAAAATAATAAGTCAGAAAAAATCATAATTATAAAGTAGTTAGAACTGCATGACATTGAGCTAACTTTTCAGAATGTAAAACAGCAAAGAACAGTACTTACAGGGAAATATATCAGTTAAATCCATATGCTTGAAAAACAGATTGAAAATTACCTCTACAAAGTTAGAAAAAGAACACAGGCTAAGCTCAAAGAAAGTAGGAGAAAGGAAAGAATAAAAATAATATACTTAAGACTCCCTCTTGCGAGAGCACAGGAATCACAACCAACTGCTGAACAATCATCGACAGGAAGACACTGGAACTCACCAAAAAAGATACCCCTCATCCAAAGACAAAGGAAAAGCTGCAATGAGACAGTAGGAGGGGCGCAACCATAATAAAATCAAATCCCATAACCACTGGGTGGGTTACTCATAAACTGGAGAACAATTGTACCACGGAAGTCCACCCACTGGAGTGAAGGTTCTGAGCCCCATGTCAGGCTTCCCAAACTGGGGGTCTGGCAAGAGGAGGAGGAATTCCCAGAGAATCAGATTTGAAGGCTAGCGGAATTTGACTGCAGGACTTTGACAGGACTGGGGGAAAAAGAAACTCCACTCTTGGAGGGCACACACAAAGTAGTGTGTGCATTGGGACCCAGGGGAAGGAGCAGTGACCCCATAGGAGACTGAACCAGACCTACCTGCTAGTGTTGGAGGGTCTCCTGCAGAGGCGGGGGGTAGCTGTGGCTCACTGCAGGGACAAGGACACTGGCAGCAGACGTTCTGGGAAGTACTCCTTGGTGTGAGCCCTCCCAGAGTCCACCATTAGCCCCACCAGAGACACTCTATGCTCCAGTGCTGGGTCGCCTCAGGCCAAACAACCAACAGGCAGGGAATTCAGCCTCACCCATCAGCAGACAAGCAGATTAAAAATTTACTGGGCTCTGCCCACCAGATCAACACCCAGCTTTACCCACCACCAGTCCCTCCCATCAGGAAGCTTGCACAAGCCACTTAGATAGCCTCATCCACTAGAGGGCAGAGAGCAGAAGCAAGAAGAACTACAATCCTGTAGCCTGTGGAATGAAAACCACATTCACAGAAAGATAGACAAAATGAAAAGGCAGAAGACTATGTATCAGATGAAGGAACAAGATAAAACCCCAGAAAAACAACTAAATGAAATGGAGATAGGCAACCTCCCAGAAAAAGAATTCAGAATAATGATAGTGAAGATGATCCAGGACCTCGGGAAAAGAATGGAGGCAGAGATCGAGAAGATGCAAGAAATGTTTAACAAAGGCCTAGAAGAATTAAAGAACAAACACCTAGAAGAACTAAAGAACAAACAAACAGATATGAACAACACAATAACTGAAATTAAAAATACACTACAAGGAATCAATAGCAGAATAACTGAGGCAGAAGAACGGATAAGTGACCTGGAAGAAACCATGGTGGAATTCATTGCTGCAGAACAGAATAAAGAAAAAAGAATGAAAAGAAATGAAAACAGCCTAAGAGACCTTTGGGATGACATTAAATACACCAACAATCACATTATAGGGGTCCCAGAAGGAGAAGAGAGAAAGAAAGGACCCGACACAATATTTGAAAAGATTATAGTCGAAAATTGTCCTAACATGGGAAAGGAAACAGCCACCCAAGTCCAGGAAGCAGAGAGAGTCCCAGGCAGGATAAACCCAAGGAGAAACATGCCAAGACACATAGTAATCAAACTGACAAAAGTTAAAGACAAAGAATAAAATTTTAAAAGCAACAGGAGAAAAACAACAAATAACATACAAGGAAACTCCCATAAGGTTAACAGACGATTTCTCAGCAGAAACTCTACAAGCCAGAAGGGACTGGAATGATATATTTAAAGTGATGAAAGGGAAGAAACTATGACCAAGATTACTCTACCTGGAAAGGATCTCATTCAGATTTGACAGAGAAATCAAAAGCTTTACAGACTAGCAAAAGCTAAGAGAATTAGGTACCATCAAACCAGCTTTACAACAAATGCTAAAGGAACTTCTTTAAGTGGGAACCACAAGAGAAGAAAAGGACCTACAAAAACAAACCCAAAACAATTAAGAAAATGGTAATAGGAACATACATATTGATAATTACCTTAAATGTGAATGGATTAAATACTCCAACCAAAAGACACAGACTGGCTGAATGGTTACAAAAACAAGACCCATATATATACTGTCTACAAGAGACCCACTTCAGACCTAAGGACTCATACAGACTAAACTGAAGGGATGGAAAAAGATATTCCATACAAATGGAAATCAAAAGTAAGCTGGAGTAGCAATACTAGTATCAGATAAAATAGATTTAAAATAAAGAATGTTACAAGATACAAGAAAGGACACTACATAATGATCAAGGGATCAATCCAAGAAGAAGATATAACAATTATAAATATATATGCACCCAAAATAGGAGCACCTCTATACATAAGGCAAATGCTAACAGCTATGAAAGAGGAAATTGACAGTAACACAATAATGGTGGGGGATTTTAACACCTCACTTACACCAATGGACAGATCATCCAGATGGAAAATTAATAAGGAAACACGAGCTTTAAATGACACAATAGATCAGATAGATTTAATTGATATTTATAGGACATTCCATCCAAAAACAGCAGATTACATTTCTTCTCAAGTGCACACGGAACATTCTCTAGGATAGATCACATCTTGGGTCACAAATCAAGCCTCAGTAAATTTATGAAAATTGAAATCATATCAACATCTTTTCTGACTACAGCAGTATGAGATTAGAAATAAATTACAGAGAAAAAAACGTAAAAACCACAAACACATAGAGGCTAAACAATACGTTACTAAGTAACCAAGAGATCACTGAAGAAATCAAAGAGGACATGAAAAAATACCTAGAGAAAAATGACAACGAAAACACAATCCAAAACCTATGGGATGCAGCAAAAGGAGTTCTAAGAGGGAAGTTTATAGCAATACAATCCTACCTCAAGAAACAAAAAAAAATCTCAAATAAACAATCTAACTTTACACCTAAAGGAACTAGAGAAAGAAAAACAAACAAAACTCAAAATTAACATAAGGAAAGAAATCATAAAGATTAGAGCAGAAATAAATGAAATAGAAACAAAGAAAACAATAACAAAGATCAATAAAACTAAAAGCTGGTTCTTTAAGAAGATAAACAAAATTGGTAAAATTTTAGCCAGACTCAACAGAAAAAGAGGGAGAGGACTCAAATCAATAAAATGAGAAATGAAAAAGGAGACGTTACAATGGACAATGCAGAAATACAAAGCATCATAAGGGACTACTGCAAGCAAGTCTATTCCAATAAAATGGAGAACCTGGAAGAAATGGACAAATTCTTAGAAAGGTATAACCTTCTCAGACTGAACCAGGAAGAAATAGAAAATATGAACAGACAAATCACAAGTAATGAAATTGGAACTGTGATTAAAAAATCTTCCAAAAAACAAAGTCCAAGACGAGATGGCTTCACAGGTGAATTCTATCAAAGATTTAGAGAAGAGCTAACACCCATCCTTCTCTAATTCTTCCAAAAATTTGCAGAGGAGAGAACACTCCCAAACTCATTCTATGAGGCCACCATCACCCTGATACCAAAACCAGAGATACTACAAAAAAAGAAAATTACAGACCAATATCACTGATGAATATAGATGCAAAAATCCTCAACAAAATACTAGCAGACAGAATCCAACAACACATTAAAAGGATCATACACCATGATCAAGTGGGATTTATCCCAGCGATGCAAGGATTCTTCAATATACACAAATCAATCAATGTGATACACCATATTAACAAATTGAAAGATAAAAACCATATGATCATCCCAATAGATGCAGGAAAAGCTTTTGACAAAATTCAACACCCATCTATGATAAAAACTCTACAGAAAGTGGGCATAGAGGGAAGCTGCCTCAACATAATAAAAGCCATATATGACAAACCCACAGCAAACATCATTTTCAATGGTGAAAAACTGAAAGCATTTCCTCTAAGATCAGGAACAAGACAAGGATGTCCACTCTTGCCACTATTATTCAACATAGTTTTGGAAGTCCTATCCATGGCAATAAAAAAGACAAAGAAATAAAAGGAATACAAATTGGAAAAGAAGAAGTAAAACTGTCACTCTTTGCAGATGACATGATACTATATGTTGATAATCCTAAAGATACCACCAGAAAACTAGTAGAGCTAATCAATGAATTTGGTAAAGTTTCAGGATACAAAATTAATGCACAGAAATCTCTTGCATTCCTATATGCTAACAATGAAAGATCAGTTAAAGAAATTAAGGAAACAATCCCATTCACCATTGCAACAAAAAGAATAAAATACCTAGGAATAAACCTACCTAAGGAGGTAAAAAACCTGTACTCAGAAAACTATAAGACACTGATGAAAGAAATCAAAGATGACACAAACAGATGGAGAGATATACCATGTTCTTGGATTGGAAGAATCTATATTGTGAAAATGACTATACTACCCCAAGCAATCTACAGATTCAATGCAATCCCTATCAAATTACCAATGGCATTTTTTACAGAACTAGAACAAAAAATCTTAAAATTTGTATGGAGACACAAAAATCCCTGGATAGCCAAAGAAATCTTGAGGGAAAAAAATGGAGGTGGAGGAATCCAACTCCCTGGCTTCAGTATATACTGCAAAGCTACAGTAATCAAGACAATATGGTACTGGCACAAAAACAGAAATATAGATCAATGGAACAGGATAGAGAGCTCAGAGATAAACCCATGCACCTATGGTCAACTAATCTGTGAAAAAGGAGGCAAGGATATACACTGGAGAAAAGACATTCTCTTCAATAAGTGGTGCTGGGAAAACTGAACAGCTACATGTAGAAGAATGAAATTAGAACACTCCCTAACACCATACACAAAAATAAACTCAAAATGGATTAAAGACCTAAACTTAAGACCAAACACTATAAAACTCTTAGAGGAATACATAGGAAGAGCACTCTTTGACATAAATCACAGAAAGATCTTTTTTGATCCACCTCCTAGAGTAATGGAAATAAAAACAAAAATAAACAAATGGGACCTAACGAAACTTAAAAGCTTTTGCACAGCAAAGGAATCTATGAACAAGTTGAAAAGACAACCCTCAGAATGGGGGAAAATGTTTGCAAACAAATCAACAAAGGATTAATCTCTAAAATATATAAACAGCTCATGCAGCTTGATATTAAAAAAACAAACAACCCAATCCAAAAATGGTCAGAAGATCTAAAATGACATTTCTCCAAAGAAGACATACAGATGGCCAAGAGGCACATGAAAGGTGCTCAACATCACTAATTATTAGAGAAATGCAAATCAAAACTACAGTGAGGTATCACCTCACACCGGTTAGAATGGGCAACATCAGAAAATCTACAAACAATAAATGCTGGAGTGGGTGTGGAGAAAAAGGAATCCTCTTGCACTGTTGGTGGGAATGTAAATTGATACAGCCACTGTGGAGAACAGTATGGAGGTTCCTTAAAAATCTAAAATAGAATTACCATATGACCCAGCAATCCCATTGCTGTGCATAAACCCAGAGAAAACCATAATTCAAAAAGACACACACACCCCAGTGTTCATTGCAGCACTGTTTACAATAGCCAGGTCATGGAAGCAACCTAGATGCTCATCAACAGACAAATGGATAAAGAAGATGTGGTACATATATACAATGGAATATTACTCAGCTATAAAAAGAGACGAAATTGGGTCATTTGTGGAGACGTGGATGGGCCTAGAGACTGTCATACAGAATGAAGTAAGTCAGAAAGCAAATAACAAATATTATTTATTAACACATATATGTGGAATCTAGAAAAATGGTACAGAATAACTGGTTTACAAGTCAGAATTAGAGACACAAATGTAGAGAACAAATGTATGGACATAAAGGGGGGAAAGTTGGGGGGGATGAATTGGGAGACTGGGATTGACACATATACAATAATATGTATAAAATAGATAACTAATAAGAACCCGTTGTATAAAAATAAATAAATAAATAAATAAAATTCAAATAAAATTAATTAATATAAAAAAAAGATTACAATTTTGGATCTCAATAGCACAGAACATTAGATATTGGATCATTTAAAGTCTTACCTTTTAATAAAATGAGTTTTAAGGCAACCAAGCTTTAAGGGACTCAAATGACATGTCTCACTCTTCTCTAATTGCTAAGTAATCCTTGAGTGAGTGGTATTCCTGGAACACACTCATATACAAGACTTTAACTTACTTTTTAAGACCCCCATCCAATGAAAGGGAGAAAAATGCTCCTTCTGGAATTTTTCAACACTCTTTTTTCTCATGAATTATTATTGCAATGTTGTAGAAACTGGTTTAATTAACAGGCAAGAGCAGCAACACTATTAGTTCTCCAGCTTGCTTATGGTGACTGTAAAAGTTCCATAGCAATCATATTTCTTCCCCGAGTCTGAGAAATGCTCATGAATGCAGTGCCAACACATTTGGAATAACTGCTCACAAGGACTTGCACTGAAATGTAAGGTTTATGAGCCTCGGCTGGATTAAATGAAGTAGTTACCACTGGCAGCTAAATTACAATGTTTGATCATTGTTGAGGAAGGAAATGAAAGACTAAGTTAGAGAAAGAGAGTTGAGTATAAAGCCTGAAGGATAAGACAATAAATGGTAAGAAAAGCCAAGAAGGTCACTAATCAAGTAGTTGAAGAACTGAGTGGGGCAGAATAGAAGTAGGGTTTTGGCATGACTTTCGAGGCTATATATATGGGGTTTTGTGGTATGAGTGAGTCTGCATGCCTAAAGAGTTCAGGACCAAGGCAGACAATCACTTAGGATCACTAAAGTACTCAAGGGTTCTTCCCATTAGCGAGTCCCTGGGGTCTCTGGCACAGCCTTTCTTAGTGTCATCTCCCCTAGCTGCTGTCAAACCCTGTCATTTCACATGAAACTAATGACACTAGAAATGCTCCCAGAAAACCAAAGAGGGAAGAATAATATCCTATTAAGAGAATGTTCTACTACTGTTGTCACTCTTTAATTCTGGATACTCCATTTATCCAGGTGAAACTCCTCCATCATTATCTAGCTGTAGGACATGCTCCATAACTTCTCTTGAGTCTCCTCATTTGAAAAATGGAAATGATACAGTCTACTACAAAACAACAACAACAACAAAACACTCAGTGTAAGGACTGGTGTTTAAAAGGTTCTAAAAACATGAATTATTTTTTCCTCTTTTCATGAGGTTAATTCATATGGAACTAAAAATTAGAGAGAGGGTGAAAATAAATTAGAAAGGAAAATAGAGAAAGGAATACTGAAGATGCTAAATGATGACACATACTTAAAAAGAAACAGAATGGAAGAATAAAGGAATGTGACATTATGACAAAGAAAACATAGAAACTAAATAGAAGTACATAGGAAAACAGAATGATAAAGAAATAATTAAATGGAGAAAGGAGAAGCAGACCCGGCAGAGTAAAACAGATGAAAAATTAAAGGCTCTCTCTTGTATAAGGGGCCTTTGTAGGAATGATTTGATTTATCATATATCTTAACTTGTTAGATAAAATTCATCTAAAAATACATACTTCTAGAACACAGAAATGAGGTATCTGAAAAAATCTGTGGAATTAGAAGGGAAAAGGAGCAAGAAAACTGAGTGAAAAATCGACCAAAAAGTTACTTAGAAACTAACTCCATGATAAAAGTAAATTCTAAAGTGCATGAGGTTTGCAGCTGCAGTGAATTCCAAGGTGACTCAAAAAAAGCACTGTAGATTTGTTCAAGTTATAGAATCTTTGTAACAATTCTCAAACAGTTACAAGTATCCAGAGGGAAGATACACCATAGAGTTTTCAGGTGTTCAGTCTTAGGGTCTTATCCCCAGGACAGTGCTCCATTTTATTCCATTTTTAATTGAAAATCAACAACCCAGAGCTGTATCAAAATCTTTCCAGCATTGACGTTTCCACTTTCCTTCAGTAGTGCATAAATAATGAACTTGAAATAGGTACTACTTACTTCACCACAACTCAGCAACTTGCAAACTACCAAAGTGTTTCAGAAAGAGCAAACTTCTAGAAACAAAACTATAAGGTATTTAGATAGGGAATATTTATATGTGAGATGGTGTTGCCAAATCTGGTTCCCTGTGCACCAATGCCAAATAGAAATACAGAGACTGAGAATTGGAAGATAAGAAATAGCGAGGCATTTTATTTTCTTGGCCAGACAATGGGAAGACACAGTAGGCAAATGCCCCAAGAACTGTGCCCCCCTCCTTGGGGAATCAGAGAAGATTTTATATGTGGGGCTTGCAGTCTGGGGTATGTGATAAGGATAAAAAGTTGTGAAGGTCTTGCATTTCTTTTCTTCTGAAAATTCATGGCTAAAGCTGGCATCAGGCTGCTCAGCAACTGGGTCTGGTGTCCCTGAAGTCATCAGCCTGTGACCTTCTTTCTGAAATGAAGAGTGCTACAAGGGAGTATAGGGGGAGAAGAAATGCCAGGTACAAAGGGTAATTTGTATAGAGTCAGAGAGTAATCAGCGTTGTGAAGGACAAGTCTAGCTACAAGTGTTAGTAGTAACAGCTAAAGAATAGCAAAGATTGCTCAAATCTTTCAGGCCTCTTTATGTTGTTTCCCCAGACTATTCATTGTTTCATTATTTTCTTTGGTTATCAGAAAAATCTTATTTCTAGTCTTGCTGCAACAATGGTGAATATAAAGAAAATGATTGTTCAAGACATTCAATAAAATAATAGTAGCTCTCACTAAAAAATAATAATAATAATAATAATAATATACTTAAGCAATGAGATGGAAAACAAAGAAACCAAACAGATATTAGAGACTAATAAAATAGGCAATCTCTTGCCCATATTGATTCATCACAGTAAAGAGAAGGCATAGAAATTATGGTAGGAATGAACATACATAGGTACAAAACAATATGGACATATACAATAAATTTGAAACCTTAGATGACATGGAGAAATTTGAGAGAAAAAAAATTTACCACAAGTGACTAAAAAAATAGAAAACCTTAATTAACCCATGATCTTAGTCTGTCCTATAAAAAAAATACCACAGACTGAATGGCTTACAAATAACATAAAATTTATTTCTCATGGTGTTGGAAGCTTGGAAGTCCAAGATCAGGGTGCCAATAGATTCAATGTCTTGAAGAGGGTCCATTTCCTGGATCACAGAGAGCTGTCTTCTTTCTTTGTCCTGATATGGTGAAAGGGACAAGGGAGCTCTCTGCAGGCCTCTTTATAAGGGCACTAATCTCATTTATGAAGGCCCCACCCTCATGACTTAATCAGCTCCCAAAGGTTACATTTCCAAATACCATCACCTTGGGAAGTAGGTTTTAATATATGAATTTTTTTCAGGGTTGGGGGGACATAAACATTCACTTTGTAGCATCCATCAACTCTGTTTCCGTTGGAAATAAAATGTGATTCCCGTCTCACACCGAGACATACATTCAAGATGGGTTAATGGTCTAAGTATGGAAAGCAACATTTTTAAATGATAGAAGAGAATACAGAGAACATTTTTAAGATAATGGTTGTTAGAGTAATTAAGCAAGGAAGCCACTAGACCAAAGTGGCTTTAATGTCTTGGCAGCTTATGCAAGCAAACTAAACCTAAGCCAGAGTCAATTCACTCAAATCTGAGAAAGTGAAATGTAAGAACAACTGTCACAAACAGCCAACAGGGCTCTCCCAAATAAGACAACTGCTTAAGCTATAGCCAATCAAAGAATTTTCTGCTTTGCTTCCATGTCTTCTCTATAAAAACCTCTCCCCTGACTCCTATTGGTAGAGCACTCCTAATCACATTTGATTTGGCATTGCCCTATTTAAACTGATGTATACTCATATAAACTCTTGAACATTTTAATGTGCCTCGTTTACCTTTTAACACTGTGTAGTGAAAGATTTCTTGAATAAGAGACAGAATGTATAAACAATACAGGAAAAAAAGTCCACATAATCAACACATGTTCTTCCTGACAGTACTTAAGAAATGCCTTATAAATCAACAAATTGCAGTATTGAGGACCAACTGGAGAAAAGGATGCTAAAAAAATTTGGCAAGCTTCAACTTCTGCTGATCGTAAACCCTGGGGTTGCTCTTTCTAAAGCAGATTCAAAAATAGCATCATCTCTCAAGGGCTAAGGATTTGAGCCTCAATCAATGCCGAATTTCTTAATTCGGAATGGAGGTTACTCCATGCTCTGTGGGCATCTAGGAATGGGGGGGTGGTGGACATTTTTTGTTGTCCCCACACTAAGGGGTGGTTGCAGCTCCTGGCATTTAGTAAACAGGGACCAGAATGCTAAGTGCAGGGTAGAGGACAGTGCAGAACAAGGAAGAACAGTTTTGCACAAATAAGTGACAAATATGGCTTCAATACAAGTCCTGTCTTTCAGTGAGATTGTCCCTGAGCATCTTCTGATACAGAATTGTGGGATAACCACCAATAAAAGTAGTGCCTGCGTGTTCAACCTGAACTATGAAGCCAGGAGAAAGCAAACCAGGGATGGCGATAAGGAGTTTTTGCAGATGCACATGGGTTGAAAGCTCTGTAATTAAGGAGATTGAGAAAATGTCGTGAAACTGTGTGGTGTTCAGGATCTAAGTCTGATAATGCTGGATTTCAATGAGAATATCCTTTTGGGAAGCCTATGAGTATTGGGTTGGCATTAGAAATATCAATGTTACAGCAATAGATGAGGGTCGAGTTGAGGGTAGTCTTTTGTGTGCCAGAGCTTGTGCTGGGTGCTTTGTATTATCTCATCTCCATCTTCAGAAGTAGGTGAGAGAATGAGGCTCAGAGAAGCTAGAAACAGGGGTCAATAGAGACTTTCCGACCACAAAGCTGGTGTTCTTTGTTTTCCAACATCATTTTGAAATAGATTTCATTATTCTTACATATCAATTGAAGAATTTAACATCTGGGAGTTTAGGTAACATCAGTGAGTGCCTGAATTCTAACCTAGGACTTTCTTTTTATATTTCAAGTATTCTTAAAACTATGGTCCTTTTGTTCACTTTTACTTCAGACTCTGTGTGTGTGTGTGTGTTGAGAGAGAGAAAGAGAGAGACACAGAGAGAGACAGAGAGAGAGAGAGACTGAAAGAGAGACAGAGACAGAGAGAGAGGGAAAGAAAGAAGAGAGAGAAGGAAAAAAAGATTTGCATCTTTGCATCTTTTTGATTTGGAATTTTTTATAAAATTTAGTACATTAACATTTTTTGTTGGAAGCGTTACTAGAACATTACTCTGCTTTTCCTACACATAAAGTTTTAACTAAAGTTAAAAGAAGTAAAAGCTGTATGTATATTACAGTGTTAGGGAAACAAATGCCATTTCTTCAGTACATTATCGTGTGAACCAAGGTGGCATTGTAGACTAACTGCCAACCACTCTTTCCAGTGCAATTACAATAATACATAAAGGATGTACATTACTTCTTATACTCATTTTATTGAGAGTTTTTATCATAAATAGGTGTGGAGCAAAGAACATAATATGGAGAAAGGATAATCTCTTTAGTAAATGATGCTGGGAACACAAGACAGTCACATGCATATGACCCAGCAATCCCACTACTGGGCATATACCCTGAGAAAACCATAATTCAAAAAGAGTCATGTACCAAAATGTTCATTGAAGCTCTATTTACAATAGCCAGGACATGGAAGCAACCTAAGTGTCCATCATCGGATGAGTGGATAAAGAAGATGTGGCACATATATACAATGGAATATTACTCAGCCATAAAAAGAAATGAAATGGAGGTATTTGTAGTGAGGTGGAAGGAGTTAGAGTCTGTCATACAGAGTGAAGTAAGTCAGAAAGAGAAAAACAAATACAGTATGCTAACACATATATATGGAATCTAAGAAAAAAAAAAAAAAGACGGTCATGAAGAACCTAGTGGCAAGACGGGAATAAAGACACAGACCTACTAGAGAATGGACTTGGGGATATGGGGAAGGGGAAGGGTAAGATGTGACAGGGTGAGAGAGTGGCATGGACATATATACATTACTAAATGTAAAATAGATAGCTAGTGGGAAGTAGTCGCATAGCACAGGGAGATCAGCTCCGTGCTTTGTGACCACCTAGAGGGGTGGGATAGGGAGGGTGGGAGGGAGGGAGAAGCAAGAGGGAAGAGATATGGGAACATATGTATATGTATAACTGATTCACTTTGTTATAAAGCAGAAACTAACACACCATTGTAAAGCAATTATACTCCAATAAAGATGTTAAAAAAAAAAAAAAGAATGAAACTAGATGGCAATCTTATACCATACACAAAAGTCAACTCGAAATGGATTAAAGACTTGAATATAAGACCTGTAACAATAAAACTCCTGGAAGAGAACATAGGCAGTGAGTTCTTTGACATAGGTCTTAGAGATATCTTTCTAGATATGTCTCCTCAGGCAAGGGAAACAAAAGCAAAAATAAACAAATGGGACTACATCACACTAAAAAGCTTCTACACGGCAAAGGAAACCATCAACAAATCAAAAAGGTAACCTTTTGGGAGATGATATTTGAAAGTTCTATATCCAATAAGAAGTTAATATCCAAAATACGTAAAGAACGCATACTCTCAACAACAAAAGAATCAAACTACTCAATTAAAAAATGGGCAGAAGATTTGAAGAAGCATTTTCCCAAAGAAGACATACAGATGGCCGATAGGCACATGAAAGGATGTTCAACATCACTGATTATTAGGAAAATGCAAATCAAAATCACAATGAGATATCACCTCTTGCCAGTTAGAATGGCTATTATCAAAAAGGCAGGAAATAACAAATGTTGGAGAGGATGTGGAGAAAGGAGAATACTTGTACACTGCTGGTGGAAATGTAAATCAGTGCTGTCATTATGTAAAACAGTATAGAAATTCCTCAAAAAATTAAAAATAGAATTACCATATGATTCAGCTATTCCGGTCCTGGATACTTATCCAAAGAACACAAAACCACTAATTCGAAAAGATGTATGCATTCCTATGTTCATAGCAGCATTATTTACAATAGCCAAGATATGAAAGCAACCTAAGTGCCCATCAACAGATGAATGGATAAAGAAAATATGGTATATACATACAACGGAATTCTACTCGCCATAAAAAGATGAAATTTTGCCGTTTGTGACAACATGGATGGACTTTGAAGGTATTATGCTAAGTGAAATAAGTCAGATGAAGAAAGACAAATACTGTATTTCACTCATATGTGGAATATTAAAAAAATTAACAAACTGAACTAAACATAGAGAAACACATAGATACAGAGAACAGAGTAGTGATTACCAGAGGTGAAGGTGGTGAGGGGTGGGCAAATGGGTAAAGGGGGTCAATTTTATGGTGATGGATAGAAACTAGACTTTTGGTGGTGAGCACGCTACTGTGTCTAAAGAAGTCAAAATATACTGCTGTACTCCTGAAACTTATGTTATCAACCAATGTTACCTGAATAAAACACACACACACACATACACATAAATGAATCAGGGACACTACTCTTTGTCTAATCGTTTGGGCCTCTTCATCCAAATTTCAGATCATTATCTGTGTTGTTTTCATTTTACCATAGAGTCAAGGCCTACAGCTCCACAGACAATCAATTGCTCATATTTTTTTCTTCAAGATTTGTATTTTTTCAATTTGAAAAGTCTGCAACTGTGGTTCAGGGTGACTTCTTACCCCAAACTGTTTTCTTTGGATAGCAAAGGAGTGAACCAGAACACTTTTGGATACTTTGCTGAATATGTAGTTACTAAACACCATCCTGGTGAACAATAGAGCTTCTTCAACAATAGACAAGATCATTTGGCTGTTTTCTGTTAGCCAATTCTTATCTTTAATGACATAATACATTTAGAACAACATGTATTTCTCCAGGTTTGTAGTGTAGCTGAAAAGCGTGTTCCCGTAATTTTATATGTTGACTGGCTGGCTTCATGGTGAAGTCGGGTAAAAAAAAAATTATGGAAAACTGTGGGTGGTTTCTGTCTAACACAGTCTTAGGAGGAAATGTTCAATTCCTCCCATTATTGTGACACGTTCCTTTTCATGTGGTGATTTCTTCCTTGTTATAAATTCTGAGTTTGATTTGAATGCCTTTGCACATTGTTTTTCTATTGCTTAAAATCTTACATGTGTTTAGGAGAGAGAGTAGAATATGTCTGTAGGTCTTTTTTAATTGTAAATTTCCTAAATGATTTCAAAGTCATTATTCTTTATTCATTGTACATAATGAGAATGTTGCTGATAATCACTCAACACTTGATCTCAATATTGGACACCATAAGGGCTAGTCCTGATATTCAAATGTCCTACTTATCTATTTTCCACATGATCAGTTTCCAATAACTTCATGGCAATGTATTTATGTAACAAACTTCAATGTCTTAAGCTTTGGATTTCCCTAATCAATATTCATTTTCCTTTGCTCCATGTTTTATTTATGACACACCTGCAAGTATTAGCATGGGCTACTGTTTCCTACCTTATGATTTTACATTTTTACTGCAAGCTTTGCTCTACAAATTAGAATTGTCAGAAACATAAGTACTTATAAAAATGAGTTAAGGGGCTTCCCTGGTGGCGCAGTGGTTGAGAATCTGCCTGCTAATGCAGGGGACACGGGTTCGAGCCCTGGTCTGGGAAGATCCCACATGCCACGGAGCAGCTGGGCCCGTGAGCCACAACTACTGAGCCTGCGCGTCTGGAGCCTGTGCCCCGCAACGGGAGGGGCCGCGATAGTGAAAGGCCCGCGCACCGCGATGAAGAGCGGTCCCCGCACCGCGATGAAGAGTGGCCCCCACTTGCCGTAACCAGAGAAAGCCCTCGCACGAACCGAAGACCCAACAGAGCCAAAAAAAAAAAAAAAATAAAAAAATAAATAAATAAATAAATAAATAAAAATAAAGTAGCTATAAAAAAAAAGAAAAAAAAAATGAGTTAAAATGTTTAGGTTAAGAATGACAATTCTCAGACTTTAAATTAACTGACATGGCATATTTGTAATACCTAAATTAATAATTTGCCTTTTACTGTGAATGCAACCAGAAAAGTGTTATAACTTATTCTTAAATGGATGCCTTGAGGGCTCACCCCCTGTGGTGGAGACGGCTCAGTGCCTTCTAGCATGGAGGCTTGTTTTTTTTTTTCCTCTGTAACAAAATCCTGATTTTAGTTGACATGTTACTATCTGAAACAAAAGTCTACTTATTCCAGCTTCGTATACATGCTAGATGTGGCATGTAGCCCAATTATGGCCATAAGATATAGGGTAATATTTTTGGTGGGACACATTCAAAAGGGAGAAATAATCCCCTTCTTTACTCCTTTTTCCATCTTATATCCTGGAATGCAAATGTGATAGCTGGAGCTCTGGCAGTCATGTTGGATCATGAGGCAAGAACAAGCTGGTTGTTCACCATGTTGGAAGGTACCTGGGTTATGCCAGTACTGCATTACTCAGAGAAATAAAGTTCACCTTCTTTAAACTAGACTTTTTTTTTTTTTTAAGTTGTATGAACACAAACCTAATCCTAAAAAAAAAAAAAAAATTATATCCCTATAATAATAATTAATGAGGGAACTCCCTGGTGGTCCAGTGGTTGGAACTCCACGCTTCCACTGCCCAGGGTCTGAGTTTGATCCCTGGTCGGGGAACTAAGATCCCATAAACTGTGCAGTGAGGCCAAATAATAATAATAATAATCAATGATAATTACAATAATAAGTAACACTTATTCAATTTTTACCGTGTCAGACAATGTGCTAAATACTTTATATTAATTAACTTGAGCCTCACAGGAAACTAGTAATATAGATAATATTATTATTTCCTTTTTAACAGATGAGAAAACTGAAGTTCAGAAGATTAAGTAGCAGGCAGAGGATCCAGACTCCACGTATACACAACGTGACTCTAGAACATTGGTTCCTACCACCTGGTCATGTGCCACCCTCAGAAAATCAGTACTGGTCACTTAGTAGTTAGTAACCACATCTCTCATGCACATCACATCATGCCATGGTCACCTGCCATCCTCATGACCCCTGAGACACTTAGATGTATATACAGATTGAAGAAAATAATATTGATTAACTATTTCCCAGCACTGTGATAGACATATAATTTATATTCTCATTTAATTTTAACCATTGTTCTGTGAGGGAGCCTCATAAGGCAGAAGAGTTGAGTATAGTGTGTGTGTGGAGACATAGTAACTGAGCCCAGGACTCCCACTTACTAGGCCTCTGACCTTTTCCAAATTAGATGATTTCTGTGCCTTGGTTTCTTAATCTGTATAAAGGGGGGGATTATTAATTCCTGCATCATAAAGTTTTTAGAAATTAAAATAGTTAATCCCTGAAAAGTGCTTAGAATAGAGCCTGGCATAAAGAAATCACTCAATGCAACTGAGCTATTAATATACCTCTTATATATGACAGATGAAGAACCTGAGGCCGGGAGTAGGCAATGAACCAGCTATGGTGGACCCTTCTCTTATAAACGGACTGAGATAGCAGTTGGGTTCAAAAAGCCTATTGGAGAATTCTCGCAGCAACAACACCATGGAGGAGTGAGGAGGGCAGGTATGGGCAGAGATGGGTGTTAACCTGTGATGCTAATGAAATCCTACCATAGGTCCCAGCTGATGTCACAGGAAAGTCTGAGCTGGGCTGGCCCTTCAGAGTTGCCTCTAATTGAGACAGGTATCTAGGCCTTTGTACCTGTGCTTTGACCAGTCATTGGATGTGAAAGACTCCCTTCACAGAACATATAGAGGGTGAAGCAGCTCCTTTTGGTCAAGGGTGATTTCCAGGGATCCCTCATCTGAGAGCCTTCAGGAGCCCACACTTTCTGCCAAATGAGTGCCCCAGTCATTGGTTAGGGGGAGTGGGTGCAACCGGGCAGCACAAAACTGTGCCAAATGTAGCAGCACAAGGTCCTGAAGTCATAAATGATAGAGCTGGGTACAAGGACCGATCCATCTAGCTTGTGCACTGCCTCTCTGTGCTGTGTTACAAAGCTTCTCATATAAGTTATGAAGAAGGGGGTTGAGAAGTAACCATAGAATGACCCTGGGGGGAACCTGTGCGAAACAGCCCTCTGAGAATATAACTACACAGCAGAAGAAATTGATAGAATTTATGGCATTTTTTGGCATTATTTATCTTTTTTCTCCTCTTTTCCAGATGGAGCTTCAATCTTAGACTGCGTTCCCTAGAGGTAGAGGTAATATAAAGGAAGGACTATAAAAAAAGCTACTGAGATGAATGGGAAATTAATTATTTGTATAATTCCTGGAAGTGTTTCACATTTTGATCTTTTCTAAGCCAACTCTTAATTATCTGCACCATAAATTGAATATAAGGCAAATAAACCAACAGTGTTTACATATGTATTGCCAAAGATTTTACCAAATAGACCACAGAGGCAGTGTACTGAGATGGACACCACTGAGCAAGGTTACGAGGAAGGTGCTACACGTGTGTCATCACTCCATCTGCTATCATTCCAGTAGTTCCATTTCACCTGAGGAAGAACTTCTATATAGGCTCTAGGGGAAAAAAAAGTTTGAGCATTTCACTGAATAAGAGAGTCATGTCTGGAAATAGACAATGTGCGTGCCAGTACTTGGTAAAGAATCCTGCTAACTTGGTTTAACCCAGCTTTCTGAGACTTATCATTTCATCCTTTCTTATGTCAACATCCTATAGAATGCATATAGGGAAAATGCTTATTCATTCAGTTCAGCAGTACAGTCAGTTACCAGAAACCTGTACTTGTCAGAGTCTTTTCCATGAATTTCTTGAAGATGAAACCCTTTTATAGGAACATATTTGCAAAATCATCAGAGTACACCCAGAACTGTCTGTAAGTGACAAAAGACTTAAAAATGACCACGGTTAAAGATTTGATGAAAGTTCATAATAATGCAGTTGACAAGAAAATTAGTTATTTCTGAGATATACATTTTAAAGTAGTAACTAGGATTATTACTTATAACATTATACCAGAACATATAAGATTTTTAGAAATTTCATGTAATGTCTGAATGAATAAGCATTTTCAGAACTCTAATGAAAAACTGATGAACTCATAAAAGTGCTAACAAAAGATCAAGATGAAAAAAAATTAATTACATGGGACTGAGTGAACTGATGAGGATGAGCATAATTTTTGTGACTTTCTGTCTGAATTAAAAAAAAAAAAATCCCACAAGGACTGAGAGGCAAAGAATATACAAATCAATTTTCACTGCAAAGTAAAGGAGCTGTTACAGTGGAGGATTACTGGACTGAATGTCAATATTATGACATAGTATGAGTGTGTTTCATGTTTGGTAATTGCAATCATTGTTGCTTTTGTTGTGGTCATCCATGTACAATGCTTGGTGTCAGTCTATTTATCTCTTGTAAAAATAAAATACAGTGTGTGTGTGTGTGAAAAAAAAAAAAAGAATGAAGGAGAGAGAGAGAGAATGTTTCTATTTTGAAAGATCTAAAACCAGGGTACGAAATAGCCCACATCCCACTGCTGAGGTGTGTGTGCAATATGCACGCAGTTATCGATCCTGTTAGGAGTCACAGGCTTTCACAGGATGCTTCTAAGGGCTGAAGTAAGAAGACTACCAACAGCAAATCCTTCATTCTAAATTTTTCTCTCTCAATAAACCATAAAAATGAACAAGGTACAAACAAGCCACTTAACTCATTATCAGCAACTGTATATATGTGCTTTTAAAACATAAAATATTCTTAAAAAAAAAAAAAGAATGCATATAGGGAAAGGCTTTGTGATCATATTCTATCCGTGGCCTTCTCCATTCCTGTTTTATTTTGTCTCTTAGTATCTCTTCCTTAGCTGGGGACATTGACAGGTCCTGTATCCTGTACAGATCTCTGTATCCTGGCCCATCCTGGTTCCAACACCCATCATTACAGTTTCAGAAGAGCCCCAGCTCCAGCTGCATGACAGCCTAGACTTATATAACAATGTAAACCCTCCTCATTGTCTGATGTACGATGACTAAGTCTTTTCCTTGATGTTGACAGCATCTTTGCTTACTCTCTCCCCTCTGCCACAGTATTGTCTCAGAAGTCTGAGATTCTACCTTGGCCCTTGTTTCCTACATTGCCCAGAAGACCTAGTCCATTGCCCACCTTTAAATCTAACTTTGCCTGATTGCTTCCCTAACTCCCAGCCTACTTCCTCTCTGTCTCCTTCCTTGGGAAACCAGAACCAGCAACTTGTATGGAGCACCTTCTCTCATACGGTTCAGTCCATGCAGTTACCTCCATCCCAGTCCCTCATGGAGTCTCACCTTGATCTTCCAGGACCACCTTGTACTGCACTTGCGTGAGCCATGCTGGAGCTTGTTCTGAACCACCTTGGTCCCCTCTTCAGGATCAGACTAGACAACTGTGTGCATTTCCTTTAGCCCTGTGCTGAAGTAAGATCAGGAATCTAAAAGGAAGAACTGTACTTTTAGCTTGATCTTCTTCTAGCTTCCTCTTGTACCTTTCAGCCCTACTTTATGCTCACCCCATCATGCCTCAGGTTATAGTATCTTCCCTTTACTGCGGAAGCTAGATGTATGACTCAAGATGAGGTCATTTCTATGATACCTGGGGCATTTGTATTTCATCTGGTTTTGCTAGGGACGGTGGCATTGTGAACTATATAGAGGTAGAAAGTGGTAAGGTACTATGATACTGGTAGGAGTCTAATACTAGATTTTTTACTAGCACTGCTAGATGTAAGTATAGTGCTGAACATTAAAGATATGAAGAGGAATAAGATTATGCCTGCTCTCAGTAGCCTTGTGATCTAGCTGGAAAAATAGTACTTTACATAGACTGATCTGTATTGATAAAATGAAGCATTGTTATGAGGCTGAGTATTGTAGTCAATAATATCCACAGTCAATCAGAGGAAGGGGTGGTCACTACCTCTGCTTTGATTCCAGAAGATCTCATGGTAGAAAAAAGACCTAACCTGGCTTTGGAAGTATAGGAGACAAGCAGAGAATTCCATATTACAAGGCTATTTGTTGAGCAGCTGTTGCCAGGGGAGTGTTTTGGGCATTGAGGAGATTTAAAAAATTGAGCAAGGTCCTTGGTTTCAGGAACTTACAATGTAATTTTAGACATAGAACTAACACAGGAGAAACATTAGTGGATGATAAATGTAATATAAATGTGGGCCACCAATTTCAGGTGCTGCAGAGGGATAGGAATCAAAGAGAGCTGAAGAGGTCACGAAAGTATTATTGAGACACTGTCTCAATAATACTTTAAATACGAGTGATATTGGGTAATGGAAAGGTATCTGGAGGGGTGAATAATGGGCAGAGAAAGAGACTCATACCAGGCAGCCACCTTGTAATAGAGAAAAACAAACCTGACTCCATATTGAATCTATTCCTTTATCTCTAAACTTTGTTCTTTGTTGTCTGTGCTTAGTCATGTTGACTCTGTATCTTTTGCAAAAGAATCTTACCTATAGCCTGAAATATACAGGATAGCCCATTCTCAAGGCTCTGGCCTTTAAAAGTATATACTTTCCATTCATATAGAGATAAAAATTGCAGAACAGAGAATAACATTTGTCTTGTTGGAGTTTACAGGAACATGGTGACCAGACTTACATGGACAGCTGCAAGAACAAAGGATTCTTGCACCAAGAAGTCTGCAACAACCAGCGATACCTCCTCCCCTTTTAGTGTAAATGAAGCCTGAATTCTAATTCTGGTAAAATGGTGCTTTGGGACATTAGTCCACCGTCATCAAGGTCTGCTGGCTTTCTGAATAAATTCTCTATTCCTTGCCCCAGCAACTCGTCTCTTGATTTATTGGCCTGTCGTGCAGCGAGCAGTACATCTTGGACTTAGTAACAACATGTTTTAGTTGGTCGGGAAGTATAACTTAATTATTGATAGAATCAACTTTCACTCTCTAATGTGTCTCAGTTTGGATGATAAATTAGCTGTTCACTGACTCTTGAGGGACTTTCCTATAATCCCTTTCAATGAACATTTTATTAATACATCTACTAGAGAGCTCTATCTTCGAAGATGCCTACTTTTTCTTGGGTTTTAGGCATCTTGAAAGTTTGCTCAATTCTGTGGTATGTCTAACATAACTTTTAGAGTGAAAAAGGGGTATACAGCACACACTATTTGTCTCTGGCCTGCAAGACTGTATTACATGCATTATAGATAACCTCCTTCCTTTGGAAGATGAGAGAGTGGAGGAAGCTGGTTTCTGTGCTTCTGATTTCACTCTATTTTCCCCTATGGATTCATTACATTACGTGCTAGAAGACAGCTCCATTTCCATTACTTGGAGTTCCAAACTCCAGAATTATGCTCAAAGAAAAAGGTATTCACTAGAAAAAGGTGAACATGGCTTCAAAAGATGTTTCCTTCTTGCAAAATATGTTTCTTTGTTGTGCAACAAAACTGTTAGCATAGCTCAACAGCTGTGTATCTGTATATCTACTAAAGCACGATACAGGTTAGTAAGTGCTAACGGGTAGATATTCATACCCCTTTGGTGAGCTGAAACTTGTTATAGTATATAGCTTTTATAGGTATAGGAAATCCATACATTTAATTTCTGTTCCTGTTTCAGGGGTACAATGAGTAGGGAATGATACTTAAGAAAATAAACAATTTGAAATTCATGGTGTTCAGTGTGGAATATAATGTGTTCTATGCCAAACCTTATGACTTACAGGAAACTAAAATAACAGTAAGTTCTGCTGGAAGGAAAAAAAAGACAACTTTTTCCAGATATTTGAATATCTTTGAATTTCTTATCTTATTTTTTCTGCATATGAATTCCCCACTCTCAAACTCCAAAAATACCTGTTTGCTATATGGTGAGATTACTACCTAGTTTGAACTTCAGATCTATATAAAAAAATTTTTTTTCAGAGCTAGCTAAACAAAACTTTTATTAGTATTATTCTGTCTGATTCTGTTTCTCTGTCTTTCTGTCTTCATTCTCATCTGGTAAATTTGGCTATGGACCTCATGAGTGCTGGCTATTTCATGAGTTATCTGGCACTCCCACTGGAAATCCTGAGAAATCAGCCTTATTTTGATGCTCTGGGTTCTAAACTCAGCCAAACCTTTAGAGTGAAAAATAAAGAGAAGAGCCTGGACCACCTTAGATGGGACCTTGTTGGAGGATCATTCAGTCCTTAAACCAGATGAACTCCAGAAATACTGAGAACTGCCACTGTATTTTGTCCTTCTGAAACTTACCCTTTTGTGGATTTGGGGGAGGAAAGCAGGGAAAATATTTCAGATGCATAATCTATATCTGTGCTGTTCAATATGGTAGCCAACCACCAAGTATGTCTATTTAAATTTAAATTAATAAAATTAAATAAAATTAAAAATTAATTTCCTTAGTTGCACTAGCCACATTTCAAGTGTTCAGTAACCACATGTGACTAGCGGCTAGAGCATCTTTGTTATTGCAGGAAATTCTGTGGGTAGTACTGATTTTTAGGATCTCCAATTAAAATGTGCAATAAAACTTACATTATATTTAGTGTGACTTTAACATGTTTACTTGGAAAAGAGAATAACATGAAAGGGTGTGGCTACTGAGGTGGTAATTTAGAAAGGACACTCTTTGTTGTGAAAAGGGAAAGTGGGAACTACATGGTAAGAAGAGATAGTCTTGTGGCTACTACTACCACGGTTCATACTAGGAAGACTTTAACTCACTTCTTCCTATAAATTCTATAACTATCTAGTCCCAAGATTCATGAAAAGTCATACATTTTCAATTTACTTCAAGAAAAATTTAGAATTACAAAATGCTAAAACTTGATGACTTAGGGAAGCTTTCATTTATATAATTATTACAGTTAAATAAAAACATATTACTTAAGGCTAATAGTCTATTACACCAAAATGGACAAAACCCCATGTGACTCCTGGCTCCATTGTTTTTTAGTGTGTAACTCTGTCCTGTCAACTTATCTTTCCTCAGTTTATTATCACCACATCAAAAACTTTTAGTAACTCCTACTTAGAGGAATTTTGTGAGAATAAGTATTAAGGCAACTGTGACTGACAGTTTATCCTAGATATTTCTATTCTAATGCTAATTCCTATGATACTATGAACATAAAGCATGTGACAAAGTTTTATTAATTGAAACAAACTGAAATTCAAAATCAAATAGGTCAGTTGAGATGAAGTCAATGTTTCTTTTTATGTTCTATAATAATCCATAAATATTCCTTAATATCCTTAAATAGCATGATTGAAATCATGTGGCTATAACTAAAAACTTTTTTCAAAATTGTGTCCTGAAATTAAAAAATGAACTCTAAATTATATTGAATTTAAACACTTATTTTTTTGATTTAATAATTCGCTTTAAGCAAATATGGTGGTCCAGTGGTCAAGACTCCACGCTTCCAGTGCAGGGGCACGGGCTCGATCTCTGGTGGGGGAGCTAAGATCTCACATGCCGCACAGTGCAGTGGCCAAGAAAATTTTTTAAAAAAGCAAAGGGTAAATAAGTCAAGTGCATGAAGACAGCAGTGCATAGAGTAATCAGAGAAATCTTGTTGATAAGATTTCAAGATGGAGGAAGCTGGTGTAAGATACCTTAGGAAAGAATTTCACATGTGCTGATTTTAAAGTATGTCTATTCACGACTTTATCCAAATGTCATTATGTCTAGAAGATGGAAAGGAAACAAACAAACAAAAATAGGTCACCCTAGAGGACAAAAACCTAATGACATTTATTTTGTTCCTTCGACAACTATTTATTGAGTATTTACAATGTTTCATGTTGTAGGCTAGCAGCTAGAAACACAATTCTGGATAACACAATCTTCTCAGTTGAGCAGGAATGGAGAGTGTGGTTCAGTGATGAATACCATCTTCAGGGAAAAAAAAACAGTCAGAAGTTAAAAACAAACAAACACAAAAATAGCAAAAGTGAGAGAGGTGAGGTCTTAAAATTATATGACACTCAAAGACCTTCGTTTTGGTTAGAAATTCCAGTTTTATCACCTGCCCCCAAAATCTCTGTGATTGAGAGTGTTATATTTACAGCTCCAGGATGAAAAATGAAAAGTCTTCTCTTTAATTAGATGTTTGCAGAAATTATGAATGGTCAGTGAAAAAAGGAGATAGGGCCAGAGCCTGATTTTGTTTTTGTTCATCATTCCTCCACCTTCTCTTTAAAGGCTACAGTTTGTTTCCCACTAATTGTCTCTGGCATGGAGTTGGCAAGCTTATCTGTGAGACTTTCCCTATTGTGGTCTAGGTCAGCTTCACCCCATGGGAGAAAAGCAGGATCTGGTTCATTGAACCAAAGACCTAAAAAAATCACTGAGGAAGTTTTCCTATAATCTTGAAGTTTATTTTGTAAACAAGTTCTCTTTAATCATAGCTTCCAAGCTATTCTGTCTTGCTTCAAAGTACTTCCACACTAGTCCCAAGACACATTTTTGGTGCATGGGCAAGGAATGGGCTGTCAAAAAGCAACCATCATTACCATTCACCACTCTGGTTAGTCTTTTTAAAAAGCCCAGAAATCTACAGCAAATTCTCTGAACAATTACTAGAAATATCTTTCAAGAAGAATTAATTTAATCAATAAATTCATTTAAAGATCTGTTTTTAAAGAGCAATTGGGGAAAGGACTCAGTATTTTAAAGAGTGATGCAGAATGACGAGGTGACCTTTCTTCTTAAAGAATCTTCAAATTCCCAACACAGTGTAAGAGTCAAGGAGATCAGAGATTGAGAGTGATAACTCTTAGTACTAATGATAAAATGAGGTGTTTCCATCCTTGGAGGATGCAGCACCATATGACTCCATGTCTACTGTACTGATCCAGTAGAGATATCTTTTAAAAATCACAGACAGAGTTAAATAAAATGTCCATAATGATAGCAGCAACCAGTTCCAGTATATACTATTTTGAGTGCCAGATACTTTTCTAAACTCTTCACATATGCTAATATACTTAATACTTGCAGCACTGCTACTCTTATTATAGATACACTTATTATGACCCCCATTTTCTTAAAGGGGAAACTGAGGCAAAGACAGTTTAAGTAACACATGAAAGACTCAGCAGTGAGTGGGTGGTGGAGCAGGGATTTAATTCTGCTATTTGGGCATTAGAGACCACACCTTTAGTATTAAGCAAAGTTGTCTTTCATAAAGGAGTGTTGAAAAAGTATGTTTTCCATGGGGCAGTCACTACTTGTATAAATATACATTCATTTATTATATGTCGTTCATTCTGTCAGTAATTGACTAAATACCTAATGTGGCTGTAGAGGCTTCTACAATATAAACTCCTTGACTAAAAGAAACAAAAACTATGGCAAAGACTTATTTAGGTGAAAGTGTACTATGATTGCCACAATTTTCTGCATGATGTAGTTGTCAAGTGGAAATTACTAGAGTAGCCTCCAACTCAGCAAAAAGCAGGGGCTTTGTTTTCCACAGTGGTTATCTCCCGAGCGCTTTGAAAGGTTCTTGTGAGGTAAAACACATTTCCTAAAGAAAGAAACAATGCTGATTTGAAACACCCTGAGGATGAATGATCTTGGTAAAAGTGGCTCACGTATATGTGAGCTGGAATTTGAGACCTCTTATGGACTGAATGTTTGTACCCTTCTCCCCCAGTTTTATATATTGAAGCCCTAATGCCCAATGTGATGGTATTAGGAGGTGGGGCCTTTGGAAGGTGATTAGGTTGAGATGAGGTCATGAGGATGGAGCCCCCATCATGGGATTAGTGCCTTTATAAGAAGAGGAAGAGACACCAGAGCTTCCACTCTGCTATGTGAGGACACAGTGAGAAGGTGGCTGTCTCCAAGCCAGGAAGAGGGCCCTCACTGGAAGCCTAATTGGCCAACACCTTGACCTTGGACATCCCAGCCTCTAGAACTATGAGGAAATACACGTCTGCTGTTTCAACCACCCATCTATGGTGTTTTGTTATGGCAGCCCGAGCAGACTAAGCTAGAACTCATGGATTCTAAGAGAGTCATTGCTCTGTAAGGACAGAAATGCACTGGCGTCATCATGAGATGAAACCAGAGAACAAAACCAAGTGTATTAGTTTCTTGTGGCTGTTCTAACAAGTGACCACAACTAGGTGGTTTAAAACAAGAGAACTTTATTCTCACAGTTCTGGAGGCCAGAAGTCCATCTTCACAGAGCTGGCAGGCCCACATTCCCTCTGGGGTCTTTAAGGGAGAATCCATTCTTTACCTCTTCCAGTTTCTGGTGGTTGTTGGCATCCCTTGACTTGTGGCCACATTGCTCTAATCTCTCCTTTTGTGGTCACATCGTCTCCTCCCTTTCAGTCTCTGTCTTCTCATTTTGTGTCTGACTCAAAACTCCCTTTGCCTTTCTCTTTTAAGGACATTGTAATCTGATTTAGGACCACCCAGATAATCCAAAATGAGCCCTTTGTCTCAAGATCCTTGATGCAAAGACCCTTTTTCCAAATAAGATCACAGTCACTGGTTCCAGAAATTAGGATGTAGACATATCTTTTTGGGGGACCACAGTTCAACCCACTATACCAAATAATGGCAAGAACAGCCACAGGAGACCTTCTCTGGGGCTGTTCTCTTTGTGAAGCTGCTGGCATTATGAACCTCCCCTTCCCCTTAGCCACAAGTACAGGAAAAGTGCTAAAACTGTGAATGAGTGTTTGTTTTATCTGAATGTGTGCACATAGCACTGGAGTGAGTATATCTGATTTGTTGCAGTTAATAAGTTCTTAAATTGCAAAACTATATGAGTTAGAGTGAGATCAACTGTCCCTGTTTAGTCTTATAATAATTCCATGCTGGGCTTGGTGAATGAAGATAAATAAAATATGGTTGTGGCCCTTGAATTAATTAACATGTTAAGTGGGAATGTGGTATTAGATTAATTCAGGTGAATGTGCTGAAGGTTTGACATTCTACAGCATTTTCTATTCCTGTCCCTTTAAGTACTTTTTGCCTCATCAGACTGTGAGTTCCTTGTCTTCATCAATTCTGTATTGTCAGTGTCTATCACAGGCTTGGAAGTATTTGGTGTTATGAGCTGTGAAGGCAAATTTGTTGTGTGAATGATTGAATGTTTGCTATGGTGATGATGCTTTTATCTGGAGGTCAATAAGTGGTCAATCCACCTATTCAGAACACAACTTAGAATAAAAGATTTAATTTTAAAATAGTCTCCCAGCATCTAAGTTAGATGCTATATCTGAGTATACATATTCTTATTTGCCTAATTCCCCAAGACTATGCAAGGCTCAACTTCCATTAATTCCTGGCTATTCAGCATCTGTTTTATCCATTCATCCACTGACAAATGCTTAGGTTGTTAAAAAAAGATTGAATTTGAATATCTTGGCTATTGTGAATAATGCTGCAATTAACATGAGGATGCAGACATCTCTTTTGATATCCTGCCTTAATTTCCTGTGGATATATATCCAGAAGTAGAATTGCTGAATCATATGGTAATTTTATTTTTAATTTTTTGAGGAACCACCATATTTTTTCTCACAGTAGCTGTACCCATTTACAGCTCCCACCAACAATGCTCAAGGATTCCCCCTTTTCCACATCCTTGCTAACACTTGTTATCTCTTGTCTTTTTGATGATGGCCATTCTAACAGGTGTGAGGTGATCTCGTGGTTTTGATTTGCATTTCCCTGATGATTTGTAATGTGAGCACATTTTTATGTACGTGCTGGCCATTTGTATGTTTTCTAGTTATTCTTGTTTGCACATGATTCTAATAATTCTGACTACAGTTTTCTGAGTAAATTAGAAAGCAAATTACAAGGGGACACATGGAGAGCAAAACAAAATCACAAGCAAAACCTTGACAGAAAAATGTTTAAAATGAGGATTTATACTTTACATAATGTTCACTGAGGATTTGGTTGTTTCATGAGTATCACATTTTTATAACATTTTATTTGCCTATATATATGCCTAATTATTTAATAAACTTCTTTTATGAAAGTATGGCAGATGGACCCTGAAAAGTACATATGTGCTGACCATTGGAAACACAAATGTATTTCTTTCATCTAAAATAGTGTGGTAACTAATATTATACATATCCATCAGTAATAGAAGCTCACATTTACTGAACAAACTGTGCTTTATGAAAATCATTTAATGTTTGATTCTCACAGGAGTTTTATGTTTTAAGTGAATAAGATGTTGTTATTACTTCCATTACACAGAGGAGAAAAGAGGCTCAGGGAACGTAAGTAAATGATTTTCCTGAGGTCACACAACTAGGGAATGATGGAGATGGTATTCTAACTCAGGGAGTGTCATGCAAGACCCATTTTCTTGTTATTCATGCCTTTGTATACTCGCAGTATCTGAGCCCTTCGCATCATCTCTGCTAGTACCACAGGGTCTTCTTTCCCCCATTGTTGCAGTTACTGAGATGTCTTTGCTCCTCATCTCAGCGTCAATATATAAGAATTCTTATCTGCTCTGATTGTCTACTGCCCCATTCATTTTCACGTTCCTCTCACTTGCACTTCTTCATGTCTTTTTACTTTGGACAATTTGTGTTCTTTCTTGTCAGGAACATACTTCTTCCTTTCTGATCAACGTAGCTGGTGGGTTTACACAGCAATTACGTTCGTTCCTGTGTATTGTAGAGAAAAGATGTTGAAGTGATAAAATAAGGACAGGGCATTGGAGACTTTAGGAAACCATGGTTTCAGAAACAGAGTTGTTTGTATTATCTCAGTTTTTGGACAGACATATTTGGGAAGTTGAAAGGGCATAAAATTTAAAGTTGGAAAGCCCAAATTCCAGATCTGACTCCCTCACATGTAGTCTCTGTTGTCGTGGACAAGGTCCTTCAGCTCTCTGAGCCTCAGACTCTTATCAATAGAATGACAATAATATCAACACAAGCAGCTACTTGAGATAATGTAAGCGGAAAGCATTAAAATATCGTAAAATTACAAAGGAGTATTAGCCATTTTTCTCTACATCCCGAGCATGACTTTGAATTAATAAATTCCTGTCTCTGATCAAAATTTTGTCTGTAGCAGAGTCTGCTCTTGATTGAAGCTGATGAGTCATAGGGGAAAGCTGACCCTAGCATCAAAGTGATCTGTAAATCTCCAGGTAATGTAGATTTCCATCAGCCAAGGTATAAGCATCCAAACCAGATTGACATGCCAGAGTACTGGCCTCTATATTGCACTGTGCCTGTTACTTCAACCTTCAGTTGCTTAGTTCCACGTACCCACAGATATTCTTGAAGGAAAGATGTCACCAAGGCTGGTTTAATTCTTGGCTTCCAAAAGGAACATCAATTCCCTTTGCTCTTTCAAAACAATTGATTGATTTGTATCTCTAAAAATCCTCCCTGAGTTTATGCTGTTTACAAGTTTATGTTATTTATTTTAGTTTTTTAAAGTTTTTATTTTATATTGGCGTATAGTTGATTCACAATGTTGTGATAGTTTCAGGTGTACAGCAAAGTGATTCAGGTATACATATACATGTATCCATTCTTTTCCTATTTCTTTTCCCATTAAGGTTGTTACATAATATTGAGCAGAGTTCCCTGTGCTATATACAGTAGGTCCTTGCTGGTTATCCATTTTAAATATAGCAGTGTGTACATGTCAATCCCACACTCCCTGACTATCCCTTCCCCCCACCCTTCCCCCCTTATGCTATTTATTTATCTATTTATTGGTTCACATCTGCTCCACGTACTTTTTGAAATAGATTTGAGGCAGCCAGTGTATACTTTTGGGGAAACAGAAGCAAAACAATGTCTAATGAGAGCCACCTCTGAGTATTATGCTGTCATAACCCCAGTTTATTAATCTTCAGGACATAAAACAAAACTTGCCATATTAATTGCCCTGCTAAGATGAAAAGGTGGTATGAAATACACTGTATGACATTGCTATCAGCTTGACTAAATAATTTAATGAATGACCTTATTGTGTTCGTACCCTGAGGCTTTTTAAAGTTAAGGGCATATTGAAAACTTATGAAGACAAAAGGTAATCTTGTGAATGTAGTTACCTGCCCATGGGTGGTGGAAGCAGACTGTCACAAAAGTCACCTTTACTGAGAGAGCTGGGATCAGCCCTGGCTTGGGTACAGCCAGCCTGTGTCCTGGGGCTAAGTAATCTGCAATCCTTGAACCATCCTGCTGCTTACTCTCTCAGAGAAATGTGTTATACACAATCACATCAAAGGGCCTCTTGCTTCTGAGTACCTTCGAGAGCATTCAGAAGGTTAACATTCTCTGTCATAGGAACACTTCTTCCCGACCTCCCTCCTTCCCTTTCTTCTTCCCTAAAGGAAGACTAAGTAAGTGACATGTATTTTGCTTACCACTTAGCATTCCTATTTTATTGAGGATAACCAGGATTTATAAGCTTAATTTTCTAGAATGACAGAAAATAATTCATATGCAAAGAAACAGTTTTATTTTTATGACTGCAAAATAATTTTTCCTGGGCAAGTTGTACACAATAAACAACAACAAAGTCAGCTTAGTGCAAATATTTAATGTGGAGTTTGAAATATCACAGATTCAGGAGCAAACTTGAGCTGAAGACATATTTTATTTGAGCTTTATGGGGTTTTATTAATTTGAACCAGAAATTGAAAATTTAGAGATTGAATGTTCAAATCAGATATTTCAGCTCCTCAAGAAAGTATTAGAAAAGGTATCCCTGGGCCCACATTCTTGCATGGCTACAAATTGGTCTCCCTGGCCCCAAATTTGACTATTGTCTATGACACACCACATAGGCATATGATGTTGGTCACAGTCATTTGCTAATCAATGATATATGCATCAACATTTGTGATCCCCATATAATCTGTTCTGTGGACAACAAATATGTTTCCATATGGTTGGTGTTTTTTCCTAAGGAACTCATAACACATAATCATAGGTAATACAATGTCTATAGTGAGGAAGCTCTATTCCCATAATAAATCAACCTCTTGTATTTAGCCATAAGAAAGCATAAGGCAGAAATTTCCTTTCCCAGTACTTGGCACCAAAATTGATTTCACAATCAGTGGCCTTATTCAGTTTTCCTTATAGTGCTTAGAGTATAATTTATACCTTAAACTGTAGTGTCCAATGTCTGTTGGTTTATCCCTCACATCTATTGGAAGTGTTCATTTGTGAGCTCTCTGACTCTAATGTTAGTAAATCTTCATTTTGAAATCTTGAAGAGTATCTAGAGCCTTAACCTGACATCACCAAGTACTTTTTTACCAGGATTTATACATTGGCCACCAAATCAAATCCCAGTGTACAAAACTGTCTTTTAATGATTGGAGAGCAGGATGGATTCCTGGTCATGCAGGACATGTTACGTGTTTTCTTTATAAATGCATTTTCAGTCATTTTACATTAATCATTGCTTTTTTGTTCTCTTCAGATCCTCAGGGGTCATAACGTGCCTTGTTCATAGTTTCTTCCAACTAATTTCCCTGCACTTTGTCCTCAGTAATCCCAAGCTACCATGACACTTATGGAACCCTTAATAATGCCCAATTCCATGAATCCTGAATATTCTAATGTTCTCTGCATTCTTTTATTTTTGTTTAGTCGTTGTTTATTTTATTTTTTTACTCGGATCTTAGGTATATTGTGTAATAAGTTTTCTAACTACCGCTTAAAGCAAAATAGCAAGCATTTCCTTCAGCACAGAAATTTCCTTTTCCTGCTGCCCACCCACCTAAATCCATCCACAGTCACTTGTGTTTAAGCCTATTAAGGTTTAGTTGACATACATTAAACGACATATACTTAAAGTGTGTAATTTGATAATTTTTAACATATATGTTAATGAAAAAATATATATACAAATTATATATCAGGATTAGATAGTAGTAGAGAACTCATCAACTGAGATCATGTGTGGTATTGTAATACCAATTGACCAAGAAAGTATAGTACAAATATTAAAATATAATAAGAAGAATAAGAATGTATAATGCATATGGCCCTGAGAAATTTTGATGGCTGAAAGCTTAGATAGTACAAACATATATGAACATACACATATGTGTGCACACATACAGACACAAACACACACAGAGACGCACATATACATGTATGTATAAAAAGTATGGTATGATGGAATACATACTTTTTTAAGAAAGAGCTTTCAAAGACATAATAATGCAATGTAGCTTAGGGCAGCATTAAAAGGGTATAATTATATTGATTATTAAACACAGGTAATATGTTCAGGTAGTTTTCACCAGGAAATGCACTGTCCTATCCAAAGATCAAAACTCACCTTCCTAACTCTCCTATCACAGACACATTATGCCTCCCAAAAAACCACAAAGAACTGTAAGCATTCTGTTCAGGTGGAACGTGAAAGTGTATGGATACTGAACAAGGAAACACTTCTAAGATAAAGGGCAGGGAGATGTTAGAGATTTCTTGGGTTCAAAAAAGATACCAACTAGGGCTTCCCTGGTGGCGCAGTGGTTGAGAGTCTGCCTGCCAGTGCAGGGGACACGGGTTCGAGCCCTGGTCTGGGAGGATCCCACATGCCGCGGAGCAACTGGGCCCGTGAGCCACAACTACTGAGCCTGCGCGTCTGGAGCCTGTGCTCCGCAACAAGAGAGGCCGCGATAGTGAGAGGCCCACGCACCGTGATGAAGAGTGGCCCCCGCTCGCCGCAACTAGAGAAAGCCCTCACACAGAAACGAAGACCCAACACAGCCAAACAAAACAAAACAAAACAAAATTAATTAATTAAAAAAAAAAATCCCATTACATAATTTAGGGAAAAAAAAAAAAAAAAGATACCAACTAAAATAAAAACACAGCCTGCTGGGAAAAAAAGCAGTGGAAGACCTGGTTTGATTTTTCAAATTAATGTTTATAATTCAACCATTATGATCTAAAAAGAGCAGTGTCTGTCACTTCCAATTTCTGAAGACAACTTTGCTCAACTCTTAGAACGGAAACTACATTTCTTTGTAGTAGAACTGAATCCCAGAACTTACTCACTTAAGTAAGATAGGCAGCTTGCTTTAACCATTTTAAACTATATCCATCAAAATTATTGGCATATCTCTTTCCATTGTTAATGATTTCTAGAAAGGATTTTGTTTTCATTTAAAAATAGTAAGGAAAGTGTTATTTCAATCTTTCACAATACTTTGTTTTAGCTTCTGGAACTATTCCAGTACCTTCTTATCTTTTTGCCAAAAATATAAAATGACTTTTTGTTTTTTCCATCAGTTGTAAAAAGTGTTTTAAATGTGCCCAGTGTGAACAGTTTACAATGATTCATTTTAAGTAGCTATTCTGAGGCACATACTTTCTTATTAGCATGTAACAGGCTAGCACTTTTTTTAATAGGTTAAAACTCTTTTATAGGTTAAAATGTCTGATATTAATATCTATCTTGTTAGTAATTATAGGTATGAGCCTTATTTTTAGCAATTAGATGTGTTTCAGGAAATATGGTTACATCTTTAAAATCCAAATCCCTTTCATATGTATCTAAGGTCCATTAATTAAAAGAACCCTGCTGCGCTTTTATAAAATGAAGAACTACACCTAAATGTTTTGCTTTACAAATCAATTTATAATTTTTTCTCTTAAAATCCCTAAGCTTTAAATGAATGAAGTTTTAAATAAAATAGGAAGAGGCTTTAAATGGATTACAGACACCTCCTGAGTTTGTGAATATTAGAATTTTATAGTCTGAATACTGAACTTTTAAATTTACATGACCTGTTAAAAGTTTGCCCCTCTCTTTATCAAAGTAGCTCCCAAACCCACTCCATTTTCCCCTCTGTTGTTCTCTTTGAACTTAGTACCTTTCATAAAATAGGGGTTAGTAGATGTTGCAACATCCGGTTAAGGTCAAAATAACATGCACTTATGTTTTTCTCCTAAAGGATTCATAAGAGAAAGAACTATAAACAGAAGCATAAACACTCATCAACATCAGTCCGAACAGACAACATACTTGAAGAATTTGTCTACTTAAGCAGCAGATCGTCATAATTTTGTTCTCCTTTAGTACTATTTCAGTATCTAGCAAAGTAGATATAATCATTTCCTTTAACTCTCTGTTCTTGATTTTTCAAAAATAAACTTACATTTAGAGCAGTTTTAGATTTATGGGAAATTTGAGAAGATAGTGAGGAGAGTTACCATACTCCTGACATCAGTTCCCTTTTCATTAACATCTTACATTACTATGGTACATTCATCACAACTAACAAACATATATTGTTGTTAACTAAAGTGTATAGTTTATTCAAATTTCTTTAGTTTTCATCTAATGTCTTTTTCTGTTTTCAGGATTCCATCCAAGATACTATATTGCATATAGTAGTTCTTTATGCCCCTCTTGGCTGTGATCATTTCTAAGATTTTTCTCATTTTGATAACCAAAATCAAGATCACATATATTTTCTCATATGTTTTCTTCTAGAAGTTTTATAGTTTTGCATGTTACATTTAGATTCATGATCCATTTTGAATTAATGTTTCTGTATTGGCTCTGTCTAGGTTTTTTTTTCTTTTTCTTTTTTATTTATTTATTTATTTTTTGGCATATGGAGAGTTCCAGCACAATTTGTGGAAAAGATTATTCTTTCTCAATCAAATTGTTTTTGCATCTTTGTCAAGATCAGTTGCCTATATAAATATGAGCCTATTTCTGGGTTGTTTATTCTGATTCATTGATCTGCATTTCTGTTTTGTCACCAATACCACACCTCCAGAGGTAGCTTAATAGTAACGGGTGGGGGGTGGGGAGAGGGGGAGAGAGAGAGAGAGAGAGAGAGAGAGAGAGAGAGAGAGAGATTATAAGAAATTGTCTTGCATAATTATACAGGCTGTCAAGTCCCAGGATCTGTAGGGTGAGTAGTTAAGTGGAAGCCCAGCAGAGCCAATGGTCTAGTTCCAATTTGAGTCTGAAGACCTGAGAATTAGAAGAGCCAACAGTGTATATCCCATACAGAAGCCAGTAGGCTCAAGACTCAGAAGAGCTGATGTTTCAGTTCAAATCTGAAGGCAGGCAAAATCCATGTCCCAAGCTATCAGGCAGGAAGAATTCTTTCCTTCTGAGGGGAGGGTCAACATTTGTCTTCCATTCAAGCCTTCAACTATTTGGATGAAACTCACTCACATTACAGAGGGTAATTTGCTGAACTTAGTCTATCAGTTTAAATGTAAATCTCATTGGAAAACCTCCTCACAGAAACAAGCAGAATAATGTTTGATCAAATATCTGAGCACATCATGGCCAAGTCAAGTTGACACATACAATTGGCCATCACACTTTTATTTCCTTGCCTTGTCTTACTGAACTCTCTAGGCCTCCCAAAAAATTGTTGAATAGCTGTGGTGACAGTGGACATCCTTGCCCTATTCCCCATCATAGGGAGAAAGTGGCCAATCGCTAACCATTAAGTATGGTGTCAGCTGTAGGCTTTTTGTAGATGCTCTTTATCATTTGAGAAAGTTCTTCTCTAATCCTAGTTTGCTAAGAGGATTTTTGTCTTTTTTCTGCACTTGATGATATAATCACATTATTTTTATTTTTAGCATGTTGATGTGGTGGACTACATTGATAAAATTTTTTTTAACATCTTTATTGGAGTATAACTGCATTACAATGGTGTGTTAGTTTCTGCTTTATAACAAAGTGAATCAGCTATACATGTACTTATATCCCCATATCTCCTCCTTCTTGTGTCTCCCTCCCACCCTCCTTATCCCACCCCTTTAGGTGGTCACAAAGCACTGAGCTGATCTCCCTGTGCTATGTGGCTGCTTCCCACTAGCTATCTATTTTACATTTGGTGGTGTATATATGTCCGTGCCACTCTCTCACTTCGTCCCAGTTTACCCTTCCCCCTTCCTTTGTCCTCAAGTACATTCTCTACATCTGCGTCTTTATTCCTGTCCTGCCCCTAGCTTCTTCAAACCATTTTTTTTCTTTTTTTTAGATCCCATATATATGTGTTAGCATACGGTATTTGTTTTTCTCTTTCTGACTTACTTCACTCTGTATGACAGACTCTAGGTCCATCCACCTCACTACAAATAACTCAATTTCATTTCTTTTTATGGCTGAGTAATATTCCATTGTATATATGTGTCACATCTTCTTTATCCATTCATCTGTCAATGGATACTTAGGTTGTTTCCATGTCCTGGTTATTGTAAACAGAGCTGCAATGAACATTGTGGTAAATGACTCTTTTTGAACTATGGTTTTCTCAGGGTATAGGTCTGTATTGGGATTCCTGGGTCGTGTGGTAGTTCTATTTTTAGTTTTTTAAGGAACTGCCATACTGTTCTCCATATTGGCTATATCAATTTACATTCCCACCAACAGTGCAAGAGAGTTCCCTTTTCTCCACACCTTCTCCAGCATTTATTGTTTGTAGATTTCTTTATGATGGTCATTCTGACTGGTATGAGGTGATACCACATTGTAGTTTTTATTTATTTATTTATTTATTTATTTATTTATTTATTTATTTATGGCTGTGTTGGGTCTTCGTTTCTGTGCAAGGGCTTTCTCTAGTTGCGGCAAGTCGGGGCCACTCTTCATCGCGGTGCGCGGGCCTCTCACTATCGTGGCCTTTCTTGTTGCAGAACACAGGCTCCAGACGCGCAGGCTCAGTAGTTGTGGCTCACGGGCCCAGTTGCTCCGCGGCATGTGGGATCTTCCCAGACCAGGACTCGAACCCATGTCCCCTGCATTGGCAGGCAGATTCTCAACCACTGTGCCACCAGGGAAGCCCCACATTGTAGTTTTGATTTGCATTTCTCTAATGATTAGTGATGTTGAGCATCCTTTCATGTGTTTGTTGGCAATCTGTCAACATTGTGAAAATGACTATACTATCCAAAGCAATCTACAGATTCAATGCAATCCCTATCAAACTACCAATGGCATGTTTCACAGAACTACAACAAAAAATTTCACAATTTGTATGGAAACAAAAAAGACCCCGAATAGCCAAAGCAATTTTGAGGAAGAAAAATGGAGCTGGAGAAATCAGGCTCCATGGCTTCAGACTATATTACAAAACTACAGTAATCAAGGCAGTATGGTACTGGCACAAAAACAGAAAGATAGAAAATGGAACAGGATAGAAAGTCCAGAGATAAACCCACACACATATGGTCACATTATTTTTGATAAAGGAGGCAGGAGTATACAATGGAGAAAAGACAGTCTCTTCAATAAGTGGTGCTGGGAAAACTGGACAGCTACATGTGAAAGTGAAATTAGAACACTCCCTTACACCATACACAAAAATAAACTCAAAATGGATTAAAGACCTAAATGTAAGGCCAGACACTATAAAACTCTTAGAGGAAAACATAGGCAGAACACTCTATGGCATAAGTCACAGCAAGATCCTTTTTGACCCACCTCCTAGAGAAATGGAAATGAAACAAAAATAAACAAATGGGACCCAATGAAACTTAAAACCTTTTGCACAGAAAAGGAAACCATAAACAGGACAAAAAGACAACCCTCAGAAAGGTAGAAAATATTTGCCAATGAAGCAACTGACAAAGGATTAATCTCCAAAATTTACAAGCAGCTCATGCAGCTCAATATCAAAAAAACAAACAACCCAATCCAAAAATGGGTAGAATATATTCTTTTACTTTTAACCTATCTGTATCTTTATAATTAGACTGGATATCTTATAAATAACATAGTTCTGTTATGTTAATTATTTTCAGAGCATTTTTAAATTTTAAAACAATTTAACGATATTTAAACTATTAGTATTTTTAACCTTATAAAATTTTACTTAAATGATAAGTAGTAGTAGCCAAGAATCAGATAAGAATAACCTTGGTTATTAGAGTACATTTAGAAGTGCTGAAAGACCTCTTTGATCTTTTAAAATTCAAATTTACTCTGTCTGCTGTTCATTTTAATTCCTCTCATGGCATTTGATTTTTTACTAATGAGTTTTTAATATGCTTCCAAGGATATGTGGGGTAATATCAGGATTATAATTGTTTCTAGCTGACATCAAATTAAAATAATTTATTGAAATACTTTCCTTTGTGGTTATATCAGAAATGTAGCTAGAACTATAGTGCATAATTTTATTAATTGTATTCTATTGTAGATAGATGATGAGATGTCTTTACAGCTGATCAGATGTTAGTATAATTTAATAGGTACTCGCAACAGGTTTGTAATCAAGAAGGCAAAGTTTCAAATTCTTACTATGCTAAGTGCCAGATATATGATTATGCACATATTATCTAAACTCTCTAAATTGCAAATGTCAACTAATATAGGATTCAAAAAAATAAAGTGTGGACTCAGAGAGTTGTAGCTTCTTGACCCTGCTTTACCATTTATTAACTATATAAATTAAGTCCACTTACTTAATTTTCCAGAATCTATTTTCTCATCTGTTAAATGGGATATTACAATTTAGTCAGAGTGATTTTTTTTAGAGTGATTTTTTAATTAAATAAATTTTATATTATATTATTAATACAATATAAATTAGAAGGTGCCTAAAAGAGCTTAACACAATATAGCTCCTAAATAAAATAAAACTTGTTCTTAATTCTGGAATTAGAAATCATCAAGATTAATAAGATTTTTGAGTTTTTCTCATCCTTTTATGGTTTTTTGTTTCTTTCTTTACCATTAGAGTTTCTCTCACTAACGTCTCTCTAGAAATCCCATCTTATCTGGCCATGAGCTTGAAAAACAGAAAACTAAATGTGTTATAAATTAGCTGATAAAGCTAAAGTAGAGATAAAATCATGAATAATCAATTTCTATAAAAGGCAGAGACAGAGGAAAAAATGACAATGAATAAATTGAACAAATAGAAAACATAAAAATCATATTGGTAATTACAATAAATGTAAATAGTCTGAACACTCCAATGAAAAGGCAGAGGATATTCACATTGTTTGAAGTAGCAAGATCCAATTTGATGCACAGTAAAAGAAGCCAGACACAAAATATTATACAATCTATGATTTAATTTATATAAAGTTATATAAATGACAAAATTTTAGTGATAGAAAAAACACCAGTGATTGCCAGAGGCAGGGATTGAGGAGATAAAGTTGATTTCAGTTGGATTTGACAGCAGTTTGGGAGGTTATGTAAATCTTTTATATCTTAATTGTGGGACTGATTATATAACTATTTGCATTTGTTAGAACTCATCAAATTGAGCACTTAAAATGGGCAAATTTTATTGTATAAAATTTATAATTTAATAAAAATGAATTAAAAAGAGTTTATGAACATTCATATTTAGAAATCAGGAATGGTTTCCAAGAGGCCTTCCTCTCTGTTAGATTCTTTTGGTTTTCAGACTTTTATATTAAGTTGTGGATTTGTAGAGAAGGAAAAGATTATCAAAATATCCAGTTTATGTAGGTATTCAGTAAATTATTCTTAATAATTTCTAAAGTTGGATACTCAAAAAGGGCAAATTTGAGGTGAGGAATCAAGTCAGTATTAGCACAATGTATTTTTTAAACCTAAAATGCCTTGAACATATGGCCTTTGTGATTCTCATTTCAGTTTTCCAAAATTATACTCCCTCCTGTTTAGCTGGCAGACTAAAACAAGTGGCAGCTCCATTCTAGAAACTGGTAACAGTGAGATTCAAAACCATTGCATAGTTGAACAGGCTATTTGGAAGAAGCTTCTTTATATTATACAAGGCAATAAACATATTCTTTCCACAGTTGCTTTTCCATTGCCTGAGAAATTTCACAGGGATTGCTCATAATCATTAGTTTATATTCTGGTGCCAGTAGGTTAACATACATTTGTTGTTGGTTAATATTGTGTGTTAACATCACTATTATGTAATACAATCTTTTAAAAGGAGATGAAACTTGTAAAAACATAAAAGGTGGTTTGAGCTAGTGTTTGAGTGAACAATGAGAGAGTATTTTAAGAACCTGAACCAAGGATTTAAAGTTCAGATGGTAAAATTTAGACCCTTTCAGCAAATGGGCTTTAACTATAGGCGGAGCTATTTAATGACACATCTTTTAGCTATTTGTTGCTTATCATGAAGTTAGTAATGGTGAAAAATTTGAACTTTATCCATAAAGTAATCAGAAACAGAAAATGCAAGCATATGTAGCAAGTGACTAGATTCCCTCTCTGGTAATTTAAGGTCCTGGAATTCACTTAAACTAAGATAAATTGTCAGAAATGTCCCCCTGGGTGTCCATTAGAGCTTTATGGCAGATTTAAGGACTTGGAATAGCTTCACTCTGGACCCAGGAGGCCTGAGCTTCTCTTTGATCAATTATTATACTTCCATTAAAATATTTTTACTTTACTGTGGGGGCATCTTGATCACTCTGCATCTTGCTTCAGCTGTCAGATCATCTAAGTCTTTTATTTTAAAGGTTATCACTCCTCTCTGCTAATGTGTTCAATGTTTAAGGAGTCCAATTCACAGTTGATACAAATTTTTCCTGCTGGACTAAGAATCGACTTCACTTTGCAGTGAAAGATGTTCATCATAAAATATCCTAGTGAAATTCATGGGCTATCCTCTTAAACAATTTGGCTGATAGAGTAACATAAATAGTAGCCTTGATGGCTCAGCTATGTTGACAACCTTCTATGATAATGAGTGCTTGATATATGCTGTAATAGTATATTGTGACTATGTAGTATTTCTTTGCGTTTCAATGTTGAAGTGAATGGTCTGCATTGAAAACGGTTAATAGCCACCAAAGAGATTGTTAACTATAGGTGGCAAATCTCTTGTTCTTTGAGTATTTACTAGACTGGTTATTAAAAAATCACATCACACAGTGAAGTGAATACTCACACCTTCTCTACACTAAAAGCATGAAAATTAATTAGATATCTGGTAGATACTTTGATTTCTTGAAATATGCTCTCTCTCTCTATATATATATATACACATATATGTGTAGTATTACTTTAATAGTAGTATATCAATATTTAGTAATCATTAAATGAAAGTTGGTCTTTGTTACTTGGTATAGTCACCTTTATTTCTAATTTCTAGTTATTTCATTTATTTTGTGTTTTAATAGCACTTCTATACAGACTTTAATGTTCAATTAAAAAAAATTGGATTCCTATTGGTTTGTATTTATTGGTTCAGAAGCCAAGTTAGTAGAATATACTCTACTATACAAAAAAGATCAGGCTAACATCTTTGTTTTGCAAGTTAGCAACATTCAAACATCACAGTCTTAGAGAAAATTCTTCTGTCAATTAGTGCATAGTTAGTTGGCATAGATCCAGGTCAAGCAGTCACAGAATAATTTCATGTATACTTGTATTCCATTATTTTCAATAGTATCAAATATACTCAAAAAAGTTACACTCATAATAACATTATATAGTTTAGGATGATGGTAATAGTAAGAAATGTGATATTTATAAATATTATATCAGTAAAATCAAGAAAAGGGAGAAATAGGCTTTCAACTTAAACTAACCACCATTACAAGTTACTAAGAGGACAGAACAATGATTGAATATTGAATAACAATCAACCTGATGTACAAGTATCATAGTATTGTTCATTATAATTTAAGATTTGTGTTCATAAGAGTTTGTTCTTCTGTGTACATTGAGCTTGATGTATGTTATTGAATAATAGTTTGATTTGAAAATTTTATGAATGCCATATAACCATTATTGCATTAGAAACTGACTAGAGGCTAAATGTTTATGGATAACCTTAAATCCTTCTGAACCCAGTATTACCTCAAATTAGACCAGAATCTCAAATAAATTGTAGTCCTTAGGTATATTCTACAATCCAAAGATGAAGTTCATGTGAGGAGATAACAGATGAATTGGATCTGTTTCTTGTTTCTCTGAGGAAGAAAGTTCATTTATGTATTATTCAAAAGGTGGAGAGGAGAGAAAGAAAATAAGCCTAAAGACAGTGTTATCATAATCACAACTTGGTAGTTGAGGCAAAGGAGTGTGTGTCCGTATGTGCTTTTAAGTAACTAAATTAAAATGTTCATAACTATACACATTGATGTAAAATGACTCATGTTTATTTTCTAAAATTCTCTTTAATTTCATTTTTTGCCATATTTTCCCTTTCCTCTCTCCCATGTTCATATAGATAAACAGGTTTGGGTGTTTAGGTGTTGTGTCAGTGTTCTAGGGTGGTCATAACAAAGTATCACAAATTTCATGGCTTAAAACTTCAGAAATGTACTCTTTCATACTCACGGAGGCCAAAAGGCCACAATCTAGGTGTTGGCAGGCTTGTTTCCTGCTGGAGGTTCAGAGAGCATTTGTTCCGCGCATCTCTTGTAGCTGCTGGTGATTGCCGGTGGTCCTTGGTGTTTCTTGCCTGTAGACACATCACTCCATTCTCAGCCTCTGTCTTCACATAACTTTCTTTCTCTGTGTCTGTGTCTCTTTTCTTCTTACGAGGACACCAGTCATATTCAGGGCCCACCCTAGTCCAGAGTGACCTCATCTTAACTTGACTACATTACAGACACTATTTACAAATAATTCCACTTTTAAAGGTACTGGGGATTGGGACTTCAACATCTTTCTGTGGGATGCAGTTCAAACCACAACAAGTGTTTACAGAACATGGATGCACCCAGATGCATATAGTTTCTGTATCTTCCTTTCTTCACACAATAATGCCTCATGGAAATCCCTTAAAGACAATTGTTATAGCTTTAATACATTTTAAAATGTTTGTATAATTGTATTATATTAATTCTCTTATACTTACTTAAAAGAATATACTTTTTCTTCTCTTAAGTAGTAATTCTTATCTAGTTTACGGTATTGGAGCTTGCTAATTTATTCATCTATTCATCACTTCTAGGCATTCACTTATTTTTCCTGGTTTTTGTCACTACAAACCAACTTCATAAGTACCTTAGTACCTATGATCTTACAAATTTGTTCTTCTGTATCTGTGTAATAGATTTCTGGGTTTGGGATCAAAAGGGAGATGTTTTAAAACTTTCTAGTGTTTCCAGGTTGGTTTCTAAAAGCTACAACAATTTATCTTTCCCTCAACAGTTGATGAGCATAGCTCTTTCTTTGAATCTCTACTGGAATAAGGATTGAAATTTAAAAAAATCTTTTAGTATGATGGGTGTAAAGTGGTATCTTATTGCCTTAATTTACATTTCCTTGATAGTGGGTTTGACCATATTTTCATATCTTTTTTGGGCATTTGGATCTGCTTTTTATTGTGATGTATGCCTTTTCCCTATCAATTCACATGAACCTGTTGGATATGTAATCTTTATTAGCATCTGCATTATAAAGATTTTCTCAAAATCTGTCATTTGCTAATTGACTTGCATGAAAACTTTTATAATTTTATATGGTCAAGTATAAACTATCTTTTTTAAAATATAGGTTCTGGGATTGACGATTTTGGCTGAGCAACTTTTCCCAGGAGAAGCTGATCCCTTCATTTCTTAAAGCAAATTTTGTGGACACTGCTACTTGTCTTCCGTATTCTTTTGGTGCTTCTTTCTCATACTAAGAGAACCCTTGGATTTCCATTGTGCCAATTACTGCCTAGACAAGAGTGAGCTTGACAAGCTTCCTTCTAGCCTGGCATGGCCATGCTATTCAACTCTGTTACATGAAATGTAAGCAGAATGAAGTCATGCCTGTTAACTTTCTTGCTCCACACTGGCTGGAATGTTTCTGAGTTACACTGGACCATAAGGATGTGGTCAATACCCAAGGATTGCAAAGTAACTAAGTGGAAAGAAGGTTGATTCTTGCCATCATACAAGCCCCCAAAATAAACTATCTTGTTTAAGCTGTTGCTATTTGAGGACTCAGTTATAGCAACCACAACAATACCAGAAATAATATAGCCACCTAAGAACCTCATGTGTTCCACATTTAGAAACGATGTCAACTGTCTGTCAAAGGATCATTAGAGAGAGTAGCATTATTTGGGATTCCATTCATGCTAAAAGATTGATTTGCCTACATAATTGTCTGTTTAAAAAGTAAAATATTAGTCCCATTATTTTCCCGCATATTGTTTAATGATTCATTAGTATCTCTGTGTTTATTCAGGAACCTAGTAATTATTTTTCTGAAGCAATGCTAACAGACGGCTAAAGAAGTTTAAATAATAATTTTGTAAATATGAATTGCAGGCTCAGAATTAAGTTTGATATTTTCAATGGTGGGTGTGAGATTTCCTGAGGCAGCAGGACAAATGGATGTTTAACACCTGTTAACTTTATTGAATAATGACAGCCGCTCTCACCCCAAAATCTCTAAGCAAACCTATCTTCACACTCTAGAATCTTCACATTCTAAAAGCATTGTTTGATCTAAAAATACATTTTTTATTCTCTTAAGTAGCAATTCTTATCAATGCCATCTTTATCAAAATTGATCTTTTATACTAAAACATTTAACTTTAATAAAAGTTTAACTGGAAGGATAAAATTCGACGTGATAAATGTCTTCCTTTTTTCCCTGTTCACTAATGTATCTTTTTCATCCTAACCTTAATGTATCTTTTTCATTCTAACCTTAAAATGTTGGCTTTTTTCAGGTTGCAACTTCAGTCACCTTCTCACCTCCCTCTACATTTTCATAGTTAACTATCTTTTTCCACTTTTTCTAAGATCCAGAGCTGAACTTGTTTCTTCCCTATGCAAGAAGAAACTCTTTCCCCATTCTCCTCATATTTAAGTATCAGCCTATAAAAGAGAAGCATTCTGTCACCACCTTAACTTTCTCAGAAATTCTGGAGAGAAACCTTTCACCTTTACTTACTCAGAGGAGATATATTGGCTTATTCATGACTACCTCCAAGGTTAGACTGGGTCAACCTCTATTTTTTCTCCGGATCTGCCTGTCTCTTGGCCGGATTGGAAGGGCCAGTGGCTCACCCTCCCTAACGGTGAGGAGGAGTGAAAGCTGAGAACCTGGTTTTCAAAGGCAGGCAGGTTGGGGAAGGCACATTCTAGGATGCTCTCTATTTGTTTGCAGCTGGGTTTGTGCACCAGATTGCTATTCTTGGGGCTGGCAAGGTGTTTGTGACGTAGCTGAATGTTTAGAGCTATTTGGGAGG